>NW_008335287.1:2574825-2580478 GCF_000622305.1 Nannospalax galili | reverse complement strand
AAAAATGCCAGAATGGTGGAACTAACCTTCTTGGATGTTTAACAGACATACCTTGAGATCTATACTAATTGGGTCAGAGGGATACAAAGGACATTTTCTCATTTTTAAGAGCTTTTATGCCACTTCTCCAGCTATGACAACGCTCATCTCGCCTCTCCCATTCCTCTTTGACAGTGTATGCGACTCAGTGCATGGCAATAATTCCAACCGGAAACAGTCACTGTAGCCCCTCACAAACATCTAAACAGAGGGATACAAAGGACATTTTCTCATTTTTAAGAGCTTTTATGCCACTTCTCCAGCTATGACAACGCTCATCTCGCCTCTCCCATTCCTCTTTGACAGTGTATGCGACTCAGTGCATGGCAATAATTCCAACCGGAAACAGTCACTGTAGCCCCTCACAAACATCTAAATTTGGTGTCTGTCCATAAACAATGCTTATGCTCTGTAAACTCTTCTGGAAATAGCTATGACACACCCCAAGGCACAGACAACAGAGACTGCAGCATGCCGAGTGAGTTGCTCATCTCATTCTGAAAGGCAGACTTCAACCCCTGTTTAGAATCAAATGTGTAACATGGCCCCAGTAGAAGAAAAGTCTGTAGCCCAAGAAAATATTACAGTCAATATTTATTGAAATCCTTTATTAGCTAGAGGCTAGTTTCTTTTAGATTTAGACAAATGTCTTACAAGTCCTATAGGCGGTGAACCTTTGCCACTACTGTGACTTATCTACTCTATGGGTAAACAAAAATCTCTAACCTTCAAAACTGTTAATCCAAAATTTTCCATCAAAAGCCCTGAAAATTCCCAAAATATGCCTAACAAACAATGCAGTGCTCTCCCTGTCATCTCAGATTTCTCTTACTTGCAATGCAGCAAAACTTTCCCATCACCCTGTCACCTGCCCTTTCCGTACACATAAGTCAAAAGGTTAGCTCATGGTAAATGTTAAACTCGGTGTAGGAAAAAAAATACTCAATAAGTTTCTGTTAGTTGAGCAAAACAGCAGGTATAGAAAAAGGAAGAAAACTTGAGCCAAGCAAAGTACACCAGCTTTGAACAGCACAAAATTTTCTGGACAAACAGGCACAGAAACAGAAAATTTGAACCAAAGTAGACACCCTTTATTTATTTATTTTTTATTTATTTATTTATCTTTATGTGTATGAGTGTTATGCCTACATGTATGCAAGTGCACCTGTGTTGTGCAATGTCCACAGAGGCCACAAGACAGCATCAGATTCCCTGGAACTGGAATTACAGATGGCTGTTAACTGCCATGTGGATGCTGGGATTCGAACTTGGGTCCTCTGCAAGAGCAGTCAGTGCTCTTGACTGCTGAGCCATCTCTCCAGCCCTAGCACCTTTTATTTAATCAAGATTTTTGTTAAAAGCTCATTCCTTGTAAGTAGTGCATGTGCATGACTATCACCTGCTGCCTGAGAGACACATGGGTGTTTTGAGTTTCAATACCAAAAATCTTTCCTTAAGAGATGATACTTGTGACCATAAAGAAGAATTATCTATGAATAGCAAGTAAATATTACTTTATGAACTGGAAGGTCTCAAGGGAACCATGACTCTATCACTGAGTTAGCTTTTTAAACAAGATGGATGAGTGTCTGGCACATTAGGAATGTGGTCCTATGACTGTTACCTGTCTGTGTATCTCCCTCTGAGACACCAGATATCAAAACAAATTCTTGCCCTGTCAGATGGGGCTTTAAAGGATGAAAATTAGTTTGGAGCAGTACACTGACTGCTGTCCTGTTTTATCCCACCCCTGAAGATCAGCAGCATCTTCTTTCCTTGGCTTTTCTCCCCTGAGTAACTTCTCTGAAGCTCAGCCCCTCCTTAATGAAGAATTCTGTTTTGCCTTCTGTCTCCTTGACCTCACCCCTCTCCACCTGTTATTTCCTTTCAGCATCCCTTCCTGCATCTGCTTTCTCCTCTCTCCTCCTCCAGCTTTTTCCCTTTCTCACTTTAGTATTTCGATTTGGCTTTTCTTGCTTTGCAAGGAGCAGCAGTGATTTTACACTTCTGGAAATGAGAGAATAGCTGGGCAGGAACTTCTCTGGGAGTGAATCACTATTGTTCCCAGAGGTTTTATTTGTCTTCTTTACAAGTCTCCCTGCCACCCACAAAAGTGCTAAGCTCCTGATAAATGGGACAGCAAGGTGTCACATTTTTCCCCTCTAAATGTGGAGTAAACTTTCACAACCTTGCCCCACTGCACTGAAAAATGAAACTATAACTACATGCCAGAAGGTCCTTAAAGAATTCCTTTCTAGGCATAGCTCCTGAGTGGCTTCTACATAGCCAAACAAGTGCTTCAGAGAAAGAATACTAATACCTTATAAAACAATTTCCCACATGAAAATGTGGGTTCTTCAACTACCCTTTCCAATGATCCTAGTTACATGACAGGCATTAGAACTTACAGCTGACATATAAAGGCATATCAAGAGAGAAAGCAAGACACCCCTCACAATGGTACTTCCTATTCTGCATGGCTAGCATTGAATAGGCAACAAATGAGTGTTGGTAACAACAAGACCTGTGTTTTATGACCCAACATCCTGCCAAGACTAGAATTTGGGCACATCCTTTTTCTTCCCAGAATTTTATTAGCTTTGAAAATAACAAAATTTCCCTTAACATTTTCAATAAGCCACCACTTTCAACGAAAAAGCCTCCCTCCACAACTCTATTATTTCACCCTTGTAGGTCCTGTTGCCCTGAGCTGGAAGCTAACAAACCATGACAATGGCCCTTATCTAGCTAGCCTACCACCTGCTTCCATGAAAGTTTTATGGTGACACAGCCGTGCCCACTTGCTTGATTGGCTACACTCACTTTACCATGTCACAGTTGAATGGGTGATATAAAGACTTCATGGTCCTTTACAGAAACACCTGATGGTTATACCAATTGTTGCCATCACTCACTGGGTATTAGTTGGTTTACACAGGTTTTTTTAAGGATTTTATGTGTATGTATTTCATGTGTATGAGTATTTTGCCTGCGTGTGCATAAGTGCACCTATGCATTTAATGCCCATAGTGGCCAGAAGAGGTGTCAGATCCCCTGGAACTGGAGTTATAGATGGTTGTTAGCTGTCATGTGCATTCTGAGAACGGAACCCCGATCCTCTGAAAGAGCAGCCAGTGCTCTTAATGCTGAGCCATCTCTCCAGTCTTGGTTACATAGATTATTACTTGCTCCAACCACCTTATGAATTTAACATTTAGATTATCATCACTATTCCCTCAATGTTTGGAAACAGAGCCTTTAGGAGATTATTAGGTAGAGCCCTCAGATTTGAATTAGTGACCTTGTGAAAGAGTCCAGGTAGAACTCTACTGCCCTTACTGTCGAGTAAAACCACACCAACAAAACAGCAATCAAGTCTCACCAGACACCCGATCCTCTGCACCTTGAGCTAAGATTTTTCCAAAAGTTAAAACCCATCAACCTTTGAAAAAACTCTACATAGATTCCTTACACAAAATCCAAGAACAGGTGAAATAGCCAGATACTGAACAAATGTTTGATAAATGCATGGATGGATAGAAAAATGTTTGAATGATTTATGGATGCTTAGATGGAAGAGCAATTATTTTCCTTTTAAATTGAATTTTTATGTCATTTGTACAATATATTTTGCATAATCCCTTATTCCCCCACCCAATTTCATGCATTTATTATATATATGCATATATATGTATACTTATACATATGCCTATAGAGTCAAATTTGCATCCCAAATGTCCTTTGGTATGGGTCCAGGTAGATGGATATTTGAATGATTGATGGATGCTTAGATGGGTAGATGGATGAGTGCATACTAGTATATTTCATAGAGAGTATGGAATAGCAAAAGCAGGGGCTGGAGAGATGGCTTGGCAGTTAAGAGTGTTTGGTGTTCTTCCAAAGGACCCGAGTTTGATATTCAACACTCAAGCCAGGCAGCTCACAACTGCTGGTAACAACGCCACATCTTCTTCTGATTTCCCTGGGGAACCCACTGCACACATTTGACATACTCTCATACAGAAACACACACACACACACACACACACACACCTATGAATAAAAAAAAATAAAAATAAATCCTGTTTAAAAAGTGGGAACAGTTTAAACCTAGGCAAATCCAGAGGTCCTACTTATAAACTCCTGTATCATTATGACTCAGATCCAAAAGTATTCAGCTTCTGGATGTTGTGGCTTGAATGTGAAGTGTCCCTATAGTCCCATGTGGTTGAACATTTTGGTATTTCAAAAGGTTGTAGGACATTTAGGAAGTGGAGCCTTGCTGGAAGAAGTATGTTACTATGGGTAAGCCTTGAAATTTATCCTCTGCTTCCTGACCTCAGAGACAATGTGACCAGCCAGTCTCTCCACTCCTGCTGCTTGCTTTCCCACCCTGATGGACTATATGTCCTCAAACTGCAAGGCAAAATAAATCTTTCCTTCCTTAAGCTGCTTCTTGCCAGGTATTTTGTCACAGCAAAGAGAAAAGTAGCTAATACACTGAGTATATCCATTAGTGTAATGTTTCCAAGTCCTGGATAGACTTTAGGATCCCCTAGAGATTTTCTAAAGAATACAAGCTCTTGAACCTTACCTAAGATCAATTAAAACAAAATCCTTGGAAGTGAAGGACTTGAGTGGACTTAGTCACTGACTAAGGCTAGGGACCATCTTATAAAGACAATTGAAAACAGAACAAAGTGAACTACGAAGAGGCCTCATGGAGACTTTTAGGATATGGGAACAATCACAGCCTCATTACTGCTTAAGCTAGCTTATATTGGGTCTTTTCTTGCTTGCTAATTTTATCAGGATAATTAATGCACACCTTCTAGAATGAGGCTCCCCCACTAATCTAAATCATTTCCATGAAATGAGATCCCATCCTTTAACCATCAAATTCTGAGTGTCCTCTCTATACTCTGGGTGAACTCTGACCCACAGAGCCTAAAAAATGTCAAAGCATGAGGTATTTGAAGTAAGCTATAATACTAAGAATATGTTTCCTTTTCATCTGATTTATTGTTTTAAAAGAGGGTTTTCAGACATATATTCTCCCTCATATGTGGATCCTAGCACCAAAACATTATAAGTGAGTATGTATCCACACATAACTACAGAAACCAGGATAATGGAAAGGAACCAGGGAGGTAAAGGAAAAGAAAGAATCTGAAAGAGAAGAACAGTAGGAAACAGGCCTTAATAAGGGAGATATAGATATTTAAGGAGGGGGGCATATAGGGAAACTTGGGGATAAAGGGAAGGATGGAGCTCAAGAGAGGTGGGACCATAGGAGAATGGTATTATTAAGGGAGAAATGGGAAAAATGGGGGCACCTTAAAAAGGGAAATCATGATGGAAGGGTTAGACAATGCGAGAGATAAATAATGCCTAGCTAATATTAAAAAAAACAAAAGGAACCATATTAATTGAACAACCCACTGATAAATTATACATATAACTAGATCAAGGAATATAATATATGTCTAGGCAAGGTTTACCTGAGAACGTTTGGTCTTTGCCTAAGCTTTAGCTACATGGTACATGGTAATTAAAAGTACCAGACTGGTGGAACTAACCTTCTTGGATGTTTAACAGCCATACTTTGAGGCCT
>NW_008335287.1:2574451-2574728 GCF_000622305.1 Nannospalax galili | reverse complement strand
ACTGTGGTGAGTCACCTGTCTTCTTGATCAAGGAGGCCGTGGAGACCCCACCAGATGGACTTGAACCAGTGTCCAATCTACAAAGGGGAGGGTCAACACAGAGGAAACATTTCCTCCATGCTTCCAAGTGAATGCCAATCACAGTCAAGTAGGACCTTTGACTTATCTTCACATAGACAGAACTAGTAAAAGAAAGGAGCCAGGGGCTCCTCCCAACCCCATGGGACCCCTGAGGAACAGATCCTCTAACGACCTCAAGAGTAAAAACAAATCCGTT
>NW_008335287.1:2569516-2574358 GCF_000622305.1 Nannospalax galili | reverse complement strand
ACTAAAGGCTACATAACAAGAAACAATGCCAGACAGGAGATACCTTCCTTTGAGTTGTTGGCCAGGGTGGCCCAAGAGACTCCTAGACAGTAACCCAGCATAGAACTGGGAAAATGAACAACAAACCCCAATCTCATCTAAAGGAATATTGGCAATCGATTGCTGCTACATGAGGAACCGCTGATTTTCCTAAAACAAGGCACTCTCAATAGTCTGACTAGATTCAGTGGATGGACAAGCACGTGGAATGGCTGGGGGCACCGACAACACAGTGGACGGTAACAGAGATTACAGAGTCTATGGGCTCCAGTAGAGGGGGGGTAGGCTATGTGAGAGTGCCATTTGGGATGGGGGTATATAGATGAATAAGATTGTTTTGGATGTTCTGTATGAAATGCACACAAAAAAATCAACAAATTTTTAAAAATGAGTTATATTTGAGGAAGAAGCAAAAAAAATATTGTTTCACGTTAATTAGTAGAGGTGAAAAACATTACCATTGAAATCTACCTGATGATTTTATATCTATGCTCAAGTGCCAAAGAGCTCAGAAAGCTTTTTTAAAGGTTAAAACACTCAATTTTATGTCTTACAGGGTTTATACTGAGATCAATATTGTATAACTGTATTAATTCAACTGTGAACCTGAAAATATACAGCCAATTTTAAAAGAGATGCGTCTTAGCTCTGGAAATTGTTAATGAAATGCTTCTTCTAAGTATGTGGTTATTAAATAACTAATTTAAAAAATAAAGAGGGTTTTCAAAGATACAGAAAGTATTTGTGGACAAATGGTTAGACATGGGGACTTAGGCACTGGCTTAGATTTTTGTCTTCTGATATGGGAAGGTAACAATGTTTCTAGAATATTTGCAGAGCTGGCTAAGAAGCAATCAAAGGAACTAACTCATAAGGTTTTCTACAGGTGGCAGAGTCATGAGTTCTGAAGTAAATCAACCTTTCCACATGAAAGAGCATCTCCTCAAGAAAGTGGTACAACATCAAGGAGGCAGAGCAGGGGACAGGAGGACAAAGCACTGATTTCAAAAGAGAGCTGCTCACCCAAACCTTCAGGGGCTGCTTGTTCCTAAATGAACCACCTGGTCCATGTAAAGGGAAATAAACCTTTTCCTTGGCGATTCGAGCATTAGTCCCATGGAGAATACTCCAAGATGGCAACATCTTCTCTTTCAGCACTAACAACTTAGTTTGTTCTAAGATTTTCAACCTCCCTGGTTCTGAAGCAGCCCTGTGGCGCACACTAAAACTGCAGCCATTTAAAGCTAGACTCACACTATTCAAGCATTGCACAGATTCCCTAACATGATCCATCATGTCATTTATGGAACACTTGAGCAGGGAGCTGTGGGAAGTGGAAGCAAGACTTATCACCATGAGAGTATTTAAGAATCCTCTCTGATATTTGAAGTGAGCTTAAAAACAAAGGCAAAACCTGATAAGATTTGCAAGGAGAAAGGCAGTTTGCAATGGTCATGGTAATGAGGAGTTGAAATTTAGCTTTTTTGTTTTCATATCTCAAATACTTTCAGACACTTAGCCATGGATATTATTCTATAATACTGTATTGTAGAATGTTTTCTTTGCTTGTAAAATGACTTTTTTTTAGTCTCAAAGAACACAACTAACTGCTTGAATCAGGAAAAATGAAAAGAAAGTATTCCTTCTACTGTCATATCAAGAAAAGAGGCAAACGGTCAGCTAGCTCCTCCCTACTCCTCTAGCCGTAGAGCTGGGACGAGACCATCAAAAAACTGCTCAGCAACATGGAGAGCCACTTTTTTCAAAAAAGAAAAATCATAAATTTTTCATTCATAGATGTACGGGCCATGCCTGAACACACTTCTTGTATAAAACTAGTACGAGTATTTCCGCAGCTTGGAAGCAAGAGATAAAATTAATATATTGGCTGATACCCACAACAGCCTCTCAGGTGTCATCATTGAGAATTATTATTTTCAGCAGTTCATGGCTCATTTCTTTAAAATTAAAATTAGTGTTGTGGCACCCAAGGATAATTTTCCAGCTGTCTCTACAGAGAATAATATAAGCTTGGTGAGTTTCATGAATGGTAGTTTACTGCCATTCAGTGTCAATGCAGTGGATAAGTTTGGATTTAACAGGAACTAGACTCACTGCTTTAACACTGTATCTTCATTAAGATGAAATCCTAATATAGCCATGTTAGCTGATAAATTATGCCCAGCATCTCAATTACCTTATCAAAGAAAATGATTCCTAATGACCAAGGAGGGGATAAGGAAGTGCAGAGAGAAATCAGGGCCAAATTAGTTGAGATGAAATTGAACTGTCTGCAGATTGGCAGACCAGATCTGAGCTAGTTAGCAGGAAATGTGTAGCCAAAATTAGCAGGAAGATAGGGAGGCAGTGTGGAAAACAAAAATAAATAGAAACTCCAACATGAAGGTGATGGAAGGTGACCAAGAGAGTTGGCACACTTGGCAACTGCTTTAAAAAATCAACTAAGACCATCTGACCCCATGCCAGTTATGCCCAGTTCACAAACACACCAGCAAGTGTGCACATGATCCAGAGGACTGGGGGTGCTTCTGACCTTTAGGGAGGCCCTATTTGTGAGGCTTATGTTGGTACCATGTCTTTGAATCCTGTGCTGGTACTTTCTTTGCAGACAGACCAGCCCAGGGGCTCTTTCCTTTACTGTCAGCTGCCTCCTAGCTGAATTTGAACAGCAGAAGAACTAATAAAATGGAAAGGAGGAGAAAGAAAGACCACAGGGCATTTCTGCCATACTCTGTGTTACACAGCGTCTATAGAAGAGGATAGTTCCCCACTCACTGACCATACAGCTATGGGTGACCCTCCACCCATGGGCTCTACTAGCACCACCTTCCCTCCCTTTACCTCTCCAAACAGAGATGGCAGCAACTTCTTATTGTTTCCAAAGTACTTACTGGCCTCTACCTGACTACTCAGTTCTTCAGTCCACAATGCCTGTTCCTCATAATACATTTACTTTGTTTTAAATACTTAGAATGGATTGGTTTCCTGGCTGGCCTTTGGGCATCCCCTGGGAGAGGCCACAACAAAGCAGCCTCAGGACCTGCCCGACAGACTGTCATTCTCACTCCCACTTCAGGGAAGGGAAGAACGTAGGTCATGATGAAAAGATGCCCGCAGAGCCCAGGTTTACACAAGTTCATTACATTATTCTCCTTCAAGTAGCCTTGGAGGTAGAAAACGGGAGCGATACTCTTCCCAGCCAAGCCCAAAGGGAAGAAAAAGTGGAACATCCAGGCCTCTTTCTCTATTGTCTCAGGAAAACTTGAGAAAACAAGTGGAGGATGGGGAGAAACACGGGGATGGGGGTGAGGCGGGACAATCCAGTTACAGAAATAAGCAAGCAACAGGTCTCTCCTCTCCATTCAAAGCATTAAGGCTTTCTCGTACACTCTAAATGAGTTGAACGCAGAGTGGCAAAGTGGGTTCCCAGGGGGGTTGTGGACTGTTCAGCCAAGCAGCAGAAATCTAATTGAAAAAAATTCTAAAATTAGTTCCTGTCCTCAAACAGGTGGACTGGTAGGGCCTAGAAGACGAAGCCACACCCTACCATCTTCGCAAAAGGGTCAAGAAAAATCTCACTAAAGAAAGCTCTCTTCAGTCCTGCCCCCAGAGGTGCCTCTGAAGTGACCAGTTCGCCAAGAAATGAAGCCGTTCCATTTTCCTCACAGAAGAACTGGACACTGGATGAGGATCACGGCCGCACAGCCCACCAGTAGAAGAATAGAGACAAATAATAAGATTTAAATGTAAGCAAAAGTCCCTGGCATTCAGAATGAATCCACTGACTCGCTGCTGCCTCTCAGGGATCATTACCATATTGCTTTTCATAATCTCCTTAAAGTGAAATTAAAAGTCACCCCTGCTCTTCCTCTGCCTTCCTATTTGCTCAGTGGAATGAAATCGCTCTTCCTAATGCTGCAAATGAGCTGCAGACTTCAAAAATCCCGGAGACACTCATGGCATTTCCTTGAAGAAAGCCTCTCTCAGTCACCCTTAATTAAACCAAGGTGGCAGGATAAGGCGCCCCCTTCCACCTCCTTCAAAGTGAAATCCTCCCCTGGATTTCCTGTAGGCTTCCAGCTGCACCCGCCAGCTGCAAGCCGATTCCGTGCTTGTGGAAATCACTCATGTTAACACACTCAGAGGGCCTTTTCCCCCAGGTGTTCTGGAGAGCATCTGCTTCTGCATTCTAAGGCCCTGGGGGGCAGGATGGAGAAGCTGTGCTTGAGCTCTGTGAGAGGAGAGGGGACAAGGGAGTCCTCCTTTTGGCAAGCGCTTTCCCGGCTCCTCTGACAGCCTCCCTTGGGATCCTCCAAGGCTCAGAGCTGCTTCCTTTCTACCCACAACAGCGGCTGCCAGTATCTGACGCAGTGGACCCACGAACCTGTCTCTAGGTCCAGTGGGAAGAGGCTCCAAAGCACGCTCTGCATTAGTAACACCGCCTTGGAGAATACTAAAGGTGGAGCTCTAGTTCTTGAAATTAAGCCATTTAAAGGGAGGCGATAAAATCCAAGACCAACTTTGGGCATCAGCTGTCAAGGTATTGACTTTAGGAGCCGCCCCCATAACCCTCTACCCTCCCCCAGTAGGGGATATAGAATAGTGGCTAAGAGCTGAGGACTCAAAGATTCCAAGGTCTACCACCTACTAGGTAAACTAAAGCAAGTTATTTCTCCATATTTTTACCTTCTCGTCTGTAAAATGGAAAATCTGCAAAATGGTGATTATAAAAGTGCTAACCTCAAGGCTGTTGTAAGAATCGAATGTGTTCACCTATGTAAA
>NW_008335287.1:2556967-2569430 GCF_000622305.1 Nannospalax galili | reverse complement strand
TCTCTCTCTCTCTCTCTCTCTCTCTCTCTCTCTCTCTCTCTCACACACACACACACACACACACACACACACACACACACACACAAACTAATGGCCTTGGAATGACTAAAACTTCCCACACTGATATTCCTTTTCTAAATACCCAAACAGATTTTCTGGTGACTTCAACTCAAGGATGAGAATTTGCTTATTGGCTTATTTTTTTTAAGGCATTCACCTCCTTGCTACCAGCACTCCTGGGAGGAGGCACAGTCAGAACACGTTTTCTACCCATAGGCAGACATTGGTAGGGAGTTGTGGTGGTTACTGTCAATTGTCAACTTGACAGAACCTAGAATCCTCTGGGAGTCTAGCCTCTGGGAATGCCTGTAGAAGACTGGATTGATCTGGGGTTTTTTTAAGACTTTTTAAAAATGTGTGTGTATGTGTGCCTGTGTCTTGTGTGTATGCCATACGTGTGCAGGTGCCTACAGAAGCCAGAAAAGGGCATGAGATTCCCTGGAGCTGGAGTTCCAAGCAGTTGCAAGGCACCTGTCATGAATGCTGGTACCTGAAGTCTGGGGCTCTGGGAGAATAGCAAGCGCTCTTGTTCTTGAGCCATCTCTTGAACCCCTTGGTTGCTTTAATCCAAGAAAGAAGACCCACCTAGTGTGGGCGGCACCATTCTCTGGCTGGGACCTGAACAGTATAAGGGAGCTGAGCAGCATGCATACATTTATTGCTATTTCTTGACTGTGACTATAATGTGACCAGCTGCTTCAAATTCCTGCTGCCCTGACTTCCCCATCATGATGGACTGTACCTTGAACTGTGAGCTTAAATAAACTCTTTCTCCCTTAAGTTGTTCTTGTCCAGGTATTTTACCATAGCAACAGGAAAAGAAACTAAGGAATTTTTCCAAAGTTTGGAGAAGTCTATGCCTTTCTCTGTAACTAATTTCAACACTCCAACCACAGCATTTCATGAACCTCATTATGCTTTTAAACATCACCTGGGGATCTAGTTCTGCTTTATGTTATGAGTTTGTAAATCAGAGGCTGTGTTTCTAACCCACTGCCAGGTGGTTCTGATGCTGCTGACTGTAGACCACACGTTCAGTGTCAAGGCTGTTGTGCACACCAAACCCACGTGTGCTTCCACCTGTACCTCTCCCAGTAGGCTACTGTCAAGCTACAGGAGCAGTCATGCCCCCACGTGTGGAGAACTGGAGAACATGAGAACTTATGGCCCTCAGGGTAGCTCTTAATCAGTGTTGGGGATACCAAGTTGAAATGCTGCAGTGACCCACTGTTGATCTGGACAACACTGAAGTATGATTAATATCTTGAGAACTCTTCTGCAGTACTGTGCCAGAGTTAGCTGCCTGCCTTTGTACACTGGCATGGCTTCTTTCATTTCAGTGCTCAACTTCCCTATTATTCCAGTTTGACTTTCATTTCCAAGAACATATCTTTAAAAATCCCAATGAGTGGGTGGCCTCTCATTACCAATTCATTTATTCAACAAATAGTAATTATTTTCCTTGATTCCTGTATGTATCTGACAATAACCCACATACTGTGGATATAAAAACATCTTGGGCCCTATCCTGATAGTCCTACAGCCTCAAAGACCTAAGTCCACAGAGGTTAGCACTTGGAAAGAATAGAAGCCCAAGCCCGGGAAAGAAAGGTAGTAATCACCCAATTAACACCACCTCCCTCCTGAGAGAAGTGCAGGTGCCTCTGTGGTGGTCAGTCTCAGCTGCCAACTTTACTTGATCTGAATTCAACTAAAAAGCAAGCCACTGGACACGCCTATGAGAGATCTTATTTTCTTGTTTTGACACAGGTTCCCCTGTAGCCCCCCTGGCCAGGAACTTACTATGTAGATAAGGCTGGCCTCAGTCTCATAGAGCTCCACCTGCCTCTGCCTCCCACCTGCTGAGGGATTTTTCTTGATCAGACTATTTGAATTGGGAAGATCCACCCTAACCCTCTGATGGCAGTCCAGATAAAAGATGAAGACAGAAACCCTGCGTTTGCCTGCTCAGCTTCACGCTCACTGACAGGTACATCTGCTCTCATTGCTACTGCTGCATTCCTTCACTGATATTAGGACCCAGCTTCAGGCTTCCAAAATAAACCGAAGATCACTGACTCTGAAGAAATCCTCTGTGCCTCCACTGCTAGATTAGGACTGCTGAGCCATTCAGCTTCATGCACTGAGCAACTACCAGGTCCTTGGCCTTTCCAGTGTGAGACAGTCATTGTTGGGCTACCTTGTAACATGTAAGTCAACCTAATAAATCCCCTTTTTAATACATATTCATTCTGCCAGTTCTGTTCCTCCAGGGAACTCTGACTAATACAACCTCTAAACATATTCATCTCTAATGACCTTTCCCAAACAGAATCCCAGAGAAATGACAAGACCAGAATTAGTTAGGACAGCAGTTGCTCTCTCCTGACAACTCCTTCCCTCTCTGGGGAGCTCTGATGACAGGACACCAGTAGCAAAGGAGAACACACAGCTGCCTATAGCCTAGCAGATCTGGAGCCAGATTAGCTGAGTCTAGCCTGTCTTGCCACCTTATTGAGGACCTTACCCATCAAGAGCTGCAGGTGTGAGCTGGCTTTCTATGGTACTGGCCCACTTCAGGAAACAGCAGTGTGGGGATAAAACAACTGCAGGGAAAATCACAGTTACTCACAAAATGACACACATGAGACATCCTCACCTTCTCTGCACTTCCAAGGGAGCGACGATGTTTCTCAGGCTATCTTTCACTGGAACCCACCAGAGACTGTCAGATGGGAGCTGCAACAGCAAGGTAAGTCCTCTCCCCAAGATCTAACTGAGGAAAAAGGCAGATCAGATAACCTAAAACCTGCATCTGGCTGAAGAGAAATCTGCCCAGAAACAAACCACAGGTAAGACCTGATCTCCATGTATGACCAACCACCTAAAGGCATAAACAGGTAAGAAAGAAACGCATCCTTCAATAAATTGTCAAAAAAAAAAAAGAAAAGAAAAGGAATCTGTGCACATTGATCAACAGATCATGACTCTAAAATTATGGGCTAAAACCATAGCCTGTAAACCTAGGTCAGCATTCTAGCTTCCAGCTCTCCTAGCCTTGTGACTCTGAGCAGGTTTTAACCTCTGAATGACCCAGTTACCCCATGTATAAATTGGGGAAATACCACTTGTCTTGCAGGGATAGTGTGAGGATTAAAAGATGGCCTGCTGTGGAATGCTCAACACAGTGCTCACACATCGAGTTCTTCCTGAGTCCTGGGTCTACACAAAGAGAGAGAGACAAAGAGAGAAGCAGACAGAGACACAGAGAGAAACAGAAGGACAGTCAGAGAAGTTCCTGCTTCTCCTACCTTCACCAAGAAAACACACACCATGTTTTCCCTTATCTGCCTTCATTCCAGCATCTTCTCCTGCCCTAGGTATTCTACACAGCTTCACTTAAATTCCCATGCATTCATGTCTGTTTCCTCCCAAAGCCCTAGAATCCTTCCTGTCCTGGGGAGAGCCACAGGTTGCATAATATTCTCTAAATCCATGAATGGTCTCCCCATTCTCCAAAGCAGTTGCTCAAACTCCAGTCCAATATGTTATATATAACCTGGTCAAATCCATCCATAAAATTATTCTTCATTGACAGGACGACCTCTGACATAAATAATACTCCCATACTACTTCATCTCCTTACAGTATGACTTGTACCCACACAATCTCATTTCTAGAACCACTAGGGCTGTATCTGCACGAGATTCAGAATAAAGTATAATCAGAAATTGTATTATAACAGCAGCCCCCCTAATTCTCATTGAGACCTCAAACATATTCATTGACTGGAGCCACTTAAAATTTTCTTCAACATTAAAATGAAGAAATCTTGACATAACTTCTGAGGATTTAATGAGAAATCACTAAAAAGAAAAGATCTCTAAAGCACTTCGCAATATAAAATACAAGAACATTTTTGAGAAAATTTTTTACTATAAACATCTTTTGGGATCATATATTTTATATCATAATCACATGATAAATATTTCATCTGCATTCAGCGGATAACCAGGAACAAAAGTTTCAATCCCAGGAAAGACACTTAGCACTTCCAAATGATCAACATTTGAAAAATGATTTTGAGGGACTGAAATGGACTGAAATGGACTCAAGAGGAAAATTTAAAAACTTCAAAACATCATGTTGGCAAAATAACTAAATAATAAAATAATAAAGAGCAGCACAGCTTAAAAGACAGAGGACAGAGCAAAGATTTTTTTAAATTAATGAACTGAGATATTTTCTCCAGAACCACACAATTGCTATATCATTTAATCAGACTTGAGCTTTCTTAAATTGTCTTTGAAAAAAGGTATTAAACAATATGTGCCTACCCGATTACCACAATTTTTACAAGTAAAATGTACTCTGAGATCTGTCCTTCAATAAATAAGAAGGCACAAGTGGTCCCTAAAGCCTTATCTGAGGTCAGCAATGAAGAATATATAGAGACAAAGCTCCCAGAGGAATGGGAAGGCACAAGAATCCTTTACTCTGTGCCTTACAAATGAGTGATCCGCAACCAGGGTCAAAAGTCAATTCTAGGCATCAACTCCTTGCTTCTACACAACAGTTAAAAAAAAAAAACTGTGGGGACTGGGGATATAACTCTGGAGTGGTAGAGCTCTTGCTTCATGTGCTGGACAGCTTCAGTTGTCAACTTGACACTCCTGCATAGAGGGAACTTCAGCTGAGGAATTTTCTGTGTTGGATTGGCCAGTGGCCATGTCTGTGGAGCATTTTCTTGATTTTTGAGTGATATGGGCGGGTCCAGCCCACTGTGGGTGATGCCACTCCTGGGCAGGTGATCCTGTGTTGTGTAAGAAAGCAGATGGAGCACAAGCCAGAGAGGGAAGCCAGCAAACAGCACTCCTTCATGGTCTGCGTTTCAGCTCCTGCCTCTAGGTTCCTGCCGAGTTCCTACCATGACTTCCCTCAGTGATGAACTGTGCCGGGAGATGTAAGATAAAATAAACCCTTTCCTCCCCAAGTTGATTGTGGTCAGTGTTTTTATCACAGAAATAAGAAACTAAAACGCCTAGCATGTGTTAAACCTAGGTTCAATCCCCAGCACTAAAAACATAAATAATTAAAAAACAAAATGAACCTGTGGGCTATGGATTGATCTAAGCTGTAACTTAACCCATTAGCACTCATCAATACATTAACAGGAAGCCAGCCACAGAAGATGAGTGCAAAAATAGACTGAGATGACAATTACAAGGCAGAGAGGATACATTTGGAAAGCAAGAGGCTATTTTGGAGTAGTGGGAACTTAGTTAAAGGAACCATTGATAAAAATAAGGAAGAAAAATGCAAGAGAGAAAAGCATCCTCATTCACGTCAATTTTACCAAAGGTGGTGATACATCTACTGAGTACTAGAGTGTGTCTTAACATACCAGATGGAAATAAGCAGCAAGTAGACAGCAGCAAGCAAGCTGGTATGTTTCTAAGTTAGGGGTTCATGTCTGAAAGGCTCCTCTACTCTCGGTTTTCAGATACATGAAAATCTACCCTCCACACAGTATGGACCTATATAGAATCTTAAAGGCATTGGGGGGAAACCTTAAAACTGAACTCACAATATTTCATAATGTATAAGACAAAGAAAACTTCACAAACTTAGTTGTGCTTTGATTCCTTGGTGGTGTATAAAAACAGCTTCTATTGATGCTTAACAAACCACCAAAAATAAGCCTCAGATTTTCAGGAAAATAATTATTCAGTAGTTTGGGGAAAGGAGTTTGTTTGGTCAGAACTAGTTAGATGGTGACCTTTTCTGTTTCTGGAAGAAATGAAAATAGAGAAAGAACTGAGGTATGAAAGTGAGACCCTAGATCACAGAGGACTTTCTACAACTGGAAGTCAAGTTAAATGTTGGCTAGAAATGTACACAAAATGACCAAACAAGGTAGACAACATGGGGTAGAGTTCCCCAAAAACTGGCTGCCTACTTGCTGGAGGTTTCCTGTCTGATACAGAGCCCTTGATTGAGATTTCGCTGCCCAGGAATTTCAGACTCTTCTATATTAAGCAGGCACCAAACCATCCTAAACCAAGTGCTAAGATATGTGAAATGTTCTAACAATTTTAAATTGCTCTCCTCCGCTCATGAAATGACTCCCAATCAACCTCCCATTCCAGAGCATATTAAAATGGCAGAAACTTTGTGAATATTAAATCACTGTGAATCACAAATGGTAATTTAAAACTATCACAGACTAATGTTTGGTTGAGAACAGTATTCTAATTGGAAACATGATAGAAAAGTTAGCATAGTTCAATGCTCCAAGACATATTGAAAGAAATAGGCCCTGAAAAGCATTACAGAAACACACAGTCTTGACTCTGTGTCAACCTCCTCATTGAGAGAGCTAGATTCACCCTTGGTTCTCCTCATGGGACATGAGCCAGTCTGGTAAGGGATGTTACATCTGTGCTAAAAGGGAACTGCTTGGCAGGAGGGATCAGCTGCTGCTCAGTAGTTAAGGAATATATGCAAAAGAAAAGACAAGGTACCAAGCTTGGGAAGTAGTACTAAGCCCAGAAGGAAAGACAGAAGCAAGGACCTAAATCAGGCAGATAGATAGCAAAAATCCAGTAGCAATGACAGCAAATGAAGGAGAATACTTAAAGATTCGAAGGCCAAATGATTTAAAACTCAGGAACACACAGTGTGAGGGTGTGATCTGGGAGACTCATGGCAACCATATAAATTGGGTATTCACCTCAAAGGCTTAACCCAAGAAGTGCAACTCAGGACTGATCTGGAGTTATGCTCTCAAATTGTGTTTGTGTGCCTGCTATGCCAAAGAATGTGTAAAATCCCACAGTAAACATGACACAGGGAGCGCCAGTTGTCCCAGGTGAGTAACTTAGACACTATTTTCATGTTAGAGCTAGAGGATGGGGAGAACTATGAAATGCTGTCTTCTGCACAGGATGTGGCTGTTGTACTCATGACCTGGCCGCAGCTGTGGTTATCTACACAAGACCTGCACAGATCAAACCACTCAAAATTCCAGCATGGAAAGGGAAGGAGCTCACAAGTCCCCACCCCTCACTGAGGAGCTGTTGGTAGTTAATAACTGTTAGGGAAGGAGAATTGTTCTTCTTCAGGGGTGTGGCCACTGGTAGGTTTCCCATGTGCCAGTGGATGGCCCCACATCCATGAAGCACTATTTGGATTTAGTGGGTTATTTTTTTTTTTTAAAGAAGAGCAACTTGCATAGAATAAGAATGTGGAGTGCTGAGTCCTAAATGGGACACTTATATCATACTTATATCTTCATGCTTTCCAGACACAACAGATCAGCTGTACATATGGACCTATAGCACTTGTAACAGCATGCACAAGACGTGTGCAAGCCCAAGCTAGATAAAAACCCAGTATGGATGAGAGAAGTAGGCAAGAAGCCTCAGCCACAGGTGAGCATCTGTTGTCAATTGATAGCTCCTGGGAGAGGAAGAGTCAGTTTTCTTTAAGAGTATGACACTGGGTAGGTTGACCAAGCTCCAGGGATATGGGCTTACAAGAATTAGACTTGATAAGGCTCTAAAAATAATAATGATGGGGGAGTAAAAAAGTGGGGGTGGAGGTAGAGGAAGGAGTCTGATTATGATCAAAATACACTGTATGAAATTCTCAAAGAATCAATAAAAATGCTTTTAAATAAGAAAAGAACATGAAGTTGAGAGGCGGAGGTGCTGGGGGCAGAAGGAGCTAGAGAGGGGAAGTGGGAGGTAGATATGATCACATTTTACTTTATACGTGTATGAAAGTTTCAAAGAATAAATTTTAAAAACAACAAGCCAGGAGTTCCTATGCAGAAGAATCTAAACTTCCCATTAACCTGTAATAAAGTAAGAAGCTTTTAAAACTGTGGCACTTAGCGACCACGGATTCAACTGCATTCACATTGTGACCTCCTAGTGGTTTGTTTGCTTGGGTTGTTTTTGTCTTTGTTTTTGGTAAAGCAGAGACCTGATGTCTCTGTGTGCTTTAGAACATAGCCCAGTGCAGACTTGTTCTCTGACAGCTCCACTGTTATATTGTTTTTTTAAAAAATTGCTTTATTTTATGAACATCAATGTAATTTACATATTAAGTAACACTATAGTAGAATTATTCGATATAGTTTTAAACAGAAGAAAAAAGGGAAAATTTTCAGGTTACAAAACAGATTTAACAAAAGAAAAATCACTTATTTCTAAGTGGGTCAATGAGAAAAATGTATTCGGTGGCTGACTAGTCAGGTCTAATTCCTCCTGCACTAATGGACAATGGAATTAAAGAGAAAGCCTAAGTTTCACAATCACTGCCTCAAAGGGAGAACACATGTTGGATTCTTATGGAATACAGAAATGGTTCCTGCTACTTCAATACACAGAAAGCTCACAGGGTCTCTAATTCTCTGCTTTACCAAAAAGAAAAAACAAAACACAGAAATGCTATATAAGTGAATACAGTTGAATCCACAAGGTTCACCTCTCAAAAGAATAAGACTAAGGTAAACACCCCCCCCCATGATCTCTTTTCTGCCTATGACAGATGCACATGACTTTACTATTTGAATACCAATTTTAACTGAAGTTTAGAAAGTGGTCTCTGGACCCTCAAAGACTCAGACTCTTGAGCTTCTCTAAAAGACTGGTTTGTGGGCTGGAGAGATGGCTCAGAGGTTAAGAGCACTGGCTGCTCTTGTAGAGGACCCCCAGATTTGGTTCCCAGCACCCACATGGTGGTTAGCAACCATCCCTACCTCCAGTTCCAGGGGATTTGATGCCATCTTCTGACTTCTGTAGGCATTGCACACATGGGTACAATTACATCCATGCAGACAAAAATAATAACACACATAAAACAATTTTTTTAAATGAAGACTGGTTTCTAAGGCTGCTTCCTTTCCCCTACCAATAATTCCTATTTTTAATGGTCCATAGGAGTTCAACAGGGGAATTGCCTCAGAGCAAACACTATTCTTTTTACAACATCACACACAGTTCCCTGTTCATTTGAGATTTACAAGGTGTAATTATATAGGGATCTACAGCCAGCACTGTGTGAGACTGCCAATTTTCAATTTGTGGGGTTTTGTAGCCTTAAATAGTTTTATAGTTAAAGAGTTTTTGGTATGGAAACAAGATGCTCCTGCTGGTGCAATAGTGGAGTGTCAACGTATGTACAACCAGCAAATTTTCTGTTTTTAAAATATTTTATTTACTATTTTCATTTTATGTGTATGAGTCTATTGCCTGTGTGTATGTGAGTGCACCCGTGTCGTGCAATGATGTGGAGGTCAGAAGAAGGTTTCGGATTCCCCTGGAACTGGAGTTAAGGACAGTTCATAGCCATGCTGGGTGCTGTGACTCAAACCCGCATCCTCTGCAAGAGCAGTCAGTGCTCTTAACCACTGAGCCATCTCTCCAGCCCCAACCAGCAAATTTTCTATTGGATATAATGTCTGCTTCTAGGGGTGGGACTCATATCTCGTACTGTATACCAGGCCAATCCCTTGTGGCAGGAGAGAATACAGGCCCCAGTGGGAAGCCACTGCAATTGTTCTGTTAGATGGATGTGATGCACCTGCTGAAGTACGGATCAAGCATTGGTGTTTACACCCATAGGCTAAGTTATTATAGCAGTCACTGTTTAGATGGTCTTGCTTCTTGCTGTTTGTGTTTTTATAGTAGATGGAATCCCACCGAAATAGGCCAACAGCCCATAGAAAACTGACGATGCAGAGACCCAAAAGTTCAGTGCCTTGCCACAATAGGAGGAAGATCATCCACACCTATCACCCCCTCCACGTCTCAGGGACTTTTGCAGAAGAAATTGGCAGAAAGAATGTAAAAGCCAGAGGAGGGGGTGGAGTGTTAACTAGCCGTGTTCTCCATCCACTTTGCTGGCAAGCTAGAATCACACCTCCTTCTCACACTCATCAAGGAGTTGAGGGGGGAGACAGTTACCCCTCCCACTCAATCAGTTGACCTTAGCTGCATGTGGAGGAGAGGCTGAGGATGTATAAGTTAAGAATGCCAGGAGGCCCCCTCTCTCACCATTTTCTGTGGCTGTCAGGAGTCAGAGGATCTACAGTTGAGTGTGAACTTTCCAGTGCAGCCATAAGTGGGGGCACCCACTCCTCTGTAAATAAGCCCCACCCTATGCTCTGTTTTAAAAAAAATGATAAAAAAGGGAAAATAAACAAAAATAACTTTAATGATATACTATTTAAACAATATATACAAAATATTACAATCTTAGGCATGTAATAAGCATTTATAAAGTATTGATGATATGTTCTACAGTGCTTTTAAAAATATTAATATTTTTATTATGTGTATGTCTGTAAGCATGCATATGTGTGCCACAAAGTATGTGTGGAGGTAAGAGGACAACTTGGGGAGTTGGTTCTCTCCTTCCACCTTGTGAGTCCTAGGGATCAAACTCAGGTCATCAGGCATCAGGGTTGGTGGCAAGGGGCTTCACCACTGAGCCGTCTTGCCAGCCCCACAATGCTATTTTGTACTGGATCATAAAAATTTAGTGTAGAGTGTATGCTTCTATCACCTCAAGTCAGATTAACCACATCTCAAACGCTCAAGAGCAACACATAGCCAGTGGCTGCCATATCAGACAGAACAGCTGTCTGTGATGATCTTATGGAGTCTTAAAATACAGATTTCAAAGTCTGGGATGTAGTTCAGTGTTCAAGCACTACCTAACATGCATGAGGCTCTAGTGAACAAACAAGAAGGGGGGGTGCTACTCAGTGCTTAAGAGCACTGGCTTCTCTTGCAGAGGACCTGGGTTCCATTCCCAGCACCCACATGGTGGCTAACAACCCTCTGTAACTCCAGTTCCAGGGGATCTGGCACCCTCTTCTGACCTTTGCGGGCATTTCACGACATGGTGCACTTACACACATGCAGGCAATATGCTCATAATACATAAAAATAAACAGACTATTTTTTTAAAAACTAAGCAAACAAACAAAACCCATGTTTCAAGTTCTCTCCCACAAATATGTTTTACATTTTATTTTTAAAAATCTGTAGTCTGTAAGTGCTGTCATATCTATGTTTTGTTTACTTTCTACTTTATTTTAGTAAAAATTTCTGCTGAAAAATTCTGGCCAGACATGGTGCTGCAAGCCTGTAATCCAAGCTGACATAGCCTGAACTATAGAATGAGACCCTGCCTCTAAACATCAATCAACCAATTATCAATCAATCAAGCCTTCTCTGTAGGAAAGTGGCTGTTTCCAGTATAGTGAATGAGCCCAGAAATCATTGACTGGAAGCTTAAGGAGAGGAGGTAGAACATGGCAGAGGGTTGCACCTGAGGAACACCTGGGTTAGCAGAGGCTCCTCTCCACTTTGTGCTTCTCCTTGCGGAGGCCCTGACCAGACAGCTTATTGGTCCTCACTAGAAAATATGTAGCTCTTTCTAAACAGCTCTAAATGGTTCCCAAGAAGTAAATGTGATACTGTTTTACTTTCAGAGATTAAATAACTCTAAGGAATTGGCCAGCTCTGCTCTGACCTAAAAAAATTTTTTTTAAGAGTTCTTGGTATGGAATGGTTAAATTTATGAGTAGTTATGTTATTTTCTAAGTTGGTCCTGGCTATGCTATATAAGAAAATGCTACATTAAAATTAATTTCCTCAGCTAAACTATGATAGAACAGGGAAGTTTTCCCCAGGAATGAACAGGGGTGAATGAGAATAAAAATAATGCTTCAGACAATCCCCTAAGAAAAGTCACTTCTTCTAACTCTTTGGACTGAAGGTGGGGGCCACAGGAGCAGAGATGTTACAAGAGGAAACCAGTTTCTGATCTTGTTCTCTAAGTCCATTGGAGCAGACACTTCAGAAATCACACACCAAAATCAAAAAGTGACTACCTCCATCTAACTAACCCAGGTACCTTGCCAAATATTAGTCCTGTGGATCCAGTTTAGAGAAATATGGGATCTCCAGGACTGCTTCCAGGTTTCATGACCTCCTCAGAAGGCAAATGAAGAAGCATTTTAGATCAGACACTGCCTTGGGCGAAATTACAAGCATTTCACAGTAACCCATAAAGAGCATCTGAACTGAGTCTGAACCAAGGACATGGAAGACCGGTGTTCTGCCTCAGAAGCTCAAAGCTGTTAGAAGATTTTAGAATAGACCTGTTTCCCAGGCTCACTTCCCTGGTGAACCCATCTTCCTGCACTGCATGAGCCCACCCTATGGGGAAACTGCTGCGAGCTATCCTCAGCTGGTGGTACTGATGAAGTATGCAGCTTGCCCTAGATGGTGTTAAAGGAGCTGTCCTTCTCTGGTGGTGCTGAAGTATGCAGCGTGCCCTAGATGGTGTTAAAGGAGCTGTCCTTCTCTGGTGGTGCTGAAGT
>NW_008335287.1:2529874-2556566 GCF_000622305.1 Nannospalax galili | reverse complement strand
CCTGCCATGGTGAAGAAGCAGCAGTCCAAGAAGGTGGTGAATCCTCTGTTCGAGAAAAGGCCTAAGAACTTTGGCATTGGACAGGACATCTGGCCCAAAAGAGACCTCACTCGCTTCATCAAATGGCCCTACTACATCTGACCCTACTACAAAGAGCTATCCTCTATAAGCGGCTGAAAGTGCCCCCTGCGATCAACCAATTCACTCAGGCCCTGGACTGTCAAACAGCTACCCAGCTGCTCAAGCTGCACACAAGTCCCAGCCAGAGATAAAGCAGGAGAAGAAGCAGAGGCTTCTGGCCCAAGCTGAAAAGAAGGCTTCTGGCAAAGGGGAAGTCCCCACCAAGAGACCCTCTGCCCTATGAGCAGGGGTCAACACCATCACCACCTTGAGGGAGAACAGGAAGGCTCAGCTGGTGGTGATCACCCAGGACATAGAGTCCATCGAGCTGATAGTCTGCCCTGTGTCGCAAGATAAGGGTCCCCTACTGTATCATCAAGGGGAAGGCCAGTCTGGGGCAGCTGGTCCACAGGAAGATGTGCACTTCATACAGGCCAATTTGGAAGACAAAAGTGCTCTGGCTAAACTGGTGGAAGCCATCAAGACCAATTACAATGATAGATATGATGTGATTCAGCATCACTGGGGAGGCAACATCCTGGGTCCAAAATCTGTGGCTCACATTGCCAAGCTGGAAAAGGCAAAGGCCAAAGAACTCACCACCAAAGTGAATGAAAAGCACACTTCCGAGTTTTCTGTACATAAATATAATTTTAAAATTGCCCTTAAAGAAAAAAATATCTATTGTTCAACAGTCTGAGTGTCAATAAAGGGGTGCCCAGTGGGGCCACAGCCCTGGCCACCCCTAAACTGGGGAGGAGCCTCGAGAAGAAGTGGCTCTTGCAGTCAGATGAGGATGTCATCAGTCTCACAGGACAGCACATCAATGGCCTAAGGCTCAACCAGACTGTTGATCTCCTCATGCAAGAGTCAGGGTATTGTTTAGAACACCCCTCTGCTACCAAATTCTGAAATCGTCATGGAAGGAGACTGAGATAAGACAGAAAATGACCTGAATGAGCTAAAGCCTTTAGTGCATTCTTCTCATGTTATTGTGAAGGTGAAGTTTTGGAGGCCCAGCAGAAGTACCTGGAATATCTGGAGGACAGAAAGGTCCAGGAGGCTCTTCAAGTTCTACACTGCGAATTGATGCCCCTAAAATACAATACAGAGTGTATTCATGTTCTCAGTGGGTATCCGATGTGTAGCCATGCTGAAGACGTATGAGCAAAGGCTGAAGGGAAGGGACAGGAACAGTTTCTGTCTGATCCAAACTACTGGACAAACTTCAGACATATTTACCACCATCAGTGATGCTTCCCCCACAGTGTTTACAGACTCCTGAAGCAGGCGGTGGAACTACAAAGGGATTGGTGCCTATACTACAATACCAGACTTGACAATAATCTAGAGTCTGTGTCTCTACTTATAGATCATGTTTGTAATAGGAGGAAGTTGCCCTGTTATACTCAACAGATACTTACAGAGCATTGTAATGAAGTGTGGCTCTAATGATGGCACTAAACTAGCAACAGGATCAAAAGATACAACAGTTATCATGTGGCAAGTTGACCTAGACACACACCTGCTAAAACTGCTTAAAACATTAGAAGGACATGCATATGGTGTTTCTTATACTGCATGGTGTCCAGATGACAGCTACCTTGTTGCTTGTGGCCCAGATGACTGCTCTGAGCTTTAGCTTTGGAATGTACAAAAGGGAGAATTAAGAACAAACATGAGTCAGTCTCATGAAGACAGTTTGACCAGTGTGGCATGGAATCCAGATGGGAAATGCTTTGTGAATGGAGGTCAATGTGGGCAGTTCTATCAGTGTGACCTGGATGGAAATCTCCTGGACTCCTGGGAGGAAGTGAGAGTGCAGTGCCTACGGTGCTTCAGTGACTTGGAACTCAGCAGGTTACAAACGTATGTAAACTGGGATTTAACCTCATCGTCCTTTCTCCTAATTGCCCCCTGATACCTGAAATAGGGACACACAATTGAAAGGAAAAAAATTTTTGAAGAATAGCTATTGTTATACTCCACAGAGGTTTCCAAAAGAAGCCGTGATCAAAGGAGACCATCACCACTTGCCTCTGAGCAACAAGTGACTGTGAGCAAGTACCAATGAGTCAGCAAGCAGGACCCTCAGCTGGAAGCGCCCACAGGGAGAATTGTCTCTGGAAACAGCAATTTCAGGATAAGCAGGAAAACCTAGTCCTGAGCAGTTCTGCAGCCCTCCCTACATATCAATGCAGTGACATTCTTGTGATATCCAAAAGAAAAATATAGATACCTCATCTTCTAATATGTATATCAAAAATATTCTGATTAATTCACTGAATGGGAAAAGGACATTGCCTTTCTTTCTTTCTTTCTCTCTTTGAGACATGGTCTTGTCGTGTAGTCCTTACTACCCTGGAACTCACTATGTAAACCATGCTGACCTTGAACTTGCAGGGATTCTTCTGCCTCTGCCTCCTGAGTGCTTGGATTACAGGCATGTTAGACACCTGGCTAACAATTTTACATTGAATAACTTCACTGAGATTCAAGACTGGAAAACTTTATTTGGGCCCTACTGTCTCTTGGGGCTATTAACTCCCATCTTTGACTCTCTAAGTCCCTGTATATGACACTAAAAAAGAGCATTACAGATAACAAGATATGATCAATGGACCATTGCTCTTCTAAATGCTCCAAACTTCACCTGTAAACTATTATACTTAGCTGTAAATTTAATTTTTTACTTTTTATTTTTTATTCTTTGACAGTTCTATATGTGCATATAATGAATTTTTGTTCTTTTCACTCCGTTACCCTGTCCCATCCCCCTCCTTAAAAATTAAATTATTTTTGTTTTACAATATATTTTATTGAACTTTTGTGTATTTGATACATCTTAATCATATTTAAATCACCTGCCCCATCGCTCTCCCCACTGGATTTCATACATTCTGTCATATACGGTAAGGCCTATCAAGTCGAGTTTTTGTCCTCAGATGTCCCTCAGTGTGGGTCCATCCACTGGAGCCTGGTTAGCCTATCTAGCATCACTCCCTTAAAGAATACCAACTCTCCCTCATCCAACAGTGCTCAGATGCTAATAATTCCTCAGCTAAGGTTGGGGCTTCTAGCCCATTCCCTGGTTCTATGCTGGGTTTTTTGTCAAGTTTGTTTGCATGAGCCTTATGCATGCTATCACCATTGCTATAAGTTCATATGAGCAAGTTCTCAGTCACCTGGAAAATTAAATTACCTTTAAAACACGTCTTAAATCTTTCTTTCATATTATTTGGAGGTGAAGAATGCTTAGTAAATAAGACAGAATATATAAGGAAGCTAAGGGTCATGGAAACAAGGCATTTGCATGTCATGTGTGTAGCTTATTTAACATTTTACAACTATGTTCTTTTTATAATTTGTTTGTCTCCTCTATAAAAGCAAAATCTGTTTCCTAAAATCTCTGTGCCCTGCTCCTAACATTATGTATTGAGTACTTAACAGCTACTTGTAGAATTAAATTTTTTTCATTGCCTACTACTAGACTTGAAATACAATGAACAGACAATACCCATTCAATTGTCAGAGTAGTCCCTGATCTTCCTAATACTGAAAAATATCAGTAGATTATAACAGCATCCTCCCCTCATTATCTCTCATCTCTTTCAACATCGCTTTGATATTAGTAGGCACTCTAATATACCTGATCCACCAGACCCCAATATTGTTCCTGTCCAACAATCATGCTCCAAAGCTAATAGTAGAAAAATACTACATACTTTAAACGTGTTTTCTGAGTGGCCCAGAAGTCAAACAGCAGCAAGGGTTTGGGGAACGATAGAAAAGGAGAAATGGAAAAAGCCTATTATTTCTCTGTACTCACACTGGCGAGCACAGCTGCTCCACATTTCAGCTATAAAAAATTTTATTCATGCACAAAACTAAAGAGTTACTGAAGGAATGATATCATAAGTCTTCTGTGAATTTCCATATGTAAGATTTAAGAAGTTTTAATATTTATTAATGAATCTATCTAAGCTGTACTCAGAAGTATAGCAGAGACTGGATGAAATTTTACACAAAAATTATACTGGTAACTTTTCCAAAAACTTAAAATCCTACAAGTCCAGGAATTGGCTCATTATTTCATGAATGCCTATTTTACAATTCAGCCTCTACCTCTAAAGTGATCATCTCTAGATACTTCTTCCTTTTAATTATGTTTTATGCATAATTCCAGGTTTACATAAAAACCTGTAGATATGGTACTACATGGATTATCTATACCAAGAAGAACTCTTTCTATTTGCCTATTTATAATCAAATACATTTACAGTTCCCAAACCCCACACTTAAAATTATTAGTATACAAGAAGTATGCAGCAATATAGATCATACAATACAAGAGTCAAGAGCTAGGTCATTCAGTATGCATGACTAGAACTAAGATTAAACGATGCAATGTTTGATCTTGGACCTGGACACAGCTTCATAGCAACAGGTAGGCATTTAGGGTCTTTGATGCGGATAATCAAAGTGGTGGAGAAGCCCTTAGCATTTGATCAGACTACTATGACTGTTCCATTACTATCAGGGTCTGGAGGGACTCACTTTACAATAACATACAACATAAATTCTATGCTAATTGTATATGCTGTTGAAAGTGTCTGTGGTTATGACTAAGCTATTGTAGAAAAGAAAGGTTAAAAAGAAATGAGTGTCCACCTTAGTAAAATTAGAACAAACATTGAGAAAGAGCTCCACCTACTGGCGTCTTTAGGCATTCCCCTACAGCCAGTTAAAAGCAGGGAAACTCGTAAGTCACACTGAAGAACCATAAAGGTGCCCTCAAACTTTTCTAAACTAAAACTTTACTAAGGGCTTAGGTCAAACAACAGGTAACATTCTTCAAAGGTGGTTGACCCTCTGATTTCAGGTAACATTGAGAGGCAGGAAGTTAAAGGAATTTTTATTGACTTCTTAAAACCAATGGTTCATCGAGTTGTACTACAGCCACTAAAATGAGTGTTGTATAGAAACATAAGAAATTCTTTACTGTACTTCTATGAGCCCCAATAGAGCTGATAAACCTAGAATTGATATAAATCTTTAGTTCAAAAAACAGTGTAGCATATTATCATTTAGCTGCAACAGTCATTTATTTATTTTCATGGTTAATATCCAGTCAGAACACTCCAATATTACACATGTAAAATGTTCATTCTATTGCTAATCACCTCTTTGGTACCAGCCATTATATACTCTTAATGCTGCCTTGACTTTACCACAACCTTTTTTCAATAAAACTTAATTGAAAAGAGAGACTGGAGAGATGGCTCAGCCATTAAGAGAACCGGCTGCTCCTGAGAGGACCTGGGTTTGAAACCCAGCACCCACATGGCATCTAACAACTGTCTCTAATTCCAGTCCCAGAGGGTCCAATGCCCTCTTCTGACCTCTGCAGGCATTGTACAACACAGGTGCACTTATATACATGCAGGCAATACACTCATAAACATAAAATAAAAATAATAAAATAAAATAAAAACAATTGAAAATAGAATATATGAGCAATTTTCAATCAGTGAATGAGCATTTTCTTAAATCTATACTCCCCTACTTCCCCTGCCCTGAGTTGGGGAGCAAGGATTTTTGTCCACAGTACTAATCGTGCTTCTCGCTTCTCCCAAGTCAGGGGGAAATGTGCACAGCATTTACATGCGCGCACACACACACACACACACACACACACACACTTTCTATGCGCGCGCGCGCACACACACACACACACACACACACACACACACACACTTTCTGACTTAAAGTAAACTTCAATTTTGTCCCTAGTTGACTACTGAGCACTAATGTTAAGCACTGGTTAAGCTCTAGAAATACAAAGACGATAAAGAAGAAAATGAGGCTGGACTCCTTCCCCGCATCACATACAAAATCCTGTGTGGACTCAAGCTGGATCAATTATCTAAATGCAGGTTAGCAAAAAATGTAAGATATCCATGTAACCTAAGAATGGGAAAGACTTCTTAAACTGAAAAGCACAAAAGGCAAAGCACTGACTAATTGACTTCATGAAGGCTAAGCTTTTCAGGCTGAGTGTAGCTCAGTGGCAGAGCCCCTGTTTAGCATGCTCAAGGCCCTAGATTCGATACTCTTCATCTCAAAAAAAAAGGAAGATTAAGCTTTTTCAATTCAAAAAGACACGAAAAAAGAGGACATGAATGGGGGGATGGGAGATAAATGGATATAGGAGGAATTAGGGGAAGAGCGAGGGTTGAATATGATCAAAATACATTGTACAATATTCTCAAAGAGTCAATAAATATATATATATTAAAAGAGAAAATATATGCTGAGTGAAATTCACAAAAATTCAATTAAAAAATAATTTATATAAAGGATGCCGTGGGCAAAATTAAGAACATTGACAGAATAGGATAAAATATTTATGCATTACCTGCTCAAGACATTAATCTAAGCAGCTTAAATCCTATCTCAAAAGTAGAAAAGTGTCACAAATGCAATTTACAGGGGGAAAAAAAACCCTAGAAGAAGAATAAACACTTGAACAGGCAGAGAAATGAAAATAAAGGCAACAGTGAAAAGTGGCTTTACAACCCAGCTGCTAGAAAGCTGAATAATGCTGAGTGTTGGGTGTGATGCGAGCCCCTGACACCTGAAGAAAGAAAGAAATAAACAAGACCATTATCACAATAAGAGTAAGATAGCATCACAGAAACCAGAAACACCTTTTCTATTTAAAGTAAAACCTACAGCTTTGAGTATTTATTGCCTTTAATTTTCATATCCTTCATGAGGAAATTAAACTTGGAGCAGTTAAGGACATGCACACCGCTGCAAGCAGTTAAGCAGTCTGTAAGCCTGTTTTGCTAAGGCCTTTTCTACCACACCAGAGTCCTCTCTCATTTGTCCCTGCACCCTATCGTTTTTTTTAGAAACACTCTGCTCAAGATTTTGCTTTCAGAAATAAATTACTACAACTGCTACTGAAGTCACTGCATAAGTTAACAGTAAAACCAATTTCCCTGTTTAGAAAAGTTTCTTAATGGTCTTTTCTAGTTCTGTAAAGGCAGTGACAGTAACATATTTAGGACAGAGGCATTTGAACTCCACAGAGGCTGCTGTCCAACCTGCTCTGCACTGGCCTCTGGTGCCTCCAGTCCTGCAGAGTGTTTGCCATGCATGACAGCCAGGCCTCTTAGAGTTGATGACCCATTGCCCCACTCCCAACAGATTCCCAGTGACAGCACCAGTCAGGACAAGTGAAGCCATGCAGACACATATTATTCAACTTATTATCCACAAGGGGCACAACTAAACCTAGCAAGATCATTTCACCCATTTGGACATACAACCAATGCTCTTTCCCTTATAACCTCACTTGTCTACTACTCAAATCTTTCCCAAGATTCTTCCTGCTCCATTCCCTGAGTGCACGTGTGTCTCACTAAAATGCCCACTGTGGGACATTAAGAGGGTAGAAACAATGTAATTGTGGTGTTTATAGATGGAGTCTTAGAGAATGATTAGTATTAGATAAGGTCATAAGTTGGAGGCTTCACAGTGAAATTCAGGTGGCTTTCGGAAAGAGAAACCACTCATAGGCATGCATACCTTTGTGAGGCCTTGCACCACCTCTGGAATTTGCCACCAAGAGCACCATTACCAGGTGAGGCCCCTTAATCTTGTACTTCCAGAATTATGAGCCCAAATAAACCTCATCATAAAACATCCTGCCTTATGTTCTTCGCTATAGAAATAATTAAGTAAGTAAACATCAGTAACTGTTCTGCCTTTAGTTACTATTTACCTTGTTTCCTTGTGACATAATGATTCATGACGTTAGATAGAGGAGACCACACAGCCAAGGCAATACCAGGGTTTGTACACTGGACAGATGCCCTGGTCCCCTTGGCCCAGATAAAGGAAAAAACAAGGGAAGACTTACTGGAGGAGGTGATGCTTTAACCTAACAAGGAAGAAGGTTAGTTAGTAGTTATCAGAGCATCCAGACACAGAAAGGGAACAAAGGCATGGTAAGATTGGTAAGTGCATGTCAGAAGTAAAGGTCATGTGGAATGCCTGCCTAGACAGAGCTCTCTGGGACTTAGCACTGCAGGGCCCTGAGCTCTATGCACAAAGACCTGAGAGTGTCAGGATGCCACTGAGGAGTGTTAAAGAGCACACTTGTGCTTTGTGTATCTAGACAACTAAGGAAAGTCTGATGGAGGATTGTTTTTTCCTATTTTTTTAATCATTTGATATAAAATACAAAGATTTTTCGTTTTTGGTCTTTTTAAAACGGGGTCCCCCTATAGCCCCAGCTGGCCTAGAGCTCACTATGTAGACCATGTTGGCCTTGAACTCACAGAGATCTGCCTGCCTCTGCCTCTGTCTCTGCTGAGACTACAGGCATGTGCCATCATGCCCAGCTACAAAGATTTTTTTTAAAGTCACAGTCATTATTTTCTCAAAAAGCAATTTCTCATTAAAGGTGTCCCATAAAATATGATTCAGACACCATATTAATTTCTGGGATATGGCAAAAGAAAGGAAATTCTTCCCAAACATTTGCATAGAATTTTAAAAGACTGGGACTGGAGAGATGGCTCAGCAGTTAAGGACACTGGCTGCTTTTGCAGAGGACCCGGGTTCAGTTCCCAGTACCCACATGGCAGCTAAAAACTATCCATAACTCAAGTTCCAGGAGCTCTGACACCCTCTTCTGACCTCTGTGGGCATTATATGCCATAGGTGCACTTACATATATGCAGGCAATATACTCATAAAATAAAAACAATAACTAAAATGTATTTTTAAATGACCTTAGGAATAAAACTTCACATCACAAAGACAGGCCATCACCTAGCAGAAATCCAAAAGGCCACAGCATTGAAAGCAGGATAACTGATTACAAAGTAAGGCCAGTGAAGTGGGCTGGCGAATATCATCAAGGAGACCAGGGAAAAGGGACAGGTAGGCCTCCAGTGACTTCTGGTGTCGTGGGAGTGACATGAAGCACTGAGAAGAGATGCTAGTTTCCACTAGAGTCACATTTGTAAGGATAAATGGCAGTCAAGGGATTGATTGGATTGCACAAACTAGATCTTATACGATTCTTGCTACACTTGTAAGAATCCCCAAGACTGTTGTCATCTGTTTCTCCACAGCAGCAGCAGCTCTGTCCTTTCTCCTCTCATAAACCTTGATTCACTTTCAGTTGCGCCTGCTCAACTGGATGTTTGTTACTTTCTATATGCATGAAAAATTTGACACACACACACACACACACACACACACACCAGCAGCAGCAGTAGCAATATACCTGAGCATCTTTCAAGCATGTTATCACCATCTCCACATTTCTGAATTCCTCCAGTACCCTTGTCTCGCAACTACCCTCACCCTCCTTATCATTATAATAAACCAAGAACTTCATGCTGGTGAATTTTTTAATGATGAACTGACTTTCAAACTTTCAGAGATGTCAACTCAAACACAATCTGAGGGTAAAACCTAAAACGTAGGAAACACTACCATGACATTGTTCTTCTCTTATCCAGATATAGCCAATATCCATTTCACAAAATTAATACTTCCTCATTCTCCTAACCACATCTTTATCTTGACAATATGAAGGCCAACAGGTGACACCCAGCTATAGCAAATAAATAAAATAAAGGATATTAAACCAAATAGTCAATCCAGCCTCAGGTTGATCTGACAGTAAATAATCTCCAACATTATTAGGTTTGAAAAGCAGAGCTACAATTCTTGGAGGATAGGATAGGATCAAAATAGAGCTAAAATGACTGAAAATCAAGGTATAAGACCATTTACTAGAGCAAGGAAATACAACAGACAAGAAACAAGACATTGGGGTACAAGTTTACACGAAGACCATCATCAAATCTGACTTCATGTTGCATCTCTAAATCTGCTTAAATATCCAGGACAAGTTGCTAGAGTCATGTGTTAGCTATTCCATAATGGGAGGTCCGATACCCAGTGTGAGGATCAGAAACTTCAAAAGCAGACACAAACACAAACCCACGATGAGGGAGAGAATGATTGAACCACATCAATTTAATTAATTTTAGGCTGAGAGAAATTAAGTCCCAAACTACTAAATAAATTTTCATGTATCATCATGGATCTTCACCTTGAACAGTTTACAATGACCGCTTCAGGGACCAGAAGAGATAGAAAAACACTGTTGCATTTCAAAGTAAGGAGAGATGAGATCCTGTCTCCATATATCCATGATTGGACTGTAGACACTAATCTCTGGCAAAATTTTAAGACACATTCATAAATAGCTGGATACAAACACTTACACAAAACACTATTATTGGACCCAAACCTGTCCAAGTTCACAAAGAATATGCTGTAATACCTCACCATGCCCTATCTCCTTGGCTACTAGAAACTGTTGGTGATGCAGAGATTATCAGCTGTGGTCTGAACTCTACAATGCATTTCCCAAAGTCGCTCATAAAGCTGCAAAAAAGGTATAGAAATATGTGTTGACTTGATGCTAATTATTGAACTAATGCAACCTGGACAGAGGATTTTGTAGTACATTCCAGTGGTCACATACTCCAGCCCTCTTCTGATCTTGGCCACATCAGCAACAGAAGCTTGGGCAAGCTCAGGTTCACTATGACAGCATCATACTCAAGCAGCGGGGCACTATGAATCCTTTTTTCTTTAGTGGGAACTTGTCTGAGACTGATGGAGACCTCTGATCCACACACAAGCATAGCCTGGAAGGGAAGAGATCTCAGTGCCCTAATTGCAGATGGGCACCAGTGGGTCTGTTTCTATCCTCTGCAAAATCTAGGAGATATTCCAGGTCCCTTTCAAGAGATACCTTTGCAATAGAGCCCCCAAGGCCTGTAACTTCGTCACAGTGTCGCATGTCTCTTCCTCCCTCCCCACTGCCCTCTCTGCCTCACTCCCCTGGCTCCTTCATTCCTGCTTCTCATGTACTACTGCAAAAAGTAAAACTAGTCAACATTTCTGAGAGCTGTGCATATTCTGATATAAATTTCTACTATGAATTCTTTTTTCTTTTTTTTAAATAAATAATTTAGAGAATTTCATACATGCATATAAGGTGTTTTGATCAAATGCATGCCCACTCCCTCCCCTCCAACTCCTCCCATATCTCCCCATCACTTTTTTTCTGATAACTTCATGTACTCTTTCTTCTTCTTTAATTTTTTTTGTCTTTTTGAGACAGAGTCTCCTTGTAGCCCCAGCTGTCCTGGAACTTACTATATAGACCAGGCTGGCCTCAAACTCACAAAGATCTGCCTGCCTCTGCCTCCCAAGTGCTGGGATTAAAGGCATACGCCACCACACCCAAATCTTTAATTTTTTTATGGGGCTTTTGGCTATTCTAACATTCTGCCTTCTGAAGAGGTAGCCCTAAAATCTTTTAAGGATTAGATAAAAGTTCCCAAATATTTTCAACATTTTTGGCCTTTGGAACAGACTAGGTTGCTAAAAGGCCTAAGGACATTGTGAGTTTTAGCCAAGAAACTGGTTACTTTTCTTTGAGGTCTTTTTACCCTAAATGCCTAGCCAATTCCTACCTCCTGTTCTTATCACACCATCCTCTGAAGAGGTTACCCAAATTGCCAATAGGGAACTGGGATGTATACCGCTCTGACTTCTTCCATGCTCAACGGGGATGCAGGGTGAGGCAATTGGAGTACCCCTTCAGTGGGTCTATCTAAAAGACTCCCAAATTGCATAACTCTTATCTCAAGGAGGAAAAGAAAGTCTTTGAATCATGAATAGGAGATGTGAAAGAGAAGCAAAGGCAAGAGTAATTAGCATTACAAGTTTTAGACAGGGAACTAGAATAGTCCATTGGAACTTCTTGACAAGAACTTGCAAAAGCATCCCTCTGTTCGGTTCCTCCTCATTTTTCTTTTGTCTACCAAGACTGGAGTTGAGAGTGATGAATTCAGGATTTGCTTTCAGACATTTTGATAGCTGTTGGAGTGGTTAGAATCAGTGTCAGTTCCCTCTCAAAGGCTTCTAGATAGGGGGAGAAAACAAATTTATACATCATTTTAAAACAATAGCAGGTTGTCTCCCTTAGCTACAGGTGAGCACTACAGTATTGCAGCCCAAGATTTGAAGTCTTAAGCTGTGCAGCACTTTATGACTAGGAACAAAATCATCAATGAGGAATAATTGTCTAAATAACTTTTTATATAGACATAAGCCTAATATGTGGGAAGTGTAATCCCTTGAACCCTTAAAGAAATATACTGATGACTTTACTCTTTGGTTATACTTTCCTTTTGGGTGTTTAAGACCATACAATTGCCCCAAATAAATCAATTAATTTTTACTTTTAAGGTCATTTGAGGATCTGTTCCTCAGGGGTCACGTGGGCTTAGGAGGAGCTCCTGGCCCCTTTCTTTTACCAGTTCCATCTATGTGAAGATAAGTCAAAGGTCCTGCTCGACCATGTCTGGCCTCACTTGGAAGCATGAATGAGATGTTTCCCTCTGAGTTGACCATCCTCTTTGTGGACTGGACACTGGTTCAAGTCCATCTTGTGGGGTCTCCATGGCCTCCCTGAACAAGAGGATAGGTGACTCACCACAGTTACAGGAACTTAGACGTCCTCTGGAACTTAGACGACCTTGGAAGGCAAGGGGCAAAAACTGTCCTTTAAGTCCCTCAGACCATATTAGTATAGACCTCAAACTATAGCTGTTAAACATCCAATAAGGTTAGTTCCACCAGGTACTTTTAATTACCATGTGCTATGCAGATAAGGCTTGGGTAAAAAAAAAAACAAATATTCTCAGATAAACTTTGATTAGATATCTATTTTGTTCCTTAAAATAGTTGACTAAACTATGACCAAAGGCATTTTAAGATTATGTACATATTATTTTTGTCTCATCCTTTATATATCATAACAAACCTAAATAGACTTCATCACTTGGTTAGACTTTCTCATTTTTTCTGTTTTAGAAAATATCTCCATTCCCATATCTTTTTAACATCTTTTACATACCCGTTTTTTTTTAATAATTATGAGACACAATAGCATTAACAAATAAATTTTCCATGTGTTGTGAGACTTCTCTTCCTGGGGATGCTAAGTAATGCTTATCCCTTTTAAGGTTCTAGTGTCGAGCCAATGTTTGATTAAAGTTTTATTGGGGAACCAATGAATTTATTGAGCTTACTTACTGAGATAACTGAAGGGTTCCTGATGTGTATTATGACCTGAGGGTACGCACACTGGACAGCCTTTACCCAGTATGGGTCATGCCTTCTCTTCCTGTAACCTTCACTGGATTGTATACTTTAGCTCTCCCCAAATCCAGGAGGTCATGTGTGATTAGGGTCAAATTACATTCAGTTGGCTGGGAAGAGTGGCTGGATAATGCTGTGAGATCCAATGGCCCTGCTTGGCCCTCCTTTAATGAATAAGCACAATCGTCAACAAGCCCAGCTGTGACAATGTTTAGCGATCAGGCTCAGCTGAAGTCATGAATTTTTTAAAGTAAGTGTATGAATGAGTATGCACAAAAATCACCACAGCAGTTTATTTTAGAAAAGGGAACTTCTAACAACTTAGTCATCAATAAAGAAATGATTAAATAAATCTAAACATATTTTAAGTCATTTCATATTTACTAGCATGGAAAGAATCCTTATTCTACAAAAATATTGGAAAGGTACAGTAGTTCTGATATTCGTTTTTATAAAACATATAAACAAATACACCATATTTAAGTACAGATATGTACCACATAACACTGAGTTGAGCAATAATGAATCGCAAATCTGATGGTGGTGTCATATGATTACATCACATAGTAACAATGATAACCATCTTGTTTAAGGATCATTTTCATACAGTAACAACAAAAATCACCCAGATGTGCATTTCTCAGGCATGCCCCATGGTTAAGCAATGCATGAATGTTTATAATTTTTTTAAATATGAGGGATTACCTAAGTGATTATTTTCTATTTTGCTGTCTTTTCTAAAGTTTCTACAGTATTCTGTTTTAAATATTCTTTTTAATCTTTTTAATATTCTACAATATTCTTTTTAAAAACCCATGACTTTCAGATGTCATCACAATATTAGTTAATAATATGATGTAATTGAAATAAATAGAAATTTAAGAGAAGTATAGTGCTCAATAATTCCATTAATAGTTAAATAGAATTGTATTGTGTAGGACTTGGGAAATACACTTCATCATTCACAGCCCTAGAGAGACCATGTTTAGACCCTTCCTTTCAGTCTGGGTTCCAAATACTTAAAGTGACATTAACCACCGGAAGCTCCTCACAGAGGTGTTCCCAGGAGAGTGAAGCACGAAGAAAGCAGTCAGTGAGAAGGGCTGCTGAAAGTTCGTGTCAATCACAAAAAGGACTCCTATGTGGAAGGAAGATCTGGATCATCTATAACAGCTTTGGAGGGTCAACGGGTAGAAACACGAATCAGATCTCCACTTACAACAAAAGGAGAAGGAAAAGAGGACAAGTTAATTTTTAAAAAAGCATATAATAACTCAATTGAACAGGCCAAAGTGGTGAGCTAATACACTATTGATGCTGTGAGAAATTCACATTGAGGTCCATCTGTCAGAAAGAATGCAATGGAGTCTCTTATACTGGGGATGATCCCTAATGTGCTTTCCCACTCAAGTGTTATGAAAATTCACTCACCTCTAGCACCCTCCAATATACAGTCTACAAAACAGATGACAGGAAATAAATCAAATGCTCAGGCTCAGTTGCCCATAGAAATAAGAATAACTTAATTCCCTTGAGTGCTACATGACTCATTCAGAGCATTCACATTTCAGCACTTTTTTCTGTAGAGTTTGGAGAAATTGTTATGAAAATGTTAAGTGCATGAGAGGTGAATGTCACTTGAAGTTACAATTGTCTCATGCTTCCCCATGGCAATATAAAAAGCTTCTTGTCCATGTTCCAGGCCTGGTTTATCAAAATCAAAGTTGTTTGGACATTTGAATAACATGGCCTTTCAACAGAGAAGCCTCATTATTGTAATCCTTTAATAAGTTTTTTACACACAAAAAGCTATCTCATTACTATGAATCAATTTTACCTGTTAAAAGAGTGTAATATTTACCTATATCACATAAATGTGAAGATTAATAATGCTAGCAAATTATATGCTATATCAAAAGTATGTATAAACTACAATAAGTAGTTAGCATAAGAAACAACATTACGAAGTAAGAAATAAGATAAATAAGACACACTTCTGCCATAAGAGTCACATATGAAACTTGTGGTTGTTTCCTGACAATGTGTGGTTTTCCTGTGTTAGTGTCTCATGACAGTGAACCAGCACACTTGAGAAAACAGATGGTCCTTAGGAAGAGTTCTCTGTGTTCTCCCAAGCAGGATTGGGAGGACAGGCAAGTGGACAAATTCAGGGACAGAGAAGAACCATGATCCCATCAGAGAAGCACCATCGTATGCTCAGTGAGGAAGAGAGACTGCAATGGTTTACTTAAATAGACCAAAGGGTAATACAGAGCTGGATCTACAGTTGGGTGATAGAGTGCTTTCTTAGCATGCATGATACTCTGGGTGAGTCCCAAGCAAAGTGAGAAATAGAGCTGGTCATCAGAATGACACCTAACCTAAATCAAAGGAAACATAGTCCATGAAGCTCTTCAATCATGACGTCCAAAGTCACAGCTCAGATTCTCATGTGGAAACAGCAGTGACACCTGTGTCTCCTCAAGTAAAACTGAACCATTAGTCCAAGTCTTGACTGACTAGTGTTTACCAAGGGTGTACCAGTTGCTGCAGAAATCTGTACATGTTCATTGAGTCCTTAAAATAACCCCATCAATTGGAAACTACTATATCCTATTTTTCAAATGGGATGATGAATACTTTAGTAATTTTCACAAGGCCGTCATGCCAGTTCAAGTCTTTCTGATACCAATTTCTATGAATATCCCATTTAAAAAAGTAAACTGAGGCTCTACACGGTGGTACATGACTTTAATCCTAAGATTAGGATTCCAGGGTGGCTAGATAAGAATCATAGAAGCCCGGTGCCCCGAAGATGTGCCCTGCAGCTTAGTAAGGCTGATAAGAGATACAAAAAGAGTTAAGTAAAGATCAAAATACTAAATGAGGGGCTGGAGAAATGGCTCACAGTTAAAAGCACTGGCCACTCTTGCAGAGGACCCAAGTTTGGTTCCCAGAACCCACGTGGCAGCTAACAACTGTCCACAACTCCAGTTCCAAGGAATCTAACATCCTCCTCTGACCTCCGCAGGCATTGTACAACACAGGTGCTCTTACATGCATGCAGGAAATACACATACGCATAAAATAAAAAATAATAAAATATTTTTAAATTGATAGGGAAAATGTTGTCAAATGTTACAAAAATTCATTTAGGTGAGAGCAAAAAATTCTGGAGATACAGTGTACTGTGTGATGACTATAGTTAATAATAATGTATTGTATTCTTGACCGTTGCTGGGAGATCTTAAAACTTCTCACCAAATATACATGAAGTGATGGCTGTGTTAAACTGCTTGATTTAATAATTTCACAAAGCATCAAATATAAAAACAGCACATTGTATGCCATACAAATATATAATATCAAGCTCACTAAAGTAACCGGCTGCTCATACCTATGAAACCCTAAAAGAATTTATTTTTGAGATTTTCTTTGATTTGTTTTTAAATCTTAGGAAACATTGTTTTAAGGTAATAAATATAAAACTATCATACATAAAGGTTTTGTTGGTTGAAGAAAGTATTTTCCCTAAAAGACTGCTAAAATGCTGACAAACAAAACATAACACATATCAAAAACTTCAGTAGCCACAGAGGAGATGTGGATAACACCATACCGCTAAGTTCACCAAGTTAGATATTTCTGAAACAGTTCAATATATTGACTCAGCTATCATAAAGAGCACAAGTTTCAGTTAATCGAGAAGAGTAAGTTGACCTCAGGAAATAACTATTTATTAACTTGACAGAAAATGATGCTAACAGAAGGCAGTTTCATTTGTATTTTTGTTTTGTGTTTGTTATGAGGCTGCTCATATTGACAGTTGATTACTCCACATTAAGAACACGCAGTTTGGGTGCTGGAGAGCACTGGCTGTTCTTGTAGAGGACCTGAGTTCGGTTCCCAGCACCCACATGCTGGCTAACAACCACCCATAACTCCAGTTTCAGAGGATCTGACACCCTCCTGTGTCCTCCACACGCATTGTTTGCATGGGTGCACTTACATACGTGCAGGCAAAACACTCATACACATAAAAATAAAACTTTTTATGAATATTCTCTTTAACATTGATTCTGACTACTCCAACAGCTATCAACATATCTGAAAGTAAATCCTGAATCCATCACTCTAGAGTCCAGCCTTGGAAGACAAAAGAAAAATGAAGAAGCCAATGGAGGGATGCTTTTGGAACTTTTTTTTCCGATGGTCCTAAAGAACACAAAACAGATAAAACGTTAACTGTACTCCTGGGGGAAGAAGATCTCCTCAATAATTGCTACTACTAAGGTTCTTTCCTTTCATGCAAACTAGTTGGGACCTGTGATTTGGCTCTTTAAGACACTCATCTCTCAAGAGTTATGCAATTTGGGAGTCTTTTAGATAGACCCACTGAAGGGGTACTCCAACTGCCTCACCCTGCGTCCCTATTCAGCATGGAAGAAGCCAGAGCAATCTGCATCCTTATTCCCTCTTGGCAATTTGGGTAACCCCTTCAGAGGATGCCGTGATAAGAATAGGAGGTAGGAATTGGCTAGGCAGTTAGGGTAAAAAGACCCCAAAGAAAAGTAGCCAGTTTCTTGGCTAAAAGTCAAAATGTCCTTGGGACTGTTAGCAATGTTCTCTGTTCCAAAGGCCAAAAATGTCAAAAGTATTTGGGAACTTGTATCTAATCCTTAAAAGATTTTAGGGTTCCCTCTTCAGAGGGGGGATGTTAGAGTACCCAAAAGCCCCATAAGAATAAATAAACGAAAGAAGAAAAAAAGAAAAGAAAAAGAAAAAGTAATGGGAAGATATGAGAGGTGTTGGAAGGGAGGGAGTGGGCATAGATTTGATCAAAACACTTTATACACATGTATGAAATTCTCAGTAAAGTTTTTGGGGAAAAAAATGCAGTTTTGCAGCAAGTCTGCATGTCCAAGAGAACGTGCAGGCTGACACCGCAAGTCCATTTGCCATGAGGGTCTCTGCGTAGGCAAAGTCAACACTGCACCTGTGAAGACAATGCTCTAGTCTCAACCATATCCTACATGATAATGCTTTGGGATTTCTTTAGAAAATGCCATGCAAATGGTAGAGTCATATCCAATTGTCTTTATGTAATTGTTCAACTGAATCAGTCATCTATTTCACAGCAAATGAGAACCAGCCATTTATGCATTCAGCAATCACTGCATGGAGGTTTCTCCAGGGCTACTAGGGGCTCAGTAAGCCCTTTAAAGAATATTGATGATAAACAGGTGATCAGTCAGCTGACCAATGCAAGGAATTTATTTACTATTTAGTCATATGGTTTAGTAAGCATATTTGGGATAAGCACACACACACACACACACACACACACACATTGTGAAGTTAGGTAAGAATCTGGAGGGTAAGTGAGGATATAAAGAGAAGTGGGGAAAGTTCCTTCTTTTGAGACTAATCTAGAGAAGATGATGTTGAGTGCCTATTCTATGACTTGATAATGTAAAATGTTTGGGATGTAGTTAAGGAGATGCACGGAGAATGAAGGGGACGAGATGATGGAGGGAGGGAGAAAGGACGAAAGCCTGCACTATGATATTGTCCCATCCTCAACACATTCCCATCTAGTTAAAGACACAACACACAAAATCGAAAAGAAAGTGAAAGATTAAAAACTGGAGAATTAAGATTTTGGTTTTACAGAAGGGAGGACTTCCAGAAAGGAACTAGCAAAAACAGAGCATCTGAGTAGGGTGGGGAAAGGAGGGCGTGTGAAAAAGAGCATACGATGAGACAGGTGATGAAATGTCATAAAACCCATCACTTTTATGGTAACTGAAAAATTAATTTTGAAATCTATTTTATTCAGATTTTTGCTTTAAATGGTGTTAAAGAGATGTGAGAGGGACTGGAGAGATAGTTCAGTGGTTAAGAACACTGGCTGCTCTTGCAGAGGACTGGGGTTCAATTCCCAGTACCCACATGGCAACTAACAACAGTCTATAACACCAGTTCCAGGAGAATTCAATGCCCTTTTCTGACCTCTGTGGGCTTTGCACGACATGGGTGCATTTACATAATGCAGGCAATAAACTCATACACATAAAATAAAAATAATAAATAAAATATTTTAATTAATTAATTAATTTAAAAAGATGTGTAAGGTGGGGGTTGGGGAGAAGGCTTGGACTTCAGTATCATCTCAGCAAAGCATTGGCAGTTTTCCCTGTCACTGAAGGAATTTGTCTGAAAAAGTCCTAATTAATGACTTATCCTCTGAAATCTGAGTTGAGATGTTAAAAGGGCTCTCCATGCTGGCACAGGCAATTTGCACACATTTGAGAAATGATTCTGTAAGGAAAAGCTTCAAGAACACCATTATATTTGGAGTGCACCTGCTGAGGAGCCAATTGTTGGACATTATTAGATGATACCTCAGCATCTGAGGAGGTTTGAATGTGTAATTATTGTATTTATATTCTTATGTTCTACCAAAGTTCTACATGAAAAATGTTGTTTTCCATATGATTTTTTTCCTATTCTTTAAACCAAGGTCCATTGGTTTTTTATTTTTTGTTTTTTGTTTTTTTTACAGCATCATAAGGGCTTTAAGAAGGTTATTGCAAAGCATAGAGTCAAGGTGTCCCATGGAGGACAGACAGAAGAGTATTCATCCTAATGCAAAGCTCCTAAAACTGAAAACCCCCAAAACATGAGCTGTTATGAATACGTATCATAGGTAAAGCACAAGAAAAGTACAGGGGGAGAGCTCACCTCTTGGTATCACAGTTGGACCACAGCAGGTGATTTTTGCTGTGGTAATGGTGGTAGTGGTTTGGTTTGGTTTGAGTGATCTTTTTGTTGTGTTCTGGCTTCAATGCACAATTCTAATTATTTTTATTTAATAATCACATGATTAGAAGAAGCATTTCATTACAGCTTTAACATATTCAATAACAATTTCCAGAGCAAGGATACATCTCTTTCAAAAGTGGCAGCAAAATTTTAGGTTCACAGTGGACTTAATACAGCTACACAATATTGAACTCAGTACAAACCCTACAAGACATAGAACTGAATGAGTTTTTAACCTTTAAAAAAATCTCCATTTCATTTTAAAATATCCTGTTTCCTACAGAAAAACTCATTTTCGACGCTACCAACACCCAAATGTTTGCACATGTGCCTCCAATCTCCATGCATCCAACCATTACCAGTCACAGTCGGTTATACTTGGATCCTCGGCACCTGAGTATGGATATAAAGACATCAGGTAGACTTCAGTGGCAATGTTTATCACCTCTACTAATTAACATGAAGTAATTTTTTATGCTTCCTCCTCAAATATAAGTCATCCTTAGCCAGGTGTGGTCGTGCACGCCTTTAATCCCAGCATTTGGGAGGCAGAGGCAGGCGGATTTTTGTGAGTTCGAGGCCAGCCTGGCCTACATATTGAGTTCCAGGACAGCTGGTGCTACAGGGAGACCCTGTCTCAAAAAAAAGAAAGAAAAAGTCATCCTTTTTATTTGTTGATTTTTGTGTGTGTGTATATCATACAGAACATCCAAAACAATCTGATTCATCCACATACCGACTTCCCAATTGGTACCCTCCCATAGCCCCTCCCCCGCCCCCAGAACCCATATACTCTGTCATTCCTGTTACTGTCCACTGTGTTGTCAGCACCCCCAGCCATTCCCCAGGGCTCGTCCATCCACCGAATCCAGTCAGTCCATCTAGAGATCCCCGTTCCAGGAAGATCAGCTGTTCCTCATCCAGCAGCACTCAGTTGTCAATATTCCTTTAGATAAGATTGGGGTCTGCGTTCATTTTCCAAGTTCTGTGCTGGGTTACTGTCTGGGAGTCTTTTGGGCCACCCTGGCCAACAACTCAAAGGAAGGTCAGAATTATAATTTTTAAACCACAAATTCAAGTGTGAAAGAATACGCGAATTCATTCTTTTCTTAAAACGAATTCATTTAAACTGGGTGCACCTTCAGGTCCTGCCAACAAAGAGTCAGACCCATTCATCATCGGAGCTTGCCCCATACTCCTCTGACTTGGAGTCCTGGACAGATATTGAGGTTTTGTTATGAAGAACGAGCTCATTTCAGGAGCGCCCTCTATCGTCAGTCCACACCAGTGACCACTGACTAAACCAGCCGGATTATTCTATGTCCACCTCACTGAAATCAGCAGCTTTGTGCCTTAGCGCTCTGTAGGGGGCTGAGAATCCTCTTCTGTCATTCTGTCAGCTTCTCTGTTATTTCTTGGGGTCTTTACCTGAGGCCTGGCCACTTTTCCCTGGGTGCAGCTGAATACAGTGATCCTTGGTGCTCTTAAATCCATCTTCCTCTCCTCTTTCCCCTGATCACTCACTAGCATTACCTCCCCACCTGCCTCAAGGTGCCAAACTTGAGATTCAGGGCAGAGTGACCCAGAGAAACGAATGGTGTTTTTTTTTTTTTCCTTACAAACACCAATAATTCTCTTCTATGGAAAGTGAGCACAAAAGCCAGCTAGCTGGGAGGGAAGGGAAGAAAAAAAATACAGAACTATAGTCAATATCTCAGTATATTATTCTGTCACAACAATACATCGGTCCACTTCAAGAAAGTCAGAAATGGCAGGGCGTGGTAGCACATACCTGTAGTTCCAGCACTTGGGAGGCAGAGACAGGCAGATCTCTGTGAATTCAAGGCCAGCCTTGTCCAGGCCAGCTGGGGCTATAGGGAGACCCTGTTTCAAAAAGACCAAAAAAAAAAAAAAAAAAAAAAAAAAAGGCATAAGTGGATAAGCTCCAGGTCAATATTTGAGAACTATACCCTATCTCTCAGACTTCAGACTTCTACTTTAGGCAATGAAAAGTAGAACATGCAAGTAGGAAGTGTGAGAACAGAACCTGTTTTCCCATGAGAACAGCGAGACAGAAGGGGCTGGAGAGATAGCTCAGTGGTTAAGTGGTTAAGAGCACTGGCAATTCTTGCAGAGGACCTGAGTTTAGTTCAGCACCTACATGGTAATTAACAAACCATCTATTACTCTAGTTCCAGTGGACCTGATGCCCTCTTCTGGCCGCCATGGGCAGTGCACACATGGATATACCTACATTCATGCAGGCAAAACACTCCTACTCATAAAATTAAAATAAATAAATAACTTTTTAAAATATATATATAGAAAGATTAGAAGATGTAACTCTTCCCTATTCACATGGAAATGTGTTGTGATGAACACATACCAGAGCAGGTCTGCAATGGGCCTTCCTATCTTATATCCAAGCAAGATGGTCACATTTTGTCAAAATTTCTGTGAATACGGGTAATGGGTCACTACACTTCTGCAGCAGTCGCCCCAAGATTACAGGTGGTAGGGTGCTCAGGAATAGACAATTACCTTTTCATCCTACATATTAAAATCTCGAAAATGTTATAAGAAGCAGAACCAACACTTCCAAACTTAGATTAGGAGGCAGAGTTTTCCTGAGCCCAGAAGAATACCGACCTAGTGATAAGAAGCTTGGAATCATCAGCATAAGTGGAGTGCATAAATGACAGAAAGGATTGGATCCCCAAGGGGGAGCATGTACATGTGAAGAGGGTCCAGGACCCAGTGGTGAGAACACAAGCATGAAAGTGCTGACTTAAACACAAAGGATGAGAAGAAAGAAATCAGGTGAAAATGGAAATCAAAAGAGAATATTCCAAGAGAGAGGGAGAAGATACCTGGGTAGGGATCCAGTAAGAAGCTAAAATAGGTTTCACTAAATTCAGCAAGTCTTTTTTTTTTTAAACAAGGCCTCCCTGTAGCCCCAGCTGGCCTGGAATTTGCTATGTAGACCAGGCTGGTCTTGATCTCACAGAGATCCACCTGCCTCTGTGTCCTGAGTGCTGGCATTAAAGGCCTGGGCCACCATGCCAGGCAGAACATGTCATTTCTGAACATGACAAGCAACTCTAACAGAAACCAGATTGGAATATAAAATATGGTGAAAAACTAGAGATTTCACCAAGGGCCACTCCTTCAATAAGTAGACCTATTTTGTTGCCATAAATTCACCTATTCCATCCTAAAGAAAGACAAAAATATTTCATATTTCCACAAAGATTAACAAACTAAATAATTTCAGCTGATGAAAAGAATAAAGATGAACAAGGAATGTAGGTGTGGAAAAGTAATTGAAAAAAGATCAAAGAAAACAAACATGCTGAAAAACCATCTTAAATAGATACATAGCAATGGATTATGTGGGGACACAGAGCAAATGCACAGTAGTGATTTAGAACATCGTATAGTGAATCACTTTTGTCTTTAGCATCATATCTTTGTGTAAAACAAGTTTTATTCAGGAAGGGATTGCTTTTGCAATTAGAAAAATCAAGTTGTTGGGGTTTGTTTGTTTGTTTGTAAATACAATGGTTACACAAAACACAGTCTCCAAACTATAGTGTTAACAAACGGCCATGGGAGTGCTTCCCAGGAGGGGTGGTAGAATGCAGTGATGCCAAGAGGGAAAGGGGAACATCAGAGTAGGAAGGGTTAAGTGGGGTGTGGAGTGGGAGGGCAGGCACAGGAGGGAGTGTGGGAAGGGATAAGTAACACTAAAGACCTTTAGAAAAAGCCACATGGAAACTTACCACTATAGACACTTCTTCAAGTAAATACATATACATCATAAAAAGAGATTAAAAGGAGTTACCTGTTGATATATAACAGGGGGACATTGCCCCTTCTAGACATCATAAGCTGGCAACAAAAAGAAAAAAACCTTCAATGCCAATGAACGCCCTCTCCACCCTCTCTAGAAGCTGTTGACCAAGGGTCCTATAGACCCTCAAACAATACTGACCATTGCCCCTGGCTCTTAGTTACCCATCAAAACTTAATGGTAAGACCTATCTATCACTGAGGACACTACATGAGCTGTAGAACAAACAAGGAGAAATCAAGCTGGCGCTGACTTCACCACCTCATATCTATTGGCTAGCATTCATAGTGTTGGAAGATGTTATGCATGCTACCAGAAGGAAAAAATAATCATCAGCCCTACTCAGCTGTGAATCTTGTGACCTACAACAATAACTGGCCTGACAAGATATGCTCACTGGTGCAATAGTGGCATGAAAATTATGAGAGTAACCAATCACCCTCTAATGGGATTTAAGGTCTGCTTCATTGGATGAAACCCATACATGACACTGATATCAGGCTTAGGAACCTGAGGCTATATAAGTCACAGGGCATAGGGAAGTTCTTAATATTGGTTTTCCACTAAATAGTTATCATGTGAAACTGACTCCTAATGACTTACTGTTATACCCACAGATTAATGCATCTCTTTTTTAACCTTTGTTGTTGTTTCATTTTGTTTTTTTTTAATTTTTTATTGAGCTTTTATAATTTCATAGAATAGCTCTTAATCAAATTTAGACACCCCTCCCCCATCCATGCCCCCCAATCCTCCCACCAGACCTCATGTATTCTGGCATACACATTAAGTCCCACCCAGTCAAGTATTTGTACCCAGATGTCCTTCAGTGTTAATTCACCCACTGGAGTCTAGTCAGCCTATCTAGAGATCATATGTAAGGCATACTCTCCCTCATCCAGTGGCAATCAGTCTCCAATAGTTCTCAGTCTAGGGCTGGCCCACATCCGTTTCTCTCCTCTCCTCTGGTCCCTTCTTTAACTGAGGTGGCATGGGTCCTGTGCTTGATGCCACCATTGCCACAAGTTCACATGTGTAAGCTTCCAGTGGCCTGAAAGCCTCTGCTTCCCTGTGTTCATGAACTACCCCTGGCTCTTACGATCTTTCCACACCCTCATCCGCAATGGTCCCTCAGCCGTGGGTGGATGAGGTTCAATATAGGAGTCCCATACACAGATACACACTCTGCATTCTCTCATTCTTTAAAACTTGGTAAGTTGTAGCCTTCTGTGTGCATCGCATTCTGACGGATAAGGAAGTTTTACTGGTGAGAGTTGAGGAACGCATTAGTTTTTTCTCTACCCCTTACTCCCCTGTGTTCCATGAGCCTTCGGTGTATTTAACTGTAGATGTGTCACCTAGTACTAGGCATCTCTCAGACGTATATTCTCTGTGTCCAACCAGTTGTAGAATTCTGCAGTAGCTTCCATCTATTGCAAAAAGAAGCTTCTTTGATGAGTGATGTACAGTATGCGTGTCTGTAAATATAAGGGCCCATATTTAGCCCATGGTAAGAAATTTTATTTCTCTAGAGCTATGGAAACAGATAGGGTTTTCTCTAGGATCTGATTTGCCTCCCATTGAGAGGGCTGTAAATCCAATTAGATAGCTGTTGATTGTCCCCTCAGATAACATTGTCACTACTGCACCAGTAGAGGTAGTTTGCTGTGCCTTAGAGCTGGGTTAGATCATTGATTGTTTTTCTCCCTTAAGAGTTTGCATAAGGCCTCTTTCCAACCTGCAGGCTTCTCTCTCCAGGCAAGTCCATTGGGCCCTCAAAGCCTTGACTCCCCCAGCCTCACTCACCCTCCCATCTCCCCTGCTGGTCCCATTCCTTGTTTTGGTGCCCCAGGCACCTGGGGAACCACCACTGCTTCCTGATCCTGTGCATCCAGAGCAACTCAGTTCTTTCTCAGATCCCCAGGAGCACGGCTTCTGGGGCTGGCCAAGCCCTCATCTCCCTCTGCTTCCCTCAGCCTGCAGGACCCGCAGGCCTCTCTCTGACCTGCAAGCTTCTTTTTCTGGGGTAAGTTGATTGGCCCCTCCATTCCTTAACTCCCCCAGCCTCACTCACCCTCCCATCTCCCCCACTGATCTCTCCTCCTAGCCTGGGCCCTGTCACATTCCTTATATTGGTGTCCCAAACATCTGGGGAACCACCACTGCTTCCTGATCCTGTGCATCCAGAGCAACTCAGTTCCTTCTCGGTTCCCCAGGGGTGCTCTGGGCCTGGCCCCACCCTCACCTCCCTCTGCCTCCCTGGGTCTGCACAACCCGCCAGCATCTTTCCTGGACACTGGGGCTGACCTTTCCTCTTCCTGGTCTTTTTCATCCACACCAACCCAGCTCCTCAGTACAGTCCCGGGGCCCTTGGAACCACCTTCCGCCCCCATCTGCCTTTGCATCTCTCAGTGGCACGGCCACCAGCTGCCCTAGACCAGAATCTTTCCTGGGCCAGGCTCCCAGGCCAGTCCAACCCCCAAATTCCTGAGGCCAAAATCGTTCCTGGAGGGATCCAGACATTAGGAGAAAGCCTGAAAACATCAGACCCTCACCTGAAATGGGTCTCTGTGGGAACTCCTGAAGACAAAAGCAAATCGGCCGTTCAAATATAAAATT
>NW_008335287.1:2527467-2529349 GCF_000622305.1 Nannospalax galili | reverse complement strand
GGAATTGTATGACACCATTGAAAGACCAAACTTACCAATCATAGGCATACAGGAAGGAGAAGAATCTTAGGATACTGGTATAAATCAGATCTTCAACAGGATTGTAGAAGAAAATTTCCTAAAACTAATGAAAGATATGCCCATACAAATACAAGAAGCATATAGAATACCGAACAGACAGGACGAGAAAGGAAACTCTCTACATTACATGTACAAAACAAAGAGACAATACTGAAAGCTGCAAAAAAGAAACAACAAGTCACATAGAAAGGAAAACCCATTAGGATTACAGCTGACTTTTTAGTGCAAACTATGAAAGCCAGAAGCACCAGGACCAAAGTATTCCCAGTTTTCAATGACCACATATGCCAACCCAGATTACTATACCCAGCCATACTGTCTATTATAGTCGAAGGGGAAAAAAAAATCTTCCATGACATAAACAGGCTGAAGGAATTCATGTCCACAAAACCAGCCCTTCAGAGAGTTCTGGAAGCAATACAAAGAGCTGAAGAAAGGAATGACTATACCCAAGGGATTGCGGAAAGAAATTCAATGAAGGTTTAACTCTGGAAAAGTACAGTGACATCATGATTGTAAATAGAAATAAAAATGACAGGATTCAATATTCATCTTTCATTAAAAACTTTAAATATTAATGGACAGACACAGACTAGGTGAATGGGTTAAGAAACAAAACCCATCTTTTTGTTGACTCCAAGAAACTCATCACATTTTCAAGGACAGGCACTATCTCAAAGTGAAAGGATGGAAAAAAATATAACAAGCAAATGGTACTAAGAAAAAAGCAAGTGTAGCAATTCTAATATCTGACAAATAGACTTTAAACTAAAACTAATCAGAAGAGACAAAAAGGGCCACTTCATTCTGATCAAAGGAAAAATAAAGAAGATATTACAATCATGAACATATGTTCACCAAATTCTGGTGCACCCAGCTTCATAAAAACAATACTACAGTATTTAAGACCCAGATTGATCCCAACTCATTAATAGTAGGGGACTTCAATACCCCACTGTCTCCATAAGATAGGTCAATATGGCAGAGAATTAATAGAGAGACATCTGAATTAAACAATACCATATATCAAATGGACTTAACAGACATCTACCAAGTATTCCACCCAAGTACCAAAGGACATACTTTCTACTCAGCACCCCATGGAACCTTCTCCAAAATCAACCATATACTGGGGCACACAACAAACCTCAACAAATACGAAAAGGTTGAAATAATTCCATGCATTCTATCAGACCACAATGCAATAAAGAGTACAATCAACACTGGAAGAAGCCCTAATCACCACATGAACAGTTGGAGATTAAATAACACACTCCTGATTGATGAATGGGTCAAAAGAGATATTAAGAAAGAAATAAAAGTATTCCTGGAACTAGATGAAAAGGACAATACAACATGACAAAACCTCTGGGACACACTGAAAGTGGTCCTTAGAGGGAAGGTTATAGCTCTAAGTGACTACATCAAAAAATATAAAAAGTCAGAAAGAACACAAATTAATAACTTAACACTGCAACTCAAGGCACTGGAAAAGCAAGAACAAACGAAACCCAAACCCAGCAGAAGAGAAGAAATAACAAAAATCAGATCACAAATTAATGAAATAGACACAAAGAAAACAACACAAAGAATCAACAACTCCAAGAGCTGGTTCTTTGAAAAGATAAACAAGATTTACAGACCACTAGCCCAGTTAACCAAAAGAAAGAAAGAGCACCTAAAAATCAACAAAATCAGAAATGAAAGGGGAAACATCACAACAGACACCAGAAGATACAGAACATTGTAAAGAAATATCTTTAAAAACCTATATGCTACTAAATTTGAAAACCTAAAAGAA
>NW_008335287.1:2526014-2526394 GCF_000622305.1 Nannospalax galili | reverse complement strand
AAACATACTAAGATTCACATGGAAGCACAAAAGACCTTGGATAGCCAAAGCAACCCTGAGCACTAAGAGCAATGCCAGGAAGATTACTACACCAGATTGTATACTGTATTACAGGGCTATTGTCATAAAAACATGGTACTGGCACAAAAATAGACCCATGGATCAATGGAACAAAACTGAAGACCAAAATATGAGTAAATATTATTTCAGCCACCTGATATTTGACAAAAGGGCCAAGAATATTCACTGGAGGAAAGACAGCATGTTCAGCAAATGGTTCTGGCAAAACTGCATCTCCTCTTGTAGAAGAGTGAAATTAAACCCCTATCTTTCTCCATGCACAAAACTCAATTCCAAATGGATCAAAGACCTCAATGTAA
>NW_008335287.1:2525665-2525942 GCF_000622305.1 Nannospalax galili | reverse complement strand
TCTGTACATCAAAGGAGACAACCAATAAAGCAAACAGAAAACCCACAGAATGGGAGAAAATCTTCACCAGCGACACATCTGACAGAGGTTTAATAACCAGAATATATAACAAACTCAACAAACAGAGAATCAAGGTAAGAAGAAACCCAGTTAAAAAAATGGGCTAAGGAGTTGAACAGAGAGTTCTCAAAAAAAGAAGTAAAGGTGGCTATTACACATCTTAAAAGATGTTCAACATCACTAATAATTAGGGAAATGCAAATTAAAACCACTTTTT
>NW_008335287.1:2496542-2525099 GCF_000622305.1 Nannospalax galili | reverse complement strand
GGTAAAGGAAAAGAAAGAACCTGAAAGAGAAGAACCGTAGGAAACAGGCCTTAATAAGGGAGATATGGACAAAAATTCGGTTAGTTTAAGGGAGGAGGGAGGGAAGATATACAAGGAACCTAGGGGATAAGGGGAAAGAAGGAGCTCAAGAGAGGTGGGACCATGGGAGAAGGGTATTACTAAGGGAGAAAGGGGGGAAATGAGGGCACCTTTCGTGGGAAAACCATGATGGAGGGGTGAGACAATGTGATAGATAAATAATGCCTAGCTAGTTTTGAAAACCAGAGGGAACCTGGTTTTCCCAGAGGGAACCTCCTACAACCTACTGACAAATTACACATAGCAGATCAAGAAATATATGTCTAGGAAAGGTTTATCTGAGAACAATTGGTCTTTGCCCAAGATTTATCTCCATGGCACACAGTAATTATAAGTACCAGACTGGTGGAACTAACCTTCTTGGATGTTTAACAGACATACTTTGAGGCCTATACTAATTTGGTCAGGGGGACATAAAGGACAGTTTTTGCTCCTTACCCTCCTAGGTCAACTAGTTCCAGGGGACTATGAGCACCTCTCAAAATCTCCTGTAGTTATGGTGGGTCACCTGTCCTCTTGATCAAGGAGGCCAAGGAGATCCCACGAGATGGACTTGAACCAGTGTCCAGTCTACAAAGAGGAGGGCCAACACAGAGGAATCATTTCCTCCATGCTTCCAAGCGAAGCCAACCATGGTTGAGCAGGACCTTTCACTTATCTTCACATAGGCAGAACTGGTAAAAGAAAGGAGCCAGGGGCTCCTCCCAAGCCCATGTGACCCCTGAGGAACAGATCCTCAAACGACCTTAAGAGTAAAAATAAATCAGTTTATCAGGGCCAACTGTATGGCCTTAAACATCCAAAAGGAAAGTATAACCAAAGATTAAACAGGTCAATAAAATTTCTTAAGAGTCCATATGCATAGCTAAAGGCTACATAACAAGCAATGCCAGATAGGAGATACCTTCTTTGGAGTTGTTGGCCAGGGTGAAAAAAGGGACTCCCAAATAGTAACCCAGCAGAACTGGGAAAATGAACAGCAGATCCTAATCTTATCTAAAGGAGTATTAACAACTGATTGCTGCTAGAAGAGGAACAGCTGACCTTCCTAAAACAAAGACCTCTAGATAGGCTGAGTAGATTCACCAGAAGGGCAAGTAGTGGGGATTGGCTGGGGTGCCGACAACACAGCAGGCAGTAGCAGGGATATCAGAATATAAGGGCTCTAAAAATGAGTTATATTTGAGGAGGAAGCATGGAAATTTACATCATGCCAATTAGTAGAGGTGATAAACATAACCACTGAAATCTACCAGATGACTTCATAGGCATACACAGGTGCCAAGGATCCAAGTACAACTGATTATGACTAGTAATAATCAGATACATACAGATTAGAGATGCGTGTGCCAACATCTCCGTATTAGTAGCAAAAACAATGAGTCTTTCTGCAAGGAACAATATATTCTACAATGAAATGGAGACCTTTTTTAAAGGTTAAAAACTCATGTAATTTTATGCCTTACAGGGCTTATACTGGGTTCAATGTTATATGACTATATTAACTCAACTGTGAACCTAGAAACTTGCACCCACTTGTGAAAGAGATGTACTCTTGCTCTGGAGTATGTTACTGAATATGTTAAATCTGTAGTAAAATGCTTCTTCTAATCATGTAGTTATTAAAAATTAAAAAAATAATGATTAAAAAAGATCTTGGTTTGAATCTCAGCTACAACTTATATAGCTACTATGAGCCCCAGTTTTCTCATCTGTTGAAGTGGAGTTGATAAAGTCTACCCATTTAATAAGTGATCATCTGTAAGAGACCATGTTACAGACTAAATTGCATGAATGGTGTCCAGCACTGATAGCTGTTCATGAAGTAATTCAGTTCCATTCTACCCACTAGTAATATGGTTAGTAGAAAGTATGAGTTTCAAAAAAGAAATCACAATGATCTGACTCACTCTGTATAGTTAAACTGTTATACTTAAACTGTATAGTTACACACTATTAAACTGAGAAGTAAAACAAAAAAAAGAGTTTGCATATTATCATCTAGCATTATAGTAGCTAAACTTCAGATAGAAGACCTCCAGGTCAATTCCTGCTCCATTACTCCAAGTCCTGTATCCGAAGTATGTTCTGCCCTCAACAGTAGGGTTTTATCTACTAGTTCTGGGAGATAATCAAGACCTCTGGCAATAACCTGTGTTATTTTGGGAATCTCCTGGACGGCTCTCACCAACCACTCAAAGGTAGATCTCTTCTGCCTGGCACTGTGTTCCTTACCAGGCAGTTCCCAGGTATACATATGCACTAATGTTTAGACACTGTATGGGCATTTCTCATGGGGTTTCGGGGACATCACATCTCCCTCTGGGTTTCCTAACACCCCCCCCCCAAGATTCATTCATCTCTACTCTTTTTCCTCCCATCCGGCCTCCCTCTCAAGTCCTAGTGCCCCCATATCCCCCATTCCCTAATAACAGTCGTCTCCTGCCATTCCCCCTCTCCTGATGCCCCTCCCACACACACACTGTGGCCCCTTGCTTGTCCCTCCCTCCTCTCTTCCCTGCCAAACACTCCCACCCCCCCCCACACACACACAATATCTGTTCCCTACTATCCCCCTCTTTCAGACTTTTTCTTTTCCTTTACCTCCTTGTTCTCTTTCTATTTTCCTGGCTCCTGGTGTTACGTCAGAATATATATACTCATATATAAGGGATTGGTGCTACAATCCACAAATGAGGAAAAACATATGTCATTTGCTTTTCTGTGTTTGTGTTACTTAGTATAACACTCTTTAATTCCATCCATTTACCTGCAAATTTCATAATTTCATCTTTTCTTACTGCTGAGTAGAATCCCACCGTGTAAATGTACCACATCAGTTGGGGGACATTTAGTTTGTTTCCATTTCTTAGCCATTGTGAAGAGAGCAGCAACAAACATGGATGTACAGGTATCTCTACAGTAGGATGAGTCCTTTGGGTATATGCCAAGGAGTGGTATAACTAGAACATATGGTAGGTTCATTATTAGTTTTTTGAGAGTTCTCCACGCTGCTTTCCATAGTGGTTGCATGAGTTTGCATTCCCACCAGCATTGAATGAGTGTTCTTCTTTTTCCACATCCTTTCCAGGATTTGGAGTCTTTCATTCTCTTGATCTTAGCCAGTCTGGCTTGGGTAAGATGGAGTCTTATGGTTTTTATCTGCAATTCTCTAATTACTAAGGATGCTGAGCACTTTTTAAGGTGCTTCTTTGCCATGTTTATTTCTTTGTTTGAGAACTCTCTGTTCAGGTCTATAGCCCATCTTTTTATTGGGTCATTTATCATCTCCTTTCTTTTTTGAGTTCTTTGTATATTCTGGATATCAATTCTTTGTCAGATGTGTATCTGGTAAAGATTTTCTCCTACTCAGTGGCTTTCCTCTTCCCTTCCTTGGTAGTTTCTTTTGCTATGCAGAAGCTTTTTAATTTAATGAGGTCCCACTTACTGATTGTTGACCTTAATGCCTGAGCAGCTGGTATCTGATTTAGAAAATCCTTTCCTATGCCTATATCTTGGAGGATATTGCCTATGTTTTCTTCTATTAGTTTCCAAGTTCCAGGTTTAATACTGAGGTCTTTGATCAATTTGGAGTTGACTTTTGTGCAAGGTGAAAGATAAGGGTCATCTCTTAACTCTCACCAGACATTTCCTTAGGTAGTAGATAGTAGGTAATTAATACAGAAACCCATAACTGACCAATGTACAGCAAGCAAGAGGCTGAACAGTGCTCATCCCATGGTAGGACGTCTGTATCAAACCACTACCTCCCAAGGCTCAGGGATCATTGCTGAAAAGGAGCAGAAAGACTGTAAGAGCCTGAAGTGGTGGATGACCATAAGATAACAGAGTTTTCCCAGTACCTGGGAGGTTACTCATATGAACTCACAGCAACAGTGACAGCATGCACAAGACCCATGCAAGCTCAAACCAGACAAAATACAAGTATAGACATGGGGAAGTAGGTAAGAAACCCCAACTCAACCTAAGGAATTTTTGGCAACCAATGGATGCTGGAAAGGGGAGAGACGGTCTCTTTCAAGGATGGAACTCTTGGTAGGTTAAACAGGCTCTGGTACATGGACCCGATGGACCCACACTAAAGGATATTTGGGGACACAAATCAGGCCTTATTATAAATATAATAGAGTACATTAAACTGTGTAGGGCAATATGGGGCCCTAAATACCATCAAATTACATCGCATGAAAAATCACAAAAATCAACTAGAAAATGTTTTTTTTAAATAGTGCTCTTAACCTTATCATGACAGAAGTTTCAATGTGTCTACAATGTGTGGCCTAAAGGGGCTTAAGCATCCAAATGGCTCTCATGGGGGAACATGCTCTAACTTTGCCAGAGAGTAGCGGCTTGGCATAAAATATCCTGTGAAGGAAATCTTCCAAACATTAGTCATAAACTCCAAACTTCAAACAAAGAAATATTCTTCAGTGTAAAGTAAAATCCAACTTAAGATGAGCTACAGATGGAAAGCTATCTTCAAACATAAGTTTACATTGCCTTCCGTGTCCATTTTTACGGTGAGCATTAGATTAGTTTAGTCTTTTAGTTCTAACAAATTACCATTAAGTGGACTGGGGATATAGCTTATGGGTAAACTAACACCTGTTTAGCATGTATGAAGCCATAAGTTCAATTCCCAGACTATAAAAATAAATAAATAAACAAACAAATAACCAGTGATTGCAGAAATACAATGTTTTCAAAGCAGGACCAGACAATCTGGGGTAGCCTTACAACTAGAAAACCAAAAGCTCTGAAACCATAGTATGTCAAAATCAATTATTAGCCATGTTTATACATCTGATATGTAGATCTAGCCAACTGAACAATGTAGCACACAGAATTTTTTCTTTCCTAGCCTCCAGGGCAATAGCTGGCTTCCAGAGAGGAAATTTCATTAATCTGTGATATGTGTGTAACCACAGAACCGGCTTTGCTCATCTCCAGTCTGGGTTCTCCATTTGTGGCTAAAATGCAAGGTAGTCAGTCCAGGGCAGGGAATCCTGAGCAGAAAGCAACTTCTTTGGGTTGGCTCTGATTCACCATTTAGTCAGGGAATACAATAAGAAGAGAAAGGTGGTCAATTAGCTTTGTGCCCTTCACAGTCATAAATTTTCAGTCAAGTCACCCTCCATTTCATATCTACTCCTAGATACATAATTTTTCTGTTCCAGACCACATTGCCTCTTTTATTTTATTTTTACAACTCAAACTAGAAATGACTGAGGGGTGCTTTATGAATTAACACAATGTTTCTAATTCACTGCTGCTCATTTTCACATTTCTCCTGTCTTCCAAACAGCTGTGCGCTTTGCATTTTTCTATAATTATAGCCCAACACATATTATTTCCTGGCAGTCTCAAAAACCAACAACAGGGGGCTGGAGAGATGGCTCAGCAGTTAAGAACACTGACTGTTCTTACAGAAGACCCGGGTTCGAATCCCAGAACCCACATGGCAGCTAACAACTGTCTGTAACTCCAGTTCCAGGAAATCCAACAGCCTCTTCTGTCCTCTGAAGGCACTGCACGACATGGGTACACTTGCCTACATGCAGGCAGTACACACATACACATAAAACAAAATAAAATAAAATTAAAACAAAACAACAACAAAATCCTCTCGTGAGAACTTATTCAACTGTTGATATTCAAGGCCATTATTACTCACTCTGGGAAAAAATTAAAAGATAACTTTCTTTTTTTAATATTTTATTTATTATTTTCGTAGCCATGTGGGTGCTGGGAATCAAACCCGGGTCCTCTGCAAGAGCAGTCAGTGTTCTTAACCGCTGAGCCATCTCTCTAGCCCCAAAAGATAATTTTCTTAATACCTAGAGAAAACAGAGTTCAAAAAGCTCCACCCCCTAATTGTACAAATTAACAACTAAGCCCAGTCACTCAGGGTAAAGCATACTAAAAATGGCCCAAATCTAGTAGGTCTTCTGTGAGAAGTACTGGAGAGCTTTATTTACATGCATAGGTCAGTAGTATCAGCACTAAAGCTCTATATTACAATTATTTGGAACCATTTGTCTTGCCCCAGTTGATAACATTCTAAAGACTGGGATCTATGTCACATTAATCTTTCTTAGAGTGGCTCATTATACAGACAACAATGCTTAAGGGGGACTAGGTCTGAAAAGCAGGGGTTCATCAGAAGTGGGAAGGGGATAAAAGAGCAATTTGGGGTGGATATGTTCAAAGTGCATTGTACACATGTATGAAAATGTCATCGTGAAATTCATTATTATGCATAATTAATAGATGCTAAAAACAATTTCAAGACCTGCACTCCTCAGTGTCTCTTCCTCAGTGTGGTTGACCTCATGGAAACAAGATGATTGTAAGTAACTGGTGTCACTTACAAACACAATATTCTACAGAAGAAGTGGTTCTAAAGCTGGCAGTGTGATTCGATGACAAAAATGCCCAGCATGGTGAAGCACCAAGTTCAATTTCCACTACCACAAGGAAATTTTAAAGGAAAAAAAGAAAAAGAACTCTATTTTCTAGGTCACCTGCACACTTCTGGGCCAAGCACTATAAAGTGTATATTTGTTAAGATAGATTTGTTTGGTGAAATAGATGCTTTTTCTTCTATTGTTTATTGCTTCCTTAATGTCAATTTGTTTTCTATTTTTTAGTCATTAACTTTATTTAATTTGTGTGTATAGATGTATGTTTTGTGTGTATATGTTTTCATATGAGTGTGCACATATGTTTTCAGGTGCACTTGCATGCAGTCTGCATATATGGAGAGGAGAGGTCAACACTGGATGTCTTCATTAATTGCTCTTCATCTTATTTTTTGAGGCAGTCTCTCACTTATCCTGGAGCTCACTCATTCAGCTAGGTTGATAGACCAATGAGATCCAGAGATCTACCTGTCTCCACTCTAGCCCCAGTTAGAGCTGGAGATTTGCTGGGATTACAGACCCAGCTTTTTCCATGGATGCTGGAGATCCAAACTCAATTTCTCATGCTTGTGAAGCAGGCACTTTACCAACTAAGCCAGTTCCCCAGGCCAAACCATGTGAATTTTAGCATTCATATATGTAGTCCACAAAAGGCTTTGAGGTCAGTTCCCCAGACAATGAGCCCTGACAACAGGTTTACTTTTCCAGTGCCTAGTGAGAATAAATTTCGTGTTGCCAAGATAAGCAGGAACACGCTGTGGGAAGCTGAGAAGGATGAGGTTGGAAGAGGTCCCAGCCATCCTTCTAGCCCTCCTGTAGGTTCCTCAGAAACTGACTTCCAAAAAGGGAGTAGTGACACCCAGGAAGATGCTACAGTAACTCTTTCACAGTGTGGAGTGACCTAATGCGAGAGTGGGAGCCTGAACCAGCACCCATGGCGCAGGTCAAACCAGCAGACCACACCTGCTGGGACATATTCATGGAGGGTGAACAAGCAAAAGAAAAGAGTTAGAAACAATGAAATTTGCTGGGCATGGTGGAGCATGCCTTTAATCCCAGCACTTAGAAGGCAGAGGCAGGTGGATCTCTGTGAGTTCAAGGCCAGCCTGGTCTACACAGTGAGCACCAGGTCAGCTGGGGCTACAGGGAAACCCTGTCTCAAAAAGACCAAAAGAAAAGAAAAGAAAAAGAAAAAAAATTAAATTTTACAATATCAGCTATTGGATAACTTTCAGAGATGGCAAGTCATATTTTTATTTTGTTAAACTTCATCTGATAGGTTGTGGCCAGATTTGTAAACTTTGCATTCATGATGAGCTTTGTAACTGTTACATGCTCTGGTCTCTGGTTGGGTTGCACTAAGACTCCCAGGATAATTCCTCTTCCCTTGAAGCTTATGACTGAAGAGCCCTGAAACCCAGTCATGTCTCTACCCAGCCCATAGGCCACCTACCTATCCGTGCCTCTGCTTTAAGTGGGCCTATGAGGCTTTGCTCCTGTTTTAACAACTGTACTATAGAAGAAGTATAGAAGTACTCAGAACAAAAACAAAGCACCTTGTCTTTGCCTGGACATCTTGCACTCCTTCTTTACTGCTTACATCCAAGGAAAAGAAAACAATCATGATCCCCTTCCTCCTGCTCAGAAGGGCTCTGATGAATATATTCTGAGCTAGTATCTAAGGGACTCTCTCTCTTCCTCTTTCCCTCCCTCCCTCCTTCCCTCCCTTGATCCCTCCATCTCTCTCACACATACCTCTACTCCCACCTCCCACCTTGCCTCTTTTTACCCTTCATTTTTCCCACAATCTCACAATTCTCTGGACCACATAGCCTTTCCTTCCCTGAGATGTATCTTCTTTCTTCTAAAACTCAGTTAGGTCTTAAGGGTTGGCTTGAGTACCTTTATTGCACTGTGAACTAAAACCAGATTTAGATGTCTATAAGGATGGAGAGGGTAGGGAATTTAGTCTGACTTGAAAATCATATAACCTACCACATAATCCTATTTTGAATATCAAAATAAGTGACCTTGTCTTTCAGTTAGGGTCCAACTCAAACTGAAAAAAAGCCCAGAGGTTTCAGTTAGTGGAGTTAGCAGATCAGCCACACTGTCTTGGGTTCCACTCAAAACTTGGTTCTCTCGTCGACTGATACTACCCTGTACAAGAAGCAAATGTATTATCTCTTCCAGTGTCTTCCTAAGAGCAAAGGCAGTCCACACTAATATCTTATCGACCAACCAAAGGCTGACCTTTAAAGTCGCCCTCCCATGAATTTTCCTCCAGTGGAAGGAAATATCTAAGCTAACTCGGGGTTCTTTGGGGAGGTGAGTGATGAAGTAGGTGAGCGGCAGCAAGGGTCTAGCCTCTGGTTTAGCCTGGCATTACCTCTACACCCTCACGCTTTCATGTGCCTCAAAGAGTTAAACACAAACATTAGGCACACAGATTAAAAAGAAAAGGATGATAAAATTTTTTAACTTATAGTCCTGGTAGCATGTTTATAAAAGAATGCTAAATGACAAAAGCCAGTTGAACATATTGACTACAAGTAAACTTGTTTTTTAATGCATTTTTTATTTTATTTATTATTTTTATTTTATGTGTATGCGTGTATTGTCTGCATGTAGGTAAGTGCACCCATGTCATACAATTCCCATAGAGGTCAGAAAAGGCTGTTGGACTGGAATTACAACAGTTGTTAGCTGCCATGATGTGGGTGCTGGGATTCAAACCCAGGTCTTCTGAAAGAACAGCCAGTGTTCTTAACCACTGAGCCATCTCTTCAGCCCCTTAAATGCATTTTAACATAAGAATGAATAACAAACTAATATTGGTGGCTCTGATTGAGTCTTCAGACTGTTAGTGATTTTCCCTTTAATTTCCAAGTCTCTTATATTATGAATAAATTTATTATATAATTTTTAATTATAAAAATTCCAAACTCAGTGGCATGGTTGGGGGAGGGGAAAATTCCAAACTCTACAAATCCTTTTGAAATCATCATTACCCTCAAATAGTCTTTATTTTAGCATTCTATAAAAGGAAATAACCCACATAGCTTCCTTCTATCCATCCTGTATATAAGGCACAAATATTCTCCATGAACAAGATAATTAAAGAAAGTACCTGTCATAAATGCATGCTCAGTGTATCAAAACTTGCCTCTAAATGCACTCCCTCATTAAATCTAGAGAGGTTATTTCTGCTATTTCTCCCATAACCGCTGTAAAATTCTAATGGGCCCTGTAATTATTTCCTATTTTTCAAGGCACTTTCTAATTTGTACATTAGTGACACTGAAACACTTAAGCTACTATTTTTGAGATAGCATTCACCCCTAACACACCTTTAAAAGGAACTCTTAATTCTGCTCTCCTTTTATCTCCTAATTTCTCCAAGCACAAGAGTTAGCCTGGCTTCCAGAGTAGTTAATGTTCTGTTTGAAATATTTAGAGGTTTTTGCCATTATGCCAACTCTCATTTAAGCAGAAGCTAATTCTGAATATAATGTGTTCTGCCGCCGTGCGGCCGTCTCCCCACTACCCACGCCGAGCTACTGAGTGCCTTTTCCCCATTTGCTTTTGGGTGCTGCCAAAATATGTGCTAATCAGTCTATTCCTTGTTTTCCTCTTCCAACCCCGTTCTTTAGAGTTAATGACAGAAAACAGTGACTCAAATGATGACGAAGACACCTTCAAGTTTGTCTAAATCCATTGAGGATACTGTTAGTAAATACCAAAAGCCAGGGAGCTTAAAAACAATATCAACTTATTTTTCACATTTATGGAGCCTGGAAAATCCAAGACCAAAGTGCCAGAGGATTTGGTACCTGCTTTCTGCCTCACAGAGTCTTCTAGGACAAGGATAGTCTCTAGGATTGCTTTCATAAGAGCAGAAATCCCAGTCCCCAGGTTCTGTCCACCTGACCTAATCACTCCCAAAAGCCTTAGTTCCTAATGAATATGGGGGAATACAAACATTCAAACCACACAAGTCCTCATCTTCCTCTCATCAGTTCTGCAGTAGGGACTTGGGAGAGGCTGAAGCAGATGCTTTCTTTCTAACACATTTGCTAATGTCTCTATCACAGTGACACTTCTCTTCAGTTCTGGTTTGTTTTTTTGTTTTTGGTTTTGTTTTGTTTTTTTTCAATTAACCTTCTAGCCTATGGCTGACTTTTTAAAATAGCTCTTTTGATTTACACCTTTCTCATCAGACTATGTGTGTGTGTGTGTGTGTGTGTGTGTGTGTGTGTGTGTGTGTGTGTGTGTGTGTGTGTGTGTGTGTGTGTGTGTGTGTGTGTGTGTGTGTGTGTGTGTGTGTGTGTGTGTGTTTGTGTGTTTGTGTATTGCATTTAATTCCTCTTCAACCACTCTCATCTGCTGTTTCTTCCTCTCAACCCCCGGCCAATCACACATGACCACTTTGAGATTCTCCCCTTTGAACCCTTGGTCCTAAGTTAGTGCTGTTTGGGAAGATTACATAGAACTTTTAGGACGCAGAAACTTGCTAGAAGAAGTACATCACGAGGGGCTGTTTGAGGGGTGATAGCCTTGCTCCACTTCCTGCTCTCTCTGTCTCTCATTGGCTTTCTCTACGTGTCTCTGTCTCTGTCTTTGTGTGTATGTCTCTCTCTCCTTCCTCTGTGCAGATGGAGCATGATCAGCCAGCTTTCTTCTCTGTCACCATGCCCTGCTTGCCTGCTCTGTCATGATAGACTCTATTCCTCTGGAACCATAAGCTAAAATAAACCCTTTCTTCCCTAAGTTGCTTTTTGGTTGTGGTTTTTTATCATAGCAACTAATGAAAAAGTAATTAATACAGTAGTTTTGGCTTTTAAGGACTCAGCTATTATTGCTAATACTGCAAACCAATAAATATAAGAATATCTTTAAAACATTTTTCTTCCCAAACAAAAAAAAATACATATTTCATGTTTAGTGTTTCCAACGAACTAGAAATCTCCTTCGTGAAAGAAATAGAACTATGCACAATTCATCAGAAATATGATCTTTACCAAAAAGTGGGGAAATAAGCATTCTTTTAGTAAGTTGCACAATGTTTGTTTCCTTACCTTCCAGAACTTTCCCCCTTGTGCTTTATGAATGCTGTATGTACTTACTAATTTGGGAAGCACTATAAAATATACATAGGAAATAGCACATACTGCTTCTTGGGAAACTCCTTCTGTGCAATGGAACAAATTCGAAACAGAAACCTCCTGGGACTGGGCAGGTGACTCAGTAAAGTACTTGCCCATGTAATCATGAAGATCCCAGTTTGAGTCCTCAGCACCCACATAAAAGCCAGGTGTGGCAGCATGCTTCTGTAACCCCAGCTCTGGGAGAAGGGGTGAAGACAGGTGACTGGAGCCCACTGAGCAGCCAGTCTAGTCAAATCTGTGAGCTCCAGGTTTGGCGGGAGATCCTGTCTCAAAACATAAGGTGGGAGAGCAAGTAAAGCACGTGATGTCACATTGGTCAGACCAAAGGAAGTAGATGACTTGCAAAGCTGCCTGCTTTGTTTCTCCTAGTACAGAGTCTCGTCCCATGCTGACTCTGGGCTTTGCAGTTTTACTTGCTTTGATCAACGAGGAACAAAACAGGTAGAAACAAAAACTGCTTCTCATTTTTCCTACTTTTAGGAATCCCCACTCACCACCATGGAAGGATCTCAGGCCATCCCCCAAATGATGAGAGACATTGTACCAAGTCAACTGTACTCCCCCATAGATACCTAGACAATTGCCAGATCTATGAGCAAGTCCATCCTCCAGCCTAGCCCAACCAGTCCAAACCAGAAAAACTGCCAATATGCCTACAGATTGTGCAAAACAATGCTTATTGTTTTAGGCCAACAGGTTTGGGGTGATTTGTGGTCAAACAAAATCTAACCAAAAGAGAAATTAGTTCCAGACTTAGAGTACTGAGATAACAAAATCCCAAATAGGTAGCGATAGCTCTGAGACCAACTCTCAAAGCCTAAGAGAACAACAAAGAAACTTTAGCCAATTCTGGGAAACGGTGTGCTCGCAGATAGCAGGGACTGGAAAAGCAATAAAGAGCTTAGTCTAGCAAGCTGAAAAAAATGACATCCATATTATGTCATAAGGAAACAACTGACAAGACCATCACCTATGTTATGCTTGGAAGATAGAATACAATCTAATAACTCTGTGGGCTTAGCAAGATCATTTCCATGTAGAATGCTGCAAGTGTCCATTGGCCCATTTCAGCTGATTACAATGATGCGGAAGGGTGGGGAGAGAGACAAGCTGGTGGAAGTCCTGCTCAGCTTGCAAAGAGAATTTAGGAGATACTTAGAGGAGCCAGGGTTTGCTGGATTGGATAATAAACTCATTTCTCATTTCCAGTTTCTCAAGCCAGTAAAAGATTCTCAAGGCAGGAAATGGCCTCAGGGTGAAGATCAGATCAAGGTGCCCTGCAAACCGAAGGCAGTGACCAAAGGCTCTCAGCTATCTCGGGTGTTTTCATTCAGGTTGCTGTCCCACCACAGCCTGGTATGACTCCCATAGAAGACAGGAACCTGTCTCATACTTCTCCCGGAACTTTAATTAAATGGAATAGATCAGAGTCAGATTCCTAGAGAAATCCACAGAGATTTTGACAAAGTTGACTGATAACATGATGCCAACTTGAACTTTTTAAAATGGAGTAAGACACTTAAAACTGCATAGACTCTTCTGGGCTTCCATTTTCTGTGAGAAATAAACTAGGTTACTAACACCAGCAATTTCATAGAGAAATGAAAGCCAGAAAGTGGAGCTAAGAGTCATGAAGAATAATAGACAAGGTATCCATTTTCAGACAACTGAACTCAGCCAAGATTCCAAAGGAATGTAGCCTGTAGGGATCCTGGTCAACCCAGGCCTTCCTCTAGTGTTTATCCAACCAGTGGCTATCAAACTCTTGCTTTGTGAAAAACCCTAGTCATCCTGTGACTTAAGTTGATTCCCTCTGTTTAGCAGCTTAGGAACTCAACTCTGCATGCGCTGTGGAAGCTGAGGTAGGTTTGAAAAGATGGCCACAATTCTTCCCACTGTTATAGGCTTGTATCCTTTATATCTTGTAGAGGTAGAATCTATTTTTCTCCTCTTGAATTTTGACTGACCTGTGACTTAGAAATGGCATTGTATGACATCTACAAAGAGACCTTGCAGATTCTGGTCTCACCCATTTGGAAGATGTTGCAACTGTGAGGAAGTTCATGCTTTACCACTAGAGAACAAGCCTACATGCTGCAGAGATGAGGCATTCCTCCTTGTGCCCCAAATACCTGGAGACAAGAAAGAGTAGCCCCAGACAAGACCAGCAGAAAGTCACCCATCTGGTACCAACCCAAGTAACTAATACACAGAACCATGAGCAAACAAAATAATTGCTGGTTTTACACTATTAAATGTGTGATTTGTCACATATCAAGAGGTAACAAATGCAGAAACATAGAAGAAGAAGAGATTAAGTTTACCTGTGAGAACATGACTTATGCTTTCCATAGATAATGTTTTGTTTTTTAACAGGTGTTTATTTACTTACCCAAATGAGTTTTGGACTTGTAGGATGCCGGGCTGAGTTATAAAGTACAACAATAAAAGGGGAAGGCTCAATATTAAATAGACAGCCCTGAACCAGGAGTGAAGACATACACCTGTAATCTCAACATTCTTGAGGCTGACACACTAGCTCAAAACTAGCCTGGTCTCTATAGCAAGACTTTCACCCATCTCACACCACCTCCCAGTTCTAGACCCTTAAATTATAGTCAAGCTTTTCCAGCCCATCTCACCCCAGAACTGGATCTGCAAATTATTTTCAAGCAGTAGTATACTGACACTGACTTCCAGGTCAATGACAACCAAACAAAAAGAGACAGAACTGGGGTGGAGCCTGCTTATGCAGTGGAACATCCATTTGGTGTTCATAGAAGACGCAGGCAGTGTTCACCAGGCAATAAGATTTGCACTCAAAGACTTATTTCTACCCATTCCTCTACTTTTTTTCAGTTCCCTGCTGAAACTTTATTTTCTTTCTTAAGCACACAAAAGAGAGAGTAGCTGCCATCTCCATCAAACAAATACAAAATTAAATCTTAATGTCGTGGAGCAAAAGAAAATCATCTTGGTCTATTCTTACACCTAGATTTCAAACAATAAGCCCATTCTCCTCAAAAGTGGCAGAAGAGCTACTACTGAAGATAATTAACACTAGAAATAGTCTGTGAAGCATTACAGGGTAAAATCATAGCTCAAAATAGGAGTCATACATCCAAATCCAGGAAGGGACCAACACTACATTTTATAACCAAAATTAATGTGACTGTGCCTCCTGAGAAGAGCTGGCCAGGATCTGGAACTGCACAATTGGAAGGAGTCAACATAGTTGTGTAAAACAGAAGGGAAAGTAGAGCATCAAGTAAATTCTAGGCAAAGAAAAATAAACTGCTAACTATAGGCAATTCCCTTTCATCCTCAAGGAGGGAGCTCTCCTTGGCTTTTCTGGGAAATTATCTAAACTAAGAGTGAGGGGCTGGCGCGGTCCCAGGCAGTGGAAAGATTCAGGTATGGATGATGAGAGGATAGGTGGGACACGGCAGAGCTAAGGATGGCCCTGACGCCTCTTCTCCATCTCTTCTTAAGGTCTTTGACAAACCTACCTGAAGCTTTGTGTATTAGACTTGCAGTTGAGGTTGAAATGCCTCAGAAAGAGTGTGGGGCAAGAACGTAGGCTGCCCAAAAAGTCCCAGTTACACTGGGTTTTACTAATTAGGTTTGTGCCCATAAATCCTCCTCTAGCCTCCTGTCACTCTTGAACGGCTCTACCTCATTTGCCTCATCTCCACTGGTCTTCCTAAGGAGGGAATTGAAGTGGGGCTCCTGCTGTGGAGCATGGGCTCATAAAGCACACAAAAGTGAATCAATTCAAATAGGAAGTAGAGGTAGGAATTAAAAAGAGGGAAAGAGGGAAAGAGAGGAATGGATGGAAGGAGAGGAAGGGAGGTGGAAGGAAGAAGTTTACACTTCGCCTATTTATGATGCCAACTTTATCAAAAGCCTGGCTTTCGTGCATCAGGGTCTTCTTGGATTCTCTGTCCTGCTCCATTAGGTCTGCTTCTCTATAGCAGAGCCTCACTGTTCTTATAGTTTTAGCATTATAATATGCTTTAATTTCTGAGGAAGGAAGCCCTGCTCTAATCTTGCTCTTCTTTCCAAAGTTGTTTTTGCTTTTCTTTGACCTTTATACATACTTTCATATCAATTTATTTTAAAATTTAATTTATATTCTATTCTATTCCTGTGTTTATTGGACATCAGGCTTCGTAAATGAACCTTCTTCACAAAGGGGGAACAGAACAGTGTAGACTAACCATTTAGTAAATTAGAATCAAGGAAGCTTAGCTACCACCAAACCAAGGAGACTGAAAATCCAATTTTGTGGTACAATGAGTCCATGGTACAACTGCCCCAAGAGATCTCCCTGTGAGACACAGTCTTACTCTGTTACCCAGGAATTCCCAAGTGCCTAGATTACAAATGTGTGCCACCACCCCTGGCTTCCCTTACCTGCTTGTACTTCATTTCCCTATGTTGCGAACAACAAAGTTCTCAGGGACAATGAAATAAGGAGAGCTTAGTATCAGTTGCCAAAGGCCAGTTCCAGGACAAAGGAAGCATCAAAGGGTCACAGGATTGTAGCACATGATTTTGACTTAAGTAGCCACATTCACAGAAGGGGTATCCTAAGGGGATAATACAAAACACTTGATTTGTGTTTTACAGACCATTGTCCTTCCTAATTCTGCTTTACTTAGGATGATTTGAAATACACTTCTTTTTCTGAAAATATGCCAGTGGTCTATGGAGAAATGTAACCTGGGAAAACTTACTATGTTAGTTGCTTTTCTCATCATTGCCACCAATACCTGTCATGAAGCTTCAAATGAAAAAGGCTTCATCTTAGTTCACAGTTTCATGGTGGCTGGGGCTCTGGCCTTGGTACTAGAGCTTGCTGCTGGTCACAGACAGAGGCAGACAGAAAGCAGGAAAAGCTGCCAGAGAAACCAGCACCAAGATAACCCAGAAGCCTGTGCCCACTAACCTAATTCCACCAGCTAGTCCCAGCCTCGTAAAGGTTCTACAACCTCCTAAAACAGCACCACCCACTGGGGACCAAGTGTTCAACATCCAAACCATAACACCTATACAGGAGGAAACTCTTCCTTCAGACTTGAAGATTTAAGACTATCAGATTCAATTTGTGTCTTGAGCTCACAGATTGAACTCACAATCCCTAAATACCACTGAAGGGGCCATCAAAATCTAAAATCAACACCCCTGAAGGAAAACCGGGGGTTGTGCCCTAGGAAAACAACATGGAGTTGGAGCAGAAATCCTGACTTTGGAGCAGAATGGGATCCCATTAAGATGAAAGTTTGTCAACATGGAGCAGCCAACCGCACACACAGCACCGAGTGGGAAAATAAGCACACTTCTCCAACTGGTAGAGACTTGGAACTAGAGTCTAACAGAGCCACAGCAGCCATTCCCACAGCACCATTACTTCCTCTCTCCTTTGGCCCCCTTCCCTCCTCGAACTACTGTTGCTAATCATTTACTTATTTCTACAACATCTATGTGAATAGATGAGCCCAGAACTGTTGTAAGCACGGGAAATGCAGCAATACAGCTTCACTCCAAGATGTCACAGAGCAAATATTCCAATGGAGGAAAATAATAAAAATGACCAGAAAAAAAAAAAACGGATAATGATAAACACTCTAAAAATAATAGTAAAAGAGATTTTTGTAGACTTTTTGTGAGACTTCATTGAATTGACTGGTTCAGAAAGACCACTAAGAGGAAGTGATCTTAAAATGAGTATCCAGGAGTCAGCTGTGCATGGGTTAATAAGAACAGCACTCCTGACAGGGGGGAAAAAGGTGGTGCTGAGATCTTGAGACACAAACCATCTCAGAATGTTTTAGTGTCAGTTCAAACATCACTTCTTCATCACATACTCCTAAACCACACACACACACACACACACACACACACACACACACACACAGCTGGAAGCTGTGTTCACACAGCACCTTTGTCTCTTTAGTATCAGACTTTGTTAAAACTGTTTGCCAGCTTATCAGTCTTTCTTCTGGAACTACTCCATATAGAAAGAGATCACATTGTATTGTCAGTACCCAAAAAAATGTCTAGACATGGGATATAACTAACGAATATTAGTGCTTGAAATAATCACTACTGAGAAGCATTTCTCCTGATTCCAATCCAATGTAAAACATCATCTCTCCAATAAAAACTATTATCAGAGTAGAACCTTCTTCAATATTGTTTTATGTCTACATCTTCCATCTTTAAACTTCCATTAGTTCATATCTGGATAATAATTAAATCTCTGTTCTCCTTTTATCCTTATTAAGCTCTTGTATATTGAGGGAAACAATAGAGTGAGGAGTGTTATCCATTCTGTCCTTTTATAATTTTAAGAAATAAACTCCCTAATTCTCTTAATATGGTTTCCACCTCTATAAACAGCAGCCTAAAATATCTTCATGCAGTTGTCTCTACCAGCTCAATAGCATCTTTCCCTGGTGCCTTCTTTTGGGTTTCTTCTTTCTCTTCTCTTTGATAAAGTCCAATCTTCTTCTTTTACTTTATTATCATGTTTATTCTGATTTTTAAATCCCCAATCACTTCCCTCAGATAATCTAGCTTTTATCATTCAACTCTGCTAGCAACTGTCTATATGTTGACTTTACCCTTGGTACACTAAATTCAAACTCATTCACTCTATAGTCCCCAGACCAAGTAATGCCACATTCAAATAGAGCGGCAGAGTGCTCCCAGGTGCCTGCTGCAATAAACACTGCAATCAAGTCATTTGATTTTTACTTTCCCAGCTTCCTAAGCTCATAACTTCCTTCCACATATACAAGAGTCTAATAAAAGAGGGAAATTTATAATGCATACAACACAGAAACTCTGAGATAAGAAAAAGGTAGCTGGTACTCAACAATCAGAGTTTTCACTGTCCAGAACTGTCTTTGCTCTCACACACCTCCAAACATCATTTTATGCTCACAGCACTGTGATGAGCATCTAAATTGCATCATTCAATCTGCATTTTAAAATGGGAGACATAGCAGCGTGTGTGTGCGTGTGTGTGTGTGTGTGTGTGTGTGTGTGTGTAAACTGCATGGAAACAGAAGTTGAGAATTTTCTACTTGAGATTGAGTGAGTGAGGTCTCCTTGAGGAAATGGGTTGAGATCTGGAAGAGGATCAAGTCATTCAAAGAGAGAGGGGGAAGGGTTTCAGGCAGGGAAGAACAATACACGGGCTTGGCCTAGAGGTGGGAAAGAACATACTGTTTAAGAGACAGAAATAAAAGATTGCTTCAGAAGTCTGTAGTTCTCTGGATCTTTTCTTCATGGTCACAGGATGGCTGCAGTGGCTCTAGATATTGTGACTACATTCATGGCAGGAATTGAGAAAGGCCAGTGCTAGGTACAGCATCTCCCTTCACCAAGAAAGAGGAATTTTAAGAAACACTCTAGCAAAATTGTATTTTCTGGTCATTAGCCTGAAATAGTTCATAATATCCCCCAGCCAATCAGCACTAAAGAAGCTGAGAAAGCTGGATTTTTCATGTTCTATTACCTGGGAATATTGGCATATTAAAGAAAATGAAAATTCTGCTGGTAATAAGAAAAGGAAATTAATTTTAAATAGTTCATAATATCTACTGCCATGGTAGAGCGAGAATAAAGGTGAGGTCGGAGAGACAGGAGAAAACATATCATCAGGCTTCATAAACCATAGCAAATGGTTTAATTTTTCTAAGAATGATGTGAAGTCATGAAAGATGTAAATAAAATATGACATGATCAATTTATATCCTTATGAGTCAGTATGGCTGTCATGCAAAGAACAAATTGAGGGAGATAAGAATAAACTTTAATTAGAAGGTGGCTGCAGTCTGTAATCAAGTGATAATGGCTTGAGCAGCGCAGCAGCAGCAGAGATAAAGAAGAATGAGTAGACTCAAAACATTCTTTGCAGTTATGGCTGGGAGGACTTGCCAATGTGTAAGACAGGAGAGAAGCAAGAAAGAACATTGATGGTCTAAACACTGTAGCTCCGTTATAAAGCGTGTAAAAGGGAAACCCCTGGAAACGAGGCTCAAGAAAGAGAAAAAAAAAAAAATAAGGGCAAGGATTTGGATAGGTTGAGTCTGTGGTACCTGCTAAATTCAGACCACAGTTGTTGTGGGTGCTGTCCCAAGCTGCCCAACTCTCCCTCTGAGATTGATGTAATAATTCTCTCTGCTTCCAGAAATGATGGCTGCTAGAGGCTCCTAGACACTGCCCTTGGCCCAGGGAAAACTGTCCTGTCCAAGATCATGCCTTCTCCCTGAAGATGGCCACATCCAATGACTGGTTACTGCAGGAGTGGAATGACCTAGGTCCTTTGTCTCACTTTGGAATGACTTTGAAGGAACATTCAGTACCAGAGCTCCCCCATGGATTTGGTGAGGTCTTTGCTGTGACTACACTGTTTCTTATCTTCTCCCTCTTCCCAAACTTGCTCCCTCACTTCCTTACAAGTCCTAGTCTCAAGATCACTCCCCAATGACCTTTGTGCCTGCCTGATCTAGGAACACTTGGAGCAACTGAGAACACAGAATGCAAAAACATTGAAGCTGACCCAATTGCTGATTGATAGTAAAAGGCCTAATTCACTTATGTTGGTACAGTACTGAAGCCTCTGGCACTTAATATCTGTGCAACAGTTAAAACTTTTTCATGAATAATGAACCAGGATGGGACACTGGCAGTCAATAATGTTTGACCACCTGTGCACGCAAGTGTCTGATCTCAAGCATTCAAGAAGTAGTCAGCAGAAGGACAATGGAATCAAATGGCTTTTGCTGAATGCTATCAATACATCAATGAGAAAGACAGAAAAAAAAAATCCGAGGGTGATTAATCACTAGTTCAAGATGAATTATGAAAACAAAAAGGCCTGGTTGATAACATATAAACACATTGTCATCCTGCAGCCAAAGACAGAAAAGGCTAACAGTCATGTTCAGTATTTAATTCCAAAATCAGCAGAGCATAAGGAAAGGCTGAATTCTCTCCAGGTACAGTCTACTGTACCAAGACCAGATCTCTGGCTGGGAAGAATCCTAAGACTTGTCATGAGGTAGACAACCAGGTTGACATATTTTAAAAACTCTGATGTCCTAGATTCTGCTAGAGAGGTACTCTACTCCCCTGTGTTGAAAGCTGGGACTCTCCCTTTCAAATAATTAGAGGTATTTACCTTACAGGATAATAGGATCCCTTTCAGTATTTATTGTAGCACCTTTCCTCTAACTAAGGCCAGTCATCAAGTCAAAATACAGCCCAGACAGAAACTACTGGGTTTATAAGAAGACAAACTTCTTTTCTCTCAAGGAACTTCATGACATAATCGATGTTTACCAGCAGAAACCAGGAGCACATGTTTGGGACTGGATTCAGAGAGGAGCTTGTTTGACTCAGACTGAAGGTAAGAACATGGATCTGCACAGGGATGTGGAATTTAACACTCTTGCAAAGATCCAAGAGGATGACTCCAAGCATACTGCTGCTGATATAGCTCTTGGAGACTTGGAGAAGTTGGTGACTTCACCAAGTCACAGACATGCCAGAGCTGGCATGGTAGATGACAGACAATGGAATCAAAAGTCTCAAAAAAACAGACATGCTCAAGTAGACATACTATTCATGGCAGGAAATGCATCAGCCAACTACTTAAGAACTACAAGGATATTCTCTTTAAATCAAAAGGAAAACAGTAAAAGTGCTGGGGAGAGAAAAATTACATTGCTGAGATCAGCAATGATATTCTTCATAAGCTGGAAGAAGGGGTGTGGGGAGGACACTGAATGGACCTGGTTCCATAACTGTACAGAGGATGACAGAATCCTGAAATGATTAAAGCAAACAGCAACAAGGCAATGTGATCCAGGTGAGCCTGATCTGCAGAGAACAGGGGAGACGGTTTGTAGAACAGAGTCCACAGCACGAGATAGGCAGCCAGCTAACACGTATTTCTTAATCTATAAAATCAGAGTGGGGCAAGAGCAGAACTAAGAATGGGCAGGGGGGCTAGAGAGATGGCTCAGAAGTTACTGGCTGCTCTTACACAGGACCTGGTTCAGTTCCCAGCACCCACATTGTGGCTAACAACCATCTATAGCTCCAGTTCCAGAGGATCTGATGCCATCTTCTGACCTCTGAGGGCATTACAAAACACAAGTACACTTGCATACACGTAGGCAATACACTCATATACAGAAAATAAAATATAAAAAAATAATAAAATATTTTTTAACTTAAAAGAATGGACAGGAAAGCAAATAAAAGAAATTTTCACATTACAAAGTTATGATTCTTGGTCAAATTCCTGGATCTGAGCCTGTTTTTCAAACCTAGAACCCATTAACTGAAGGAGAAAAGGTCCTGGATGCTAAGTACATGTGGTAATGATTATTCCAGGGTTTTGCCAAATGGACCTATGATTGCTCACATGGATATTTTGCTATTTTTCAACATGGTTTTCCATAGCAGCTAAACTTTTATTTTAAAATGAAGCTATTTTTAACTTTGAAATATGATGTTGAAGAAGCTGGAAAGATGGCTCAGCAGTCAAAAGTACTGACTGCTCTTGCAGAGGACCCCACTTGGCTACCAATGTAACTCCAGTTCCAGGGACTCCAAAGCCCTCTTCTGGCTCCCACGGGCATTGCACGACATGAATGCACTTACATACATTGAAAGCAATACACTCATACACATAAAATAAAAATAAATAATTTTAAGAATATATTCAAATCAATACATAATGAATGGAGCACAGAATGCTGTGCTAAAGTTGTTTAACTCCTTTTACAAAATGCATTTGTATATGAAATATCTAGGAAATTGTGTGTGTATGTGTTAACGGTAACTGAGCTCATCTTCCTTTCCAGTTTTAGCACACACTCTTCTACCACCTCGGCTCCAGTTCAAGATCCTCACTTCCCAGATTCCCAAAACTTCTAACCCCTCAGAGCTCTTCTACAGAAGCCACAGGTCACCTCTTTCCCTGGTTTCTCAGTGGTGTTCTCTGCTTCCTCTACAATTTCATCCTCTGAAGGGGTTAGATACTGAAGAGCTGATAGTCCCACAAGGCACAACATGCCACTCCTCCCGAGTTACATTGATTTGACAGTGTAATGGTTTTCTTTTTTAATTTTTTAATTTTTATTTATTTATTTTTATGTGTATGAGTGTTTTACCTGCATGTATGTAAGTATACCCATATCATGCAAAGCCCATGGAAACCAGAAGGGGGCAATGGATTCCCTGGAACTGGAGTCACAGAAGGTTGTTAGCTACCGTGTAGGTTCTGGGAATCGAGCCCGGACCCTCTGGGACAGCAGCCAGTGCTCTTAACTGTTAAGCCATCTCTCCAGCCCCTTAAGTTTGTTCCTAAAAAGAACTTACAGCAACTTTTTTCTTTATACCAGATAATCATAATCAGGGGTAGTAAGAGCAACAAAGAGGAGGAAGGAAAGGAGGAAGAGAAACTAGTAAGAGTGGGAACTGATGCAGATAGACTCCCTACCCTGAGGAGCCTGTTATACACACACACACACACACACACACACACACACACACACACACACACACACAGAGAGAGAGAGAGAGACACAAAATGACTATCTTAAAAGAAAAAATTACGGGCATGCACACATATTTTGCTACAAAGATGTATGTCCCTGTGTTGTATATTTAATAGAGTAAAACAATAAATTACATTAAAACCAAATAGCAGGGGCTTGAGAAAACAAAGTGTGGTTCACCATGTCCTGGAACAGAATGCAGGCAAAGACAGTGATGTAGGCCATCTCCTGGAAATGGAAGATGCTTTCAGAGGAGCAAGTGGAGAAAGCTTCATAACCGAATATGGAGGACACCTCCATCTTTAAAATTAAGTATTACATTGCCTATTCTCATCAAGTTCTGAGAAAGACATATTAGCTTTCAAGAGTGCTGAAGAAATTATTCCACTGTCAAGTACAATTGAACATATTTAGCAATGGGTCTCGAAAGCAATTTCAAGTATAAGACTTTATCCTGGTTATAAAGATAGCTCAGTGGGTAAAATGCTTGCTGTGCAAGCTTTGGAACCTGAGTTGGGATCTTCAGAATCCACGTAAAAACCAGACTCAGTAGTAGAAGTGTCTGTAATCGTGGTCCACCTCTACCAAGAGAAAGCAGGTAGGAAACTCACTAGAAGTTTGCCAGCCAGCTAGCCTGGCGTATGAAGGCATGAACAACTAGAAAGACCCTAACTCAAATAGGGTGGAAGGTGAAGACAGACACCAGATGTTGTCCTCTGACTTCCACATGTGCACCATGGTATACACACACACACACACAACACACACATACACACACATACGCACAGAGAGAGAGAGAGAGACACAAAATGACTATCTTAAAAGAAAAAATTACGGGCATGCACACATATTTTGCTACAAAGATGTATGTCCCTGTGTTGTATATTTAATAGAGTAAAACAATAAATTACATTAAAACCAAATAGCAGGGGCTTGAGAAAACAAAGTGTGGTTCACCATGTCCTGGAACAGAATGCAGGCAAAGACAGTGATGTAGGCCATCTCCTGGAAATGGAAGATGCTTTCAGAGGAGCAAGTGGAGAAAGCTTCATAACCGAATATGGAGGACACCTCCATCTTTAAAATTAAGTATTACCCAAGAACGAAAATGCCAGAAGAGCTTATAATGAAGATTTCTAACAAAACATCAGAGTATAGCTGACAAACTAGGACAAGGGAGTGTCTTCCCTGACCAGAGCAGCTCTTGCTCAGCTTGGAGCCTTGTCATGCTAAAACATGGGTCACATGATGCTAATCTTCAATATTTCAGAAGCTAGAAATATGTGTTTGCCAAATGTGTTCAATATTTAAATGTTAAGGTTCTCATTCAAAAATATAAATATTGTACAGTTAAATAAAATACATCTAGTAACTATAATCAGAATTCTGATTTATATAAAATGTAAACTGAAGCCATCTCTGAATGTCAAGATTTCTGATGATTGTTCTTTCTTTCTTTGTGCCTTTACACTTTCCTATATTTTCTATCATGAAAAATAAATCACTTTAATAAAAAATACATCTTGTTTGAATTTTCAACAGTTCAGTTGTTACTTTACCATTGACACTGAAAATAGAAAAGGAAAGTTGGAAGTTAAGAATTTAGGATGAACCTGGGCATGATAGTGCTCACATACTTTTAATCCCAGCACTTGGGAGGTGGAAGCAAGCAGATCTCTGTGAGATAGAGGTCAGCCTGGTCTACATAGAGAGTTCCAGGCCAGCTGGGGCTCAGGGAGACCTTGTCTCAAGAAAAGACCAAAATAATAATGATAATAATAATAATAATAAATTATAGGATTAAAAGGAAGGCAGCGTATAAATTAACCTATACATGACTGTAGAAATATAAATCTTCACATTTATAGGAAGTATTTTTAAAAGTATTGTACTGGCTTTATGCCTATGGAGATATCCAGAAAAATAACCTCTGGCATTTTAATATTATTTGCTTTTATTCAATACATGGAAAATGTTACAAATATAATAAGCAAAATAAGGTTGTGGAAAATTTTAATGTCATTTTTCTGTTTCAAAATAAAAACCAGTACCCATATAAAAGCTGTACCTGGCATGTATGTCTGCCTGTAACCCAAGCATAGGGGACAGAAACAGGTTCCCTGGGGGCTTGCTGGCCAGCCAAACTAGATGAAATGGTGAGCTCCAGATTCAGTGAAAGATCCTCTCTCAAAAAATAAAGTGGAAAGTGGTAGACTCCTAACACTAACCTCTGGTCTCCAGACACACACACACACACACACACACACACACACACACACACACACGCCACGTATACACACAAAGACTTCCACAAGGAAAGAAGATTTATCTACATTGTTCCCAAACTAGATTCCTTAGACATTCCCTGGGCAAATCAGTTTGGAAAACCCTTGCTCATTATCTACCCAGGAATCCAACTCCCACTGGCAAGATGGTGACAAGGCAAGAATCTGAAAGGTCCTGGAGTTCAGGCACACACATGTGTGCACTTACACATGCACACAAAACCTGATGTCTGTTTACCCAGGGTCTCAAACTGATTTGTCTATAGAACACCCTTTAAATAGAGCACCTACAACCATTCCATAACATAGGCATTCTTTAGGACACAAATCAGAAACTATAGAATTAGGAATGGGGAAGGGAGAAAGATTTTTTTTTTCCTTTGAAATCTATTCTGAGTGATACTGAGAATGTATCGGTTATTTGTGTGAGGTTCAGGTTTATCTGGGCGTCTTGATTTTTTGTTTTCACTTTATTTTTCTGGCCATCCTAGCAACATAGCGACTGGACATTATGCTAAGTGAACTTTGTGTTAGCTACTTCTCTAGTTGCTGTGAGCAAATACCTGACAGAAATAGCTTAAGTGAGGAAGGTTGTATTTTGGCTCATAGGTCAAGGTATACAGTTCACTATGGGGAAGAAGACAGGGCGGTGAGACCAGTTCCTGTCTGTGGTGGCAACATGAGCCTGCTTACTCACATCTCAAAGGATCAGGAAGCAGAGGTTTTCATACAGAACTGGGACAGGACTACAACCCTCAGACCTTATCTCTATAGCTTTATGTCTGCCTGGAGACTCCATCAAAAAAGTTCCACAACCTCCCAAAATAACACCACCAGCTAGAGAGCAAGTGTTCAAGCACATGAGATTATTGGAGACACTTCACAAATAAACCTCAACACTTTGGGAGATGATATTAAAGAAGTAGAATTTTTCCAGTTCCACAAGTAGCACTAAGTCCTCTGGACTCCAGGGTTTGGTCACACATTCCCAAGTAACAGCCCCCTTCCAAGCACTGAGTTCTCCTTCTAGAATCTCTAGACAAAAAGAGAAGATAAGCTTCATATTCATGCTGGGGTGACTGTCAAGTCAAAACAGCAAGCAACAGCTCAAGGACTTCACACGGCAGCTCCCAGCTCCAGAAGCTGTGAGTCCAGGTTGTGTCAACGTCAGGATATAACAGAGCAGGGGGCAGCAGGCAGCAGGCAGGGAGGGCAGTGCAGGGATGAGTGTGGATTGCGTGTGTCTTATCTTCAAAAAAACATTTATATGTCAGCGAGTGACTATGTGTAGACACTAATTCTTAAGTGTAGTTGTCCAAAATATTTGAAAGCCACTGATATAATTTTGATGCTGACTAGCATTACTGTGGAGACGGTGTCGAATCAGCAGTGAGGATGGGTTCGTTTCACGCTCACAGGTAAGAATAAGCTCTGTCTTGCTCTGTAAAGTCATCTTTCCAGACCAGCTCATCTTCTCACAGACTGTGGTCCCTGCAGACGGATGGCAATGCTGTCTTTATATCGGACTTCTCTGCTTTGCTTCATTCTCCTGTAATATCTTTCGGAAAGCATGTACAGGAATTTAGTGTGGCTGCCTCCAATAAATACAAGTGAGAATGCGGAATGAGAAAGAAAAGAAATCTATTCTGTATAATTGATGATCTATAGAGAATTTACAAGTTGCAGTTTTGAAAGAGGAAGACAAATGTCTGGGTTTTAGAAACTTAAGGAGCAAAGAACTGGCCCTCACTATTTCAGAGATTAACCCAGCCATCCACAGTAAGGTGTATTTCAAAAACTCCACACATTAAGGGGTTCTCTTGAGGTCAGATTTCTGAGTCTAATAACAAAACTATATTGAACAAAAAATCAACAGGGGTCAGCCATAGGGCAAAAATGAAATTCTGACAGAAAATAGCTTTCTGTTCTTCACATTTTATTTGAACCTCAGTTTACAGGACTGCTACTCACTGTCACCATAAAAACCAACTGCACCATTTTCTTTTAAAGGAAAACAGCTATTGGAGTTCTGCGTCGGTCCCAGGCTATGCAGCTCAACTTCAAAACAACATCCCCTGAGTCAATTGCTCTAAAATAGACTTTAGTGGCTCATGCCTGTAATCTTAGAACTTGGGATACTGAGAAAGAAGAATTGTCACAAGTTCAAGGCCAGCCTGGACTACATAGTGAGCCCAGACAAGCCTGAGCTATAATGCGAGATTCTGTCCCAAAATAAAATAAAGTAAAAATTAAGAAAATGAAATATTCGTCCTGCTGCACAAACCTGATATCTTTGTGTTTCTTCACCCACCACATCTGTGTTACTAGAGACTAACATCTCTTTACACTGTTCCTTCTTGGTCTTCCCTGTCCTCTCCATATAGGCCAGAAGCATGAAAAACTAATGCTGCTGTTGAGGTCTGTGCCTGAATGTGTCATCTTGCAGTATGAGATCTTAACATTGATTGCTGTTTGTTTTCAGTTATATTGTTTTGTCTACAAAGGATAATTTCATGTTGGTAACTGGCAACTGCTTTCTAGCTGAGCCCCAGCAGGTGTAAATGCAGCCCAGACTGCTTGGCTTTCAGGTGACTCCCACTGAAAGCTGGGGACACCCTCCACAGAGCAGGTAGTTTGGGATTTTTCCCTTGTTGCTGTCTTTTCCAGGAGCATGCCATTTCCAGGCTAATTCAGGAGTGACTTGCAAAATTCAGAGAGCAGCTCCAGAGAATTTCTTTTTGCTTTTGTTTATCTAGTAGGTCTAAAGAAAAAGAACTTTGGGTCAAAAAAAACATTTCTTCCAGAAAAGGCATCATTACCACAAGACTTGCCATTTCCAGGCTAATTCAGGAGTGACTTGCAAAATTCAGAGAGCAGCTCCAGAGAATTTCTTTTTGCTTTTGTTTATCTAGTAGGTCTAAAGAAAAAGAACTTTGGGTCAAAAAAAACATTTCTTCCAGAAAAGGCATCATTACCA
>NW_008335287.1:2494552-2495523 GCF_000622305.1 Nannospalax galili | reverse complement strand
GCCAAGTCCTATCTCCTATTCTTATCACGTCATCCTCTGAAGAGGTTACCCAAATTGCCAATAGGGAATAGGGACACAGGCTGCTCTGGCTTCTTCCATGCTGAACAGGGATACAGGGTGAGGCAATTGGAGTACCCCTTCAGTGGGTCTATCTAAAAGACTCCCAAATTGCATAACTCTTGTCTCTAAGGAAAGGAGAAAGTCCTTGAATCATGAATGGGAGACGTGAAGGAGAAGTAAAGGCAAGAGTAATTAGCATTACAAATTCTAGACAGGGAACTAGAAAAAAGACAGAACACGGCATTTTTCAAATGTTCATATGAGAGTCCATTGGAGTTTCTTGAGAAGGGCTTCCAAAAGTATCCATCTATTGGGTTCTTCCTCATTTTTCTTTTGTCTTCCAAGGCTGGACTAGTTGGCTGGGAAGAGTGGCTGGATATTCAGGTGAAGGTCCAGTGCTTGGCACTCCTTTAATGAATGAGCACAAACATCAACAAGCCCAATTGTGACTATGCTTAGCTATCAGGCTCAGCTGAAGTCGTGATGATGGTAGTTATTTCATGCAGAAGGAACTGCTGTATATCATCATCATATTAAAAGGACCTGGAATTTAAAAGGATTTAGTGCTAGGAGCCACATATGAGAATATCTGTTGTTTATTTTTCTGAGTTTGTGTTACTTCATTTAGTATAAGAGTTTCTAGATCCATCCATTTACCTGCAAATTTCATTATTTCATCTTTCTTTACTGCTAAATAGAACTCAGTTGTGTCAATATACCACATTTTTTCTTATTACCTGCAAATTTCATTATTTCATCTTTCTTTACTGCTGAATAGAACTCAGTTGTGTCAATATACCACATTTTTTCTAAACCACTCTTCAATTGAGGGGCACTTGGGTTGCTTCCATCTCTTAGCTATTGTGAAAAGAGCAGCAACAAACATGGATGTACAAGTGTCTCTGCAATAG
>NW_008335287.1:2493640-2494400 GCF_000622305.1 Nannospalax galili | reverse complement strand
GGTTGAACCAGTTTGCAGCCCCACCAGCAGTGGATGAGTGTTCCCCTTTCCCCACATCCTCTCCAATATTTGGTATCATTTGTTTTCTTGATCTTAGCCAGTCTGACTGGGGTAAAGTGAAATCTTAAAGCGGTTTTAATTTGCATTGCCTTAATTATTAATGATGTTGAACATCTTTTAAGATGTTTCACAGTCATCTTTACTTCTTCTTTTGAGAACTCTTTTCAGCTCCTTAGTCCATCTTTTAATTGGGTTGCTCCTTGTCTTAGTTCTCTGTTTTTTTTAGTTCATTATAAATTCTGGTTATTAAACCTCTGTCGGGTGTGTCCCTGGTGAAGATTTTCTCCAATTCTGTGGGTTTTCTGTTTGCTTCCTTGGTTGTCTCCTTTTTAGTTTAATGAGGTCCCATTTGTTAATTCTGCCCTTGTTTCCTGAGCAATTGACATCCGGTTTAGAAAATCCTTTCTTATACCTGTATCTTGTAGGTTTTTCCCAATGTTTTCTTCCAATACTTTCAGAGTTTCAGGCTTTACATTGAGGTCTTTGAGCTATTTGGAATTGACTTTTGTGCAGGGTGAAAGATAGGAGTTTAGTTTCATTCTTCTACAAGTGGAGATCCAGTTTTGCCAGCAACATTTGCTGAACATGCTGTCTTTCATCCAGTGAAAGTTTTTGTCTCCTTTGTCAAATATCAGGTGGCTGAAATTTCATGTACTCATATTTGGGTCTTCAATTTTGTTCCATTGATCGAGGGGTCTAT
>NW_008335287.1:2491643-2493538 GCF_000622305.1 Nannospalax galili | reverse complement strand
TCTATTTTTGTGCCAGTACCATGTTGCTTTTATGACTATAGCTCTGTAATACAGCTTAAAATCTGGTATAGTAATCCCCCTGGCATTGCTCTTAATGCTCAGGGTTGCCTTGGCTATCCGAGGTCTTTTATGCTTCCATAAGAATCTTAGGATAGTTTTTTCCAATTATGTGAAAAATGTCATGGGGATTTTGATTGGCATTGCATTGAATCCTTATGTGACTTTTGGTAGGATGGTCATTTTGACAATATTAATTCTTCCAATCCATGAGCATGGGAGGTCTTTCCTTCTTCTGATGTCTTCCTCAATTTCTTTCTTTAAAGATTTAAATTTTTCATTGTAGAGCTTTTTAATGTCTCTGATCAGGTTTACTCCGAGATATTTTTTTTTGCAGCTATTTTTAAACGGAGTGTTTCCATGTGTTCTCTGATTGCTTGTTATTGGTATATAGAAAGGCTATAGACTTTGTAGGTTAATTTTGTAGCCAGCCACTTTACTGAACGTGTTAATTATTTCTACGAGTTTTCTGGTGGAATTTTTGGCATCCCTTAGATATAATATCATATCATCTACAAAAAGGGATAATTTGATCTCTTCTTTTCCAATTACTACTCCTTTAGTTTCCTGCTCTTGTCTTATTGCTCTTGCAAGAGTTTCAAGTACTATGTTAAAGAGAAGTGGGGATAGTGGGCAGCCTTGTCTGGTTCCTGATTTCAATGGGAATGCTTCCAGTTTTTCTCCATTTAGAATGATGTTGGCTGTGGGTTTGTTATATATGGCTTTAATTATGTTGAGGTATGTTCCCTCCAGTCCAATTCCCTACAGGACTTTGAACATGAATGCATGTTGAATTTTGTCAAAGGCCTTCTCTGCATCTATTGAGATGACCATGTGGTTCTTGTCTTTGAACCTATTTATAAGGTTTATGATGTTTATTGACTTATGTATATTGAACCATCCCTGCATCTCTTGGATAAAGCCGATTTGATCATGGTGAATGATCTTTTCGATGTATGTCTGTATGTGGTTTGCAAGTATCTTTTTGAGAATTTTTACATCTATGTTCATTAAGAATATGGGTTTATAGTTTTCTTTTTTGGTTGTATCTTTACCTGGCTTTGGTATTAGAGTGATGCTGGATTCATAGAAGGAATTTGGAATTCCTCCCTCCATTTCTATTTTTTTGAATAAATTAAGTATTATTGGATGGAGATCTTCTTTAAATGTCTGATAGAATTCTGCTGTAAATCCATCTGGTCCTGGGCTTTTTTTAGTCAGGAGGTTTTGTATTACTGTTTCAATTTCTTTTTGTGTTATGGGTCTCTTTAAGCTGTTAATCTCTTCTTGGATTAGTTTTGGTGGTTCCTATGCCTCTAGATATCCATCCATGTCTTTTAGGTTTTCAAATTTAGTAGCATATAGGTTTTTAAAGTATTCCTTGTCATACTCTGTATCTTTCTGGTGTCTGTTGTGATGTTTCCCCTTTCATCTCTGATTTTGTTGATTTGGAGGTGCTCTTTCTTTCTTTTGGTTAACTGGGTTAGCGGTCTGTCAATCTTGTTTATCTTTTCAAAGAACCAGCTCTTGGAGGTGTTGATTCTTTGTATTGTTTTCTTTGTTTCGATTTCATTAATTTCTGCCCTTATTTTTGTTATTTCTTCTTGTCTTCTGGGTTTAGATTTTGTTTGCTGTTGCTTTTCAAGTGTCTTGAGTTGCAATGTTAAGTCATTTATTTGTATTCTTTCTGATTTTTTGATGTAGGCACATAGTGCTATACATGTCCCTCTAAGGACAACTTTCAGCGTATCCCAGAAGTTTTGTTGTGTTGTATTGTCCTTTTCATTTAGTTCCAGGAATACTTTTATTTCTTTCTTAATTTCTCTTTTGACCCATTC
>NW_008335287.1:2490599-2491006 GCF_000622305.1 Nannospalax galili | reverse complement strand
GATTTCAATCCATTAATATGGAAAGTTATTAATGAAAGATGAGTATTGAATCCTGTCATTTTTATTTCTGTTTACATTCTTGATATAGCTTTACCTTTCCACAGTTATACCTTCATTGGATTTCTTTCTGAAATCCCTTGGGTATAGTCATTCCTTTCTTCGGCTCTTTGTATTGCTTCCAGAACTCTCTGAACGGCTGGTTTTGTGGACACGAATTCTTTCACCCTATTTATGTCATGGAAGATTTTTCTTTCCCCTTTGACTATAATAGACATTTTTGTTGGGTATAGTATTCTGGGTTGGTATCTGTGGTCATTTAGATCTGGGAATACTTTGGTCCAGGCTCTTCTGGCTTTCATAGTTTGCACTGAGAAGTCAGCTGTAATTTGATGGGTTGTCCTTTATAT
>NW_008335287.1:2397496-2489845 GCF_000622305.1 Nannospalax galili | reverse complement strand
GGTATTTGTTAAGGATATATTATTTTAGTTTTTCATGTTATTATTTTTTTCTCTGTGATTTTGACATGTGAATTTCTTTTGCAGTTTCTGATTCTTGTGTGAGACTCAGGCCTTCAAGTTTAGGTCTGCTTCTTTTTGTGAACTTTATGTGTCTTCGTGCTTTACTTTTGGGGCATGAAAAGCTGGTTTCTCTAAGCTTCCGGTTCTCTCTTTTAAGTTTTTTATTGGAGTGGCCAGTTTGCTTTTGTCTTCAGGAGTTCCCACAGAGACCCAATTCAGGTGAGGGGCTGATGTTTTCAGGCTTTCTCTTAATGTCTGGATCCCTCCAGGACCGATTTTGGCCTCAGGAATTTGGGGGTTGGACTGGCCTGGGAGCCTGGCCCAAGAAAGATGCTGGTCTAGGGCAGCTGGTGGCCATCCCACTGAGAGATACAAAGGCAGATGGGGCAGAAAGAGGCCCCAAGGCCTCCTGGGGACTGCGCTGAGGAGCTGGATTGGTCTGGATGCAAAGGATCAGGAAGAGGAAAGGTCAGCCCCAGCATCCCAGAAAGAGCCTGGCAGGTGGTACAGGCCCAGGGAAGCAGAGGGAGTTGAGGACGGGGCCAGGCCCAGAAGCAGTGCTCCTGGGGCCCAGAGAAGGCACTACTTTGGTCTGGATGATAAGGATCAGGGAGCAGTATTGGTTCCCCAGGTGTCTGGGGCCCCAAGACAAGGGAGAAAGGGGCAGAGATTGGGAGGGTGAATGAGGCTGGGGGAGTCAAGGTGCAGAGGGCATAATGGACTTACCCCAGAGTGAGGCCTGTTGTTAGGAGAGAGGCCTGCTGAGAGTCCTGCAGACCCAGGGAAGCAGAGAGAAGTGAGGGAGGGGCCAGGCCCAGAAGCAGTGCTCCTGGTGCCCAGAGAAGGCACTATGTTGGTCTGGATGAAAGGGATCAGGGAGCAGTATTGGCTCCCCAGGTGTCTGGTGCCCCAAGACAAGGAATGGGGCAGGGCCCAAATTGTGAGGAGAGAATGGAGGTGGAGATGGGAGCTTCTTTTTCAAACATGCTAGCACCAGGCAGGGGGGGCGGAGCATCATATAAAACCCCTTTAGTCTTTGTCTAGTAATATGCTTAAATAAAGTCAAAGCTCTTATTGCAAGAAAGATAAAATGGAAGCTTGTGGAGAAATAACCACAGGATGAGTTCAGGGCCTGGATGAAACAAAAATGAAGCAGCTACAATAAAAACTGAATTGATTACTTAAAAAGTTAAAAAGACATAAGTGGGAGTATTTTTCTGACCCAGAGCTAAGTTTGGTAGTTTACCTCAGAAAAAGCCTGTGGTGAGATTGTTTTCCTTTGAGTCATGCTCTCCTTCACATTCAGTTGATAGAGTCTTCTTTTATGAGAGCCATTTGATGTTGAAAAGACTCTTCAAAATGCGTGTGAACAGCCTTTAGAGAATTCTTGGAACAACCGTCTAAATGTAGGTTTAATGATGGGAAAGTTTCATTCACCGTAAACAAACTCCAATGCCAAATTCCAGTAGTAAGAACTATGTCATGGGTCCCTGAAGTCAAGGACAGGTTTAATGATTGATGTGCTTTAGTCCCTCACCACTTTAAACATCAAAATCAGCTACTATTGGGCAAAAGACACTGGCAGGCTGTCAGGGATAGACCCAATTCTCTACCTCTGTTGCCAATCATAACATAAAGGTACAGAAATATCCACACTCCTCATCTTTCTTTTTTTTTAATACTTTATTATTTTTATTTTATGTGTATGCATGTATTGCCTGCATGTAGATAAGTGTACCAGTGTCATACAATGCCCACAAAGATCAGAAGAGACTGTTGGATCCCCTGGAACTGGAGTTACAGACAGTTGTTAGCCGCCATGTGGGTGCTGGGATTCGAACCCAGGTCTTCTACAAGAACAACCAGTGTTCTTAACCACTGAGCCATCTCTCCACCTCTAATCTTTCAAAAACAAAGAATCCTACAAATAAGTCACTACCCTGGGCTCCCAATATGTATGTGAGGTCTGTGACCACACAGGGCAAGATGTAATCTGGACTTGTACCCTCTTCAATTTCCTTCTTTAAAACTTTTTATCCTGCAAACAAACTTAAGACCCTAGAAAATGTAAGGAACCACTGTGTCAAAGAGAACAGACTTTTCCATTTTTCTATCCTTTGGTGAAGGTCTAAAAACAAACCATTTTGGGGGGCGGGGGGATTCCTTGTCCTTAACTGACTGCAACCTGGTCTTACAAAAATTCAGAAATTGACTCTAAAGAACTCTGCCTATTTACTTTCCTTGATGTGTCTTTGTTTCTTTAAAAAGTCTATGGAAAAGCAAGACATGGTAACACACACCTTTAGGCCCAGCACTCGGGAGACAGAGGTAGGTGGATCTCTGTGAGTTCAAGGCCAGCCTGGTCCACATAGTGAGTTCCAGACCAGCTGGGGTACAGGGAAACCCTGTCTCAAAAAGACCAATAAATAAATAATTTTAAGGAAAATAGATTTCTGATACATAACACTTGCCCTTGAGAAGTGACAACCATACAATACAGTTAGAATTTAAGCTTTGCAGTAACACCAAACGGCATTCCTTCTATTCTGATTTACCTTAGCTTCTTGCTGTCTATAGTATTAGAGCTACAAAGTGTACTGGATGTTTACCATGCACCTTACTGTTTTACAAAATTCACTTTGTTTAATTAAAATTCCATTTCATACATTCTTTTCCACTGAGAGTGGGGGTATGCAATGCTAATTCCACCTAAATGGAGGTTAGGCTTGAGCTAAGGCAGAAGGTGTGTTCATCCACCACTTTCCATCCTATGCCCAATCCCACAATTCCTATATGGACACACACACACACACACACACACACACACACATCCATCTCCAGCTGAGTATCCTACAAGTGCCACAAACTCTTTCTCAAATATTTAATAATTTGTCTTATCTCCCAGTCTTCTATTCCCGTTGTGTTCTCTATGACAAATGGCATCAGCAAATTCCCAAGACCAAAGACTCATCCCAAATTATTCCCTTCCCTTCAACACTCACACCCAAGTCTATGACCAGGAGGACTATGTCACTGTTTCCCACAACTTGCCCAACTTCAAACAGGCCTCTCTTTTCAAAGAATATATGCTTTAGAGAATGTAAATTCTTTATCTTATCTTTTGACATGTGTTTAAGTCTTTACATACCAGAACTCTCTTTTTTCAATATTTTATTATTTTATGAGTGTATTGTCTACAAGTGTGTAAGTGCATCCACATTGTGCAATGCCCATGGAGGCCAGAAGAGGGAGTTGGATCCCCTGGAACTGGAGTTACCTTATGGACAGCTGCTAGCTGCCATGTGGGTGCTAGGAATTGAATCCCAATCTTCTGTAAGAGTAGCCAGTGTTCTTAACTGCTGAGCCATCTCTCCAGCCCCAACACTGAGTTCTTACAGAGGACTCAAGCTCAGTTCCCAGTCCCAGCACCCAGGTCAGGTGACTCACCACCACCTGCAATTCCAGTTCCAGGGGATTTGATACCCTTTCTGGCCTTGACAATTGGTTCCTGTAACACATGGTACACATAACAGACAGTTACATACATACACATAAGTAAAAATCAATGATTTTTTAATTCTTCCTCCTTTTGCTTCAGTGAAGTTGAGATGCGTTCCCTCTCCTGTGGCAATAGTCTTGACTAAAGTCTTCTAAAACATTGGCCACCTAACTTTTCAACACTTCTTGTCTTTCTACTTTTTTCCAGGGCCAAATCTGTTATGACAGCTGCCATCCTGCACGTCTGGATAAATCACAATCATTTGCTAACCAGCTGCCCTGATCAGTCTTCTTTCCTTCCAGTCCTTTCCCAATACTGTTGAGCCAAAATAGTCTATAAAAAGTCATTAATCATATACTTCCCCTATGATGATATGACTATGCATCCAAGTTTCCCCAAGACAATCCTGGTTTACATCTATTGTAAACTACCATCTACTACCATCCCACCACACCCCCACCTACCAGGCTCCCACTTAATAGGGATCTGAGTCTACAGCAGAATTGGTGCAAACTTGTCTCATATCTAATGTTACAACATCAGGGCTGACTGCAAGTTCGGAAAACATGAGGCACAGCTAAAATCAGGGAAAGTCATATATTTGTGTGTACCGCATCCTCCTTATTGGGGATTTTGCTGGTCTCTGAAGGACTGTCAAACCATGGAAAGGATAGATTGTGTTACTGCAGTCTGGTGTAAAGCAGCTAAATGGAGGCTTGCTGCAAGATGGTGTGACACTGATCAGGATGCAGAGGGTCAATCTTACTATATTCCATTTAGAAAATGATACCTTCAGTGCAGCATCTCAGGGCTAGATTCCAACCTTATCTATATTACCATTCACATGTTATACTTGAACCACAACAAACTCTTTTTGACAGTGAGCCTCAATCCTGCTTACACACTAAAACCATCTGGAAAGCTTTACAAAAGAGGCTATGGTCAGGTTCAACACATAACTAGTTAAACCTGATTCTCGGGGTTTGGGGGACTTAGTTTCCAGAGTGATTCTGATTGAAACCCAGATAAGACCCACTGACATATGGTTGCCAAGTCAGCCATATCATGTAGTTTCTTCTGTTTTCAAAGGTTTGATACCTACTTTCCTTAAATGCTCTCTCTTCTATGATGATTTCGCTACTCTTTCCCTGTACACATCCTTATTCCAGCACTAACACCAAATAATAATTATTTATTTACATGTCCATCAACAGCTAAATCTTATTGACTCTGTAGTTAATCTATCTCTTGATTCTGTCTCTCCTCATTTCCCACCTCGGTCTATCATCATCTCTCATCTAGGTGATTGTATAAACCCCTTATTCATTTTCCTGATCCCCTTCCAAATTGTTCTCAATTTCCTTTTTAAAAAAATGAACAAGTAAGTGGTATCATCTCCTATTCCATAGCTCATCGCATCATTCTATACAGTCAAGGTCTCCAGTGCAGAATCCAAACACCTTCCAAAGTGAATCCCTAGATCCCTCTTTCCCTGTCACTTCTAACATCACCCACCTTTAAACTCACAGGGTTCATCTATCTCTGACCATGCCACCATGCTTGTTTCTGAAACGCCTTCTCGTTTTCCAGCAGGAAAATGCTTTGTTTTCACAAGTGCTATTAAAGTGACACTCTCCCACTTTCTAGATCACTTATCACAATTTGGTTTGCATTATGTAAATGCCTGCCTCCCATACTGGACATCTAAGATCCCTGAGGCAAAGGCCAAGTGACATTACTGTCAGCCCCTTAAGTGGCTGCTGAATTCATTTGAGAATTCATTTACAAATCCTTAACCAGTAAATTAAAGATAAGCATCTTTAATCATGTCCTTCCCCGCATCTACTGGGGAAAATGACAGTGGAAACAGCTTAGATCTCCAAACCCTAACATTATAAGAATTGTAAAGAAAACTTTGCAGACTAAATCCAATATATATTTTACTGGTGAAAAAGAAAAATTAAGGTTCCCTCCAAACTAAAATATTTCCAAACAGGTAATCTATTAAACCAATGCCTTCTAGCTTTTAAATTTTGATTCTATGTTTAAATGATACAGATTAGAAAATCATTCATTGATAAAAATGACAAAAGCAAGTGGTTTCTTATAAGATTTAAGAGAATTCAAAAAGGACTTCTCATTTCTAACCTTTACAAGAGTTCCAAAGTCCCTGCCTTCTGCCCAGGGGAAAATGAGCTACAAAAGGGAATGTTCTGAAGCTATTTTGTGCCCTCAAAGAATTGTTATCACTCCAGGAAATCTACTAGATCTATAACTGTGGGTTCATAATGGTTTATCTGTATAGAAATGATGTTCAATGACAACTCTTCCAGAGACTTCCAGGAATGACTTCTACTGTTATGTCACGTGTCAATGCAGTGTCTGCCTTTGCATGGAAGACAAATTCAGCTTAGAAAGAATGCAATAGATCCAAATTTTTATTTTTCTAAAATATCCTGAAATACACACTGCTCATCAAAATTTCTCACATGCAAAGATTTTTCTGTCTGTGCTACAGATAGACCTTTCCTAACCATTTCTTAACGCATTGCTCATCTACATATTGCTACCTGGGCCAAATGTATCTGGGAGCCTCCCTCACAGGCAATGTGATACAGTGCTATCCCTTGACTTTCGAGTTATTCCAGCAAGCATTTTTAATAACTGCCTGCTTATTTTACTGTATCTTAGAAAAAATAGAAGTAGCAGAACACTCCCAAGGATACTGCGGCTTGGAATAAGACAACACTTGTAGCTGCAGTAAACCATCTTACATCGAATGAGGCATTACGCCCTAATGTAGGATGAATCTCTCAGATCTCCAATAACTGAGCTTCTTTACTGTTCAGAAGCATTACTGATAATGATGCTGGATCTCTAGCACATCATATTCCACACATTACTGATCTCTTCTTCAGTATGCATAAGTGTTCTTAATTCTATCAAATAAAGCTAACTGACCTTATTTCTGACCATATACACAGGTGAGTGAGACTATAAGCTCTAAGTAGTGCAAAACTTAAAAAAAATAATATTGTTGAAGAGCATCTTCTTTCTCTTAAACTAGATGCATTAAACCTACTTGTTATTGGGTTTTCAAAGAATTTTATTCTTTCAGGCATGGTGGTGAATGCCTCTAATCTAAATACTCAGAAGGCTGAGGTAGGAGGATGTGAGTTTGAACTAGCCTGGGAGAGAGAGAGAGAGAGAGAGAGAGAGACCCTCTCTCAATACAAAATTTAAATTTAAAAATTTCATTCTCCTGAAAGAACTTACTTTTAGATATGCATTTTTTGTTGTTGTTCATTGTTTTTTGACAGGGTCTCCCTAGTCACAGCCCACCTGGAAGTCACGATGTGAACCAGGGCAGCCTCAATCTCACAGAGATCCACCTGCGTCTGCCTCCCAAAGGTTGGTATTAAAGGTGCATGACACCACACATGGTGTTTTTGTAAATGAGTAAGATTTACAATTTGATACTATTTTCCTTTGTATTTTAATAAAAACATACTGGTTTTTTTCATTTTATATATTATTATAGTTATCTTCTTGTTGCGATAATAAACTACTTTGGGGACTGAGGAGGTAACTCAGTCGATAAAGTACTTGCTGTGCAAGCATGAGGATGTGAGTTCAATCCCAAACACCCATGTAAAAAGTTGGGCATGGTGGCACAAGCTTTTAAGCCCAGAACTGGGGAGGCAGAGGTAGGAGGATATCTGGGGATCCAGGCCAGTAGGAAACCCTTTCTCAAATGACTATATGAATGGATAATAAAAATATGGTACATTTATACAATGGAATTATCATCATCACTAAAGAAAATGAAATTATAAAATTTTCAGGGAAGTGGATGGAAAATATACTGAATGAGGTAACCCAGTTCCAGAGAGACAGACAATGCTGTATTCTCTCTCATATGCAGATCCTAGATTCAAAGTTTAAGATTTCTATGTATAACTCAGAGTCTCTGTAGATGCCAGGAAGAAAGAGAGGATCCATGAGGGAGAGAGGGAGAGAGAACAGACACAGCGATAGTAAAACACGTGTGATATGGAAATGGGGGAAAACTAAATGGGGATGGGGGAGGACAACAAAAAGAATGTATGAAAAATATTTATAGGAGCCTATTTTGTAAGCTAACTAATCATGATGCTTCCAGAAATCATAGGTTATTCAGCCAAATCCTAGTGCCAGATGTGTCTTACCTCCCTATGAGTTACTGGTTACAGAGCCCCAGAGGCTCCCCAAACTTACAAGTCATAACCAGTGCTGTGGCTGCCCACCAGAACTACACAGTGAGTGCCTATTGAAGAAGACAACGTATACTTCAGACATAATACACAGTGAAATGCAGTTGGAACTGAGCTGGAAGCTTCTTCCCTGTTGACGAGTGTGTATTGTGCCAGAAGGTGCAATGTAAGCTGCTGGGAGAGAAAACTCATCAGTGATCCAACTCTGTGGCCAACCCTGAGTGCTCTGACACTGACATGCCAGACAAGATATGCTCCTTGGTGCAACTGTTACATGATCATTCCAGGGGTAACCAACTGCTCGCTGGTTGGATCTGAGGACTGTTCCATGCCTGGAACTATAAATCTAGCCAAAAGCTGATGGCTGTGGAAGTCACAGTCCATATGGGGTCCTCCACTACTGCTCTTTTGCTAAATGGACATGAAGTTAAACTGTCTTCTAAATACTTGTGTTTATACCCACAGACTAGTGCAGCTCTAGGCCTTGGTTAGAAAAGTTCTATTTGGCAGTGGGCAATGGTCAGAGCAGAAACTCAGCCTGACAAAGTGATGAGAAGGAACTGCTGAAATGGGACATCTACAGCACCCATTCCAAGGCCCAGGGGACACCATGAAAAGAGGAGCTAGAGGCTGGGAAGACCCGAAGGACCCGAAGGACGGGAAGCACCGCTGTAAAATGCTGTCTTTGGGCTATGACTTGGATTGTGTGATCATGAACACACAGCAGCTGTGACCGCATGCACAAGACCTGTACCAGACATGAGAACGGAGGGACAGGCAGAGAAGAAGGGGGTCAGCATGAATGAGAGCAGATAAGACAGGTGGTGGGTGGTGGGGAACGTTTACAACATACTGCATGCAAGTAAGAAACTATCAAAAATGTAAAACTAGTAAAAGAAATAAGAGAAAAATATTTAAAACAAGGTGGACAGTGCCTGAGGAATAATCCCTGGATTGACATCTGGCCTCCACCTACAAGCACAAACATGTGCACACACACACACACACACACACACACACACACACACGAACACACACGAACACAAATGTACAGAGAAAGAGAGAATAACATTGATTTCGTTTTTGCTGTGCTTCCTTTCTTCTCTTTCTTTAATTTTTTTCCATTTTTGTTTTTTTGAGAGAGAGTCTCACATAGCCCAGGCTGACCTCAAACTCAACATATACTCCAGGCTAGTCCTGAATTCCTTATTCTTCTGCCTCCTCCTCAAGTGCTGAGATTACAGGTATGCGCTACTATGCTCAGCAGGAAACTGACTTTTACTTGTAATAATAATGCAGTGTTTCTTCTTTACATTATAAGTATAAAGTTCTAAAAAGGGGAATACTTAAAGAAAATTATTTTTAAAGAATTTATTGTTACTTAAAGTAAATAATGGAACAGATAATGGTAGAAAGGTGAGATAAGAGACACACTTAAAACACTGCCCTGGGGGAGAGCCCCACGGAGGTGAACACTCTTCCACAGAAGATAAATAATTCACATTTTTGCACTACCGATTCAAAAACTGAGAACACACAGGCACACGGCCACAGAGACTATCACTCTGAAAAAACTTGGATAAAACTAAATTTTTTTAAAGATTTGAGGTTTTTTGGTAGCACAAAAACTTACAATAGAATGAGTAATTACTTAAATCAATACCAAAAATAACATAAAACTACATCAATCCTTTTCCAGAAACCACTGACTCCTTCTTCCTTCATGTAACATGTCATGTTTCCCAATAAGAATCACTAATGGGAAAAAAAGAAACAGTCTTCAACCAAAGGGACATTTGGCTGTGCTTTATCTGCCACTGTTTGTATTTTTTGTATTATGTTTTTATTTATTCTTTGAAAATTTCATACATTTATACAATGTACTCGATCGTAGCCATCCACCACTGCCCCCTTCAAACCCTTTTAGGGCCCCCATCCTATCTCCCCTTAACCTCATGACCTCCTTTTATATATTTTGTTGTTGCTATTAATAACCCCCTGAGTCAATTAGTGGTGCCCAAATGCACATGGTGTGGAGCCATCCTCCAGAGCATGGGCAACCTACCAGTGACCCTGACCCCAAAGGAGAGTGACTCCCCCTCCCTCAACAACCATCAACCACCAATAACATCTCCACCAAAGGTGGGGCCTCACGGGTCCCTCCCACAGCCAAGCTGCAATTTTTGACTGACTTGATCCTGTGCAGGTCTTGAACAGGTAACCACAGCTACATGAGCTGATGTCACAGTATGTCACGTCCAGAACTCAGCACTTCACAGCTCTCCTCCTTATCCCTTAGCTCTTACATTCTTTCCATCCCTGCTCTGCCTCAATGCCCCTGAACCTAGGATGGGGAGGAAGTTGATACAGATGACTTATTCACAACTGAGCATCAGCACTTTGACCAATTATGCATCTCTGCATTAACCAGTATCTACTGTACAAAGAAGCTTCTCTGACCAAAGTTGAGAGCAACACAGGTCTATGGGTATAAATATGACTGTTTAGGAAGCAGTTAGGCAGCAGGAACACTTAGCAAAACAGCAACAATAGATTTCCCACTAGTACCTAGGACCTCCCCAGTCATGGGCTTTTGACCAGGTTTACCAGGCAAGAAATTCCTCCTGTGGAGCAGGCCTCATATCTAATCAGAAAGCAGCTAGTTATTCCCATAATGATCACTCCACTATTATACCAGAGAACACATCTTTCAAGGCAGATCAGTACTGTAGTAATATATTGGTTACTTTTTGTTATTGTGTTATACACCATGATCAATGCAAATTATAGAGGGAAGAGTTTGTTTAACTAATGTTAGTTCCATAGGGACCAGGGTCATCATGGTAGGGAGGCATGGTAGGAGGCAGCCAGAGCAGAAAGTTGAATGCTCTCATCTTCAAGCAGGCACAGGAAGCAGAGAGAGACAAATTGGAAATGGCATGGCTTTGAATTCTCAAAGCCCACCCCCAGTGACATGCTTCCTCCCTCATGGTCACACCTCTTAAAAGTTCCATAACCCTCCTACCCAAACAGTGCCACAAAGTGGGGACCATGTATCCAAATACTTGGAGCCTATGGGAGAACATTCTCATTCAAACCACTACAAGCATGTAGGATCCAGTGCTAGATGAGGCCATGTCTTTCTTCTCCCAGTAGCCTGCATAGCAATTTCTGGTGTTATGTAAGCTAGCCAGCAAGGAGAGAGTTTCCTGGTCAGTTAGGGTTGATTTCTGTATATCCTGCATCCAAAGTGAGTGGTGTCTTCAGCAACAGATTCTTGCCATCTTGTTACAGTGGGCAGCCAAGAACAGGTGCAATAGCCTGTGTTGTTCTGACCTCCCTGATCAACAGCTCATAGAATTATCCCATTCCTGGCAGGAGATTTCATTTAATAACCCAGAGCTTCTGACAAGCAGCATTGTTATGTTTCTTACATAGGGTTCTCTGTACACATATTGGAGCCACATCCTGGTGAGCGTGCATTATAAACTCCACTCTCCATTCGTGCGGGAATATGACCTGTGACTTGGGAATTACTGTTTGCTTTCTACTGCCGTTATAAAAAGTCAAAACTGAGACATTATTCATTACTCCTTGCATGGGCATTCTATAATTACTTCAGACTTTAAATTTTCTCAATGATTAGGAAACGCAGTTAGAAACATAGTTAACTTGCTCCAATAAAGACAAATTGTAGAGAAATACAATTAAACTAAGTTATTTCATTCTTATTTTAATAACAAGAGAAAAATGAGATTGAGCCTAGCAACCTTGTGGTTTATAATAGGCACTGAAGTAGTAATGTAATTTTTATAATTAAAATTTTGGTATGGGGCAGTGCAAAACTATCCTGATTAGCATTTCTAACCTTGAAAATATGCAGAAAAAGTCATACAATGTTAATTTCCAAAATTTAAAATGCTTCAACTATATCTTGATAGATATTACATCTACAGTGTATATTATCAAACAAAAGGTAAAACAGGCTGTAAAATAAAATTACGAATCAAGAAACGGAGGAAAGAAATGCCATAAGGAATACATAGAATTTCAATGTTCTTTTTAGAATTTATTTTTTAAGTAGCAGAGTAGTCATAAAAAAAAAATGTCCAATGTGCCCAAAACTCTTTGCATAAAAAATGGAGGAGCCCAGTGTAACGATGAATATGCATAGGCAGTGTGGCGGGTACAACTAGCTGCCCTTCAGCAAGTAGCCACTTGCTACCTTTTTGTTTGGTTGGTTTCATTGAGGCGGGTTCTCATCATGTAGCCCAGGGGCTCATCTCAAACTCACAATCTTCTTGCCACAGCCGCCCGAGTACTGAGATGACAAATGTGCGTGACCATGCCTGGCTCCACCACAGAATCCCGTGCTTTAACTTAGTACATTGTACTCAGAATAAAGACAATATTTCCCACCAATCACTGGACAGAGATGCACCAACATGACTGAAATTCTGAATGATTGGATGTAAAGAAAGATGCTACATGAAACTTCCAAGAAGTATCCTTAAAAGAAGGAAACAGGACCTTCCAGTTTCCCTCTTTTTCCTGATGCTGGGGGAAAATTAGATGGTTGGGGCAAAAGCAGTGCCTTAGCCCATGAGATGGTCTTAAGATGGGAGGCCACATACACCACAGAGAAAGAAGACTGAGGCCTGGGTGTGCGAAATGAGCCCCAGCCCCAACCACTTTTTCTTTAGATGTTAAGATGAAAAAAGAAATAAATTTCTATCCTGTATGAGCCATTATAGTCTATGGTTGACCATTACCCTCAGCCAAACCTAACCTAATACATACATATCTATGCTTTCAACCACACAATTTCAAACCGCCTCACTTTCACTCTCAAATCTGTATCTTTTAGAACACATTTGTTCTGGATTGTTTGAAGGATTAACTAATATGAGTGAATTGTAACAAATATATGCACAAGTAATATAAAATGAGTTTGGCATTTAATCCTTCAGTACAAATGGTTCCAATGTTTTTCAAATTCTTATATTTCATTGATGACTAAAGGGAGGCAAAAGAAAAATAAGCAATGTGCGCAGATTCGCATTTGATTATATTTATTAAGTAAGTGAAAATCTCTAACTGTGGCTTAGATTCCACTCAAAGAAGCAGAAATGAATGAATGAATAAATGAATGAGAAGATTAGTGGACAGATGGAGGAGAAGGGAATATCCATCTTCACAGCAGTGGTTACAGAATGCTGAGGCTTCAAGGATAATATAGAGACAGTTCAATAAAGGCTGCACAAGAAAAGAGATCCCAGAAAAAGGAATAAAATACCCTCACATGGACCTTTACCTTTAAAAAGTAAACGTCCACACTTTGCCAACATTCTGCACTGGGTGCATTTATAAGTTTTAAACAGGTTTTTTTTAACTCCTTATTTTCTTTAACTTAACCTCCTACAGATTATTCCAGTATCTTCATTCCTTTTTCATATATAGTTTTACTTATTTCCGCCTGGATATCTTTGCTTTCTTCAACATCACTCTGTTCTACTGTAAGGCCCAGTGGACCCAGCAACAATCATAATGAAGAAAGCAGCATGTTCAAGAAAATAAGGCACCAGGTACCAACAGGTTCCCCAAGCCCCATGGCACCTGACACTGTTGCTCTGATGCCTTCCTCTCACCTCATAGAGAGTTTATCATTCTCTGTGACCACCTGAAAGAGAATGAAAGCATCCAAGCTTGAACCACAGGTGGGTCAGCTCAGTGTGAGGCTGCAGTAAATGTGGACTGTGACTGTATGGTAGCTAGACCCACAAGGATGAACAGAGTCTTGCAGCAGCCTGGTCAGGAGCCTATAATAAGCGGGAGTAGAAGATGAGGGACTAGGGATAGTGGAAAAGAGGCAAGTCAGTGGATTCATAGGCGAGGACACAAAGCAAGAAGAGGGCCTTTGAATGTCTACCGGGTGAAACATACTTCAGGAAAGGCACAGAGCAACTAAGTAGACTGGAGATGCCACCAATAGACATCAGTCAGTATCTGTCTTCAGTCACCTCAGTATATAAAGTGTTCTCTTGAACAGAGTTGTGGGCTCAACAGAGCTGGAGGGTATTTGGAGTTCCATAGGATGAGTTCCTATCAAGACCTACCTACTGTTGCCACAGCAAAATATCTGGCCTACCAGCCAAAGAAAACAACAGCAACTCCTTAAAATGTTACCAACCCTCTCATCAACCAGTGAGTTGGCAAATTTATCACATTGGGCCACTTCCTTCCTAGACGGGACATTCTATGCTAATTGGAAATGATTCTCTTTTTTCTCTACTCTTACACAGTCACATAGCATTTCACATGCCAGGTGTGCATGAGCTGAAGCAATTCTCCAAAAGAAACTAGCTGAGGAGCACATAATTTAGCTCAGTTCTAACATTATCTACCAGAGCTAGCATCAGATCTCACAGGTAGAGGACTTAATCCCACGAGACTGCCACCCCACTTCACATAGGAATTGTAATAGGGTATTTATGTTTCACCTGAATATATATAACAAAACTTCCAAGGAACCTCCTTTTGAGTTTGGCCAATTGATTAAGCAACTCTCAGAGCTCGGGGAAACACTTCACTATGTTGATCTATTTATTATAAAGACTATGACCAAGGATACAGACCAAGAGTCAGAAGAAAGAAATTCACAGAACAAGGCCTAGGGGTTAGGAAAGTGGAGCCTCACTCTCCCTCAGGCATCTCCAATGTTCACCTAACTGGAAAATCTCTTAATCCAAACCCTTTGGGCTTTTATGGAAGCGTCATTACTTGGGCATGATTAATTGGATCATTGGCCACTGCGATCAGTCCATCCCCCTCTCCACTCATAGAGGTTAAAGAGGTAAGCCTGAAAGTTGCAGCCTTCTAAACATCCCTTGGTTTTCTGGTAACCAGTATCTACCCTGCAGCGGTTGAGGAGCCCCCCAGCCAGCAGTCAGCTCAAAAGACACTGTCATCACCCTGGAAATTCCAGGGGCTTGTGAATTGCGTGACAGGAACCATGGGTAGGAACCAAATATACTTCTTATTATATCACATCACAGATACATATCCTGGGCATGAGTTTGCCTTTAGTGCTCACAGTGCCCCAATGCACCACTATCAGAAGTCTCATAAAGTGTTTGAAAAAACAACATAAGCTCATACACGCTATCACCTCAGACTAAGAGGCACTTTACTGCAGTGAGTTGAGGTAGGCTAGGCAGATAATCATGACATTCACTGGCCTAATATATCACACATTCAGAATTTTATCATACCATCGATGATAAAATTGTCTTTAAGATGTAACTCATGGCCTGCTTAGAGGCAAAACTCTAGAGAGTTTGGAGCATTATTCTTCAAGAAACAGACACCTTATAACAATTGCTAGTAGTGTTGTACCTCAGGTTAAGGAACCAAGTGACAAGACAAAGAGACACTGTTCATGGATGTGCCTGCTGACCCACTTAAATGTTTGTTTCTCTACCCACAATCTTAAGCTTCTAAATCAGAAGATCCTCATTTCCAAATGATGTACCCTTCCACTAGGGGAAAGGTTTAAAGCATCACTAAGCTACAGCTGTTACCTGATCACTTTGGGACCCTCACATAGGCAGACCAATAACAAAACAAATATCTAATGAACTAGAAGGGAAATTGCCATCATAATCCCACCAGGACATAGGGTTACTACAACTTGCTGGGGACAGGGAGAGAGGTGCTTATAATAAGTGGCCCAATGGTCACTAGCTATCTCTACTGGAAATAGGCAGGTCAAAACAAGAATGAACTAATGAGAACAAGCATCTAAGGCTCAGACTCCTCAGGAAAGGAGGTCTAGGTTAAATCACCAAGCAAGCCTCCCAGACCACCAGAAATTTCTACAGCAGAAAGAGGAACCTGGGAGAGGTGAGACTGAAAGGATATGGCCATTATCCATTACGTTAGGACGAAATTGCAAAAGCAAAGAATTGCAGTGTATCATTCTAACCCTTCCCTTTGTTAAGTTTTCCCAGACAATGTGACCATCAGAATTCTGAACCTGAGTCTGAATGAAGCAAACTTAATATGGGAAGCTTGAAAATCTAAACCGGGCAATGGGTGTGCCTTAATGGATGGTGCTCTGTAAAGAACTCCTTTAATACTAGCATACACTTCCTAGTTGTACTGACTGACAACAACTCAGAATTGTCTCATTCTAGAAGAAATGGCCTTGACCAACCTGGAGTTGCTTTGGCCAGGCGGCCACACCCACCACCACCAGAAAGAATCTTGATCAATCACTAAGTACAATGTGCATCAAGGTAGGATCATCTTACAATACAACTTGCACTTTAGGGCTTCCTTGTGGATCAGAGTAAGCTAGTCTACAACTGGAATCACATTCTTACCTGATTTTCTGCCTTTCCCCTTTCTCTCACCCCTCTTATTGAGGGCACCCCTTCCCACCAACAAATCCTTAGATTTTCTAAGGCCCTATCTCAAGCTCTGCTTCTAGGAAACCCAACACACTGAACACCAACGTACTGAATTGATTCTGCAAAAGATAACATTTGCTCACTACTGTTCCACAGTTTACATTGCATCTATTCCCAAGCAATAAAAATAGAAGCTAACAAATATTTAAATAGGAAACAGCACGCTTTCTATAGTGAGTGTAGGAGGACATAGATACATAAATTATTTTAGATAATGACTTATTCAGGGCATGACCCTCTAAATAAAACATCTGTGTGATCTGCTCTTTCTGTAATTACATTCAATGACCAATGTAACATGAACACTAAAACTTACAGATAAAATAGCCCCACTAGGAAGCCTGCCAACCTAACACAGCAACTCTGTCATGGAAAGATTATAAACTGAAGCTCAGTCACTCCCTCTATAAAATAAGTATTCAGAAAAACAGCTTCATCCACTCCTGAAGGCCTCGTGCAGGAATATTAATCTTCCTAAAACAAAACTGAGGCCTTTGATCTGGAAGACACTCCTTTGATTTTATTGGCAGAGTAAGTGGACCATATCTAATCTATATTTAAATCTTTTAATCCAGTGTTTTAACACTGCCTGAAGCTTCTTCCTATGCCTGACAAATTCTGTATTACAGCAATTCTGTTGTAATTAGACAACAGGTAACAGGTATCTTAAATAATTTAAACGTTCCTTTGGGCCCCACCTTTCTAAGAGCCAATAGATCAGGCTGTTCACAAGTTAAGGAGCATCTCATCACCACACCCATTCTCTCTTCAAATTAGGAACTCCAAACACATGCAAGACTGCTCGCCAAAGATCATAATGGTAGAGAGCATGTCTTGAAAATAAAATCACACTGCTTTCCATCGGGGTTTCAGCAGTGGATGAGTGCTCCCCTTTCCCCACGTCCTCTCCAGCATTTGGTATCATTGTGAAATCTCCTCAGTTTGACTGGGGTAAGGTGAAATCTTACAGTGGTTTTACATTTCGTTAATTACCAAGGATATTGAACACTTTTTAAGGTGTTTCTTAGCCATTTTTATTTCTTGAGAGCTCTCTGTTCAGATCCATAGCCCATCTTTTAAAAGGTTATTTGTTTTTTTTTTATTATTTTTTGAGCTCTTTATTTACTCTAGATGTTAAACTTCTGTCTGATGTGTAGCTGGTGAAGATTCTCTCGCACTCTGCGGGTTTTCTCTTCACTTCCTTGGTCATTTCTTTTCCCGTACAGATGCTTTTTCATTTAATAAAGCTCCACTTATTATTGTTGACCTTAATTCCTGAGCAACTGATGTCCAATTTAGAAAGTCCTTTCCTACACCTATATCTTGTAAGGTATTGCCTATGTTTTCTTCTAACAGTTTCAGAGTTTCAAGTTTCACATTGAGGCCTTTGATCCATTTGGAGTTGACTTTTGTGCAAGATGAAAGACAAGGGTCTAGTTTCATTCTTCTACAGATAGAGATCCAGTTTTGCCAGCACCATTTGTTAAAGATGCTTTCTTTCCTCCAGTGTGTGTTCTTGGTACCTTTATCAAATATCAGGTGGCTGAAATTTTATGTACTCATGTTTGGGTCTTCAATTATGTTCCATTGATCTATGTGTCTGTTTTGTGCCAGTACCATGCTGTTTTTATGACTATAGCTCTGTAATATAGTTTGATATCTGGTATGGTAATACCCTCAGCAGTGCTCTTTGTGCTCAGGATTGCTTTGACTGTCCAGAGTCTTTTGTGATTCCATATGAATTTTATGGTGGTTTATTCTAAAGCTGTGTGTAGAATGTCATGGATATTTTGATTGATGAAGTATGTCATGGGGATTTTGATTGGGATTGCATTGAATCTATATATTGCTTTTGGTAGGATGGTCATTTTCACAATACTAATTCTTCCAATCCATGAGCATGGGAGGTCCTTCCATGGCCTGGTACTTCCTTAATCTCTTCCTCCAAAGATTTAAAAGTTTCATTGTAGAGCTCTTTAATGTCTTAGGTTTATGTAGGTTGATTCTTACATATTTCTGAAGATATTTTGAAGGGGGTGTCCATGTACTTGTTCTCCAATTGCTTGTTATTGGTATATAGAAAGGCTACTGGCTTTTGTAGATTGGGACCACTGTGGAAGAGGAGGGGTGGAAAGATAGTAAGAGCCATGGGAGGAGATGCATGACCACATCGAAATAGAGTCTTACAGACACCTGAGACCATGCTCATATGAACCTACAGCAATGCCATCAACATGCACAAGACCCGTGCAAGCCCAAGCAGACAAAAACACAGCATAGAACTGTGGGAATGGGCAGCGGGCCCCAATCTTAGCTGAAGAACTATTGGCAGATGATTACTGCTGGGTGAGGAATAGCTGATCTTCTGAAAGGGAAGGACTCTAAATAGGTTGATTAGACCTCAGTGGATGAATTTGCACTGAGGGATGTTTGTGGACACCATCTTGACTCAATAGGCCTTAACATCAATGACAGAATGCATGAAATCCAGTGTGAAGGGGGTTATGGGAGGGTGCCAAATGGGGAGGGGATATAAAAATGATTAAGATGTTCTGTATGAAATACACATAAATTTAATAAAAATATTTTTAAAAATCACTAGAGGCTGGAGCTATAGCTCAGCAGTAGCCAGTTGCCTAACATATGCAAGTCCCTGGATTTGACTCCAGTACCACAAGAGAACAAAACAAAATCCCTATATGAGCAGAATGTGGCATGTACGGATAAGAGGCTATTGCTCAGCTTAAGAAGGAAATTGTGGCATATGCTATATTACAGATTAAACTTGAGGGCATTATGCTAAGTGAAATAAACGAATCACAAAAAAGGCAAGTATTGTATTATTCTACCTATATGAGGCAACCAAGATGAGACATGGCTGGGGATGTAGCTCAGTAGAAGAGCACTTACCTAGTATGCATGACACCCTGGGTTTGGTCCCCAAAACACAGAGACCAAAAGCAGAATAGTAGCCGCTTGTGGGCAGGGAAAGGTATTGTTTGACAGGCATGAAGGTTTGGTTTAATGAGGCAAGGGGCTACTGAGATGTGTGGTAACAATGACTGTGCAGCATTAGCCAAAATGGCAAAGAAGGTAACTTTTGTGTTATGTGCATAATATCACAATAAAAGAATCTTGGAGGGAAAATTAAACTAGAAAAAGTAAATGAAGGACTGAAGATTGTTCCATCTGTAAAGTGCTCATTGCTCAAGCATTAGGGTCTGAATTCCAATTCCCAGGATCCACATAAAAAGCTAGTGAAGGCACACACTTCCGTAACCCCAGTGCTGTTAAGAGGGCACTAAGGAATAGTGAATCCCTAGGGGTGACTGGCTAGCCAGCCTAGCCTACTTGGAGAGCTCCAGGCCTGTGAGAGAGAGTCTGTCTCAAAGAAAAATAAAAACAAAACAAAAGGAAAAAACAAGGTGGGGGCTAGAGAGTTGGCTCAGCAGTTAAGAGTATTGACTGCTCTTGCAGAGGACATGAGTTTGGTTCCCAGCATCTACATGGCAGCTAATAATCATCCATGACTCCAGTTCCAGGGGATCTGATGCCCTCATCTGGCCTCTGTGGGCATTGTACACATGCAAGCAAAGCACTCATACATACACAAAAATAAAGTAAATAAATAGATAATAAACAAAACAAGATGGACCGCTCTTGAGGAATAATACCCAAGGTTGACCACTGGCTTCCACAGGCTCATTACCACCTGTACACATACAAACATGCACATACACACACACACACACACACACACACACACACACACACCACTTCCATTATAAAGGAAGAACTAATGAGCTAAAATTAATATTGCAGACAAATTTCTAGAAAACTTACCATAGCAAATAGCCTGTCAAACTATAACCTTCAAGTTTTTCTTCATAATTTCTTTTCTTGAGAAGTATGTTTGGTGTAAATTCAGATGCTCTCTAATGAGATTTTCATGGCTTCATATTTGATACCCAAATCTCTTCCTAAGTTTCTGTGTGAAAAATATCTTCCATTCCTTTGCCTGTAGTCTTTCCTGCTCTGGACCAAGCAGTCTGCTCCATGTAACTGGTGCCTGCTCTCTACTGCCAACTGAGAGAATAGTGGGAGATGGAAGGGGAGGGGAGAGAATAGGAGGGGAGGGGAGGAAAGGGAGTCAGAGTAAGAACTCACGCTAATCTACAAAAAGGTCGAGTTGAAAATTGGATGTCACTGACACTTGTGATCAAGTCACCACTGTTTTCTGGAAAAATTTTAATAGAAAAGATAGACAGCACAACACAGAAAATATGTCTGCCCTCCCCACCAATAATCCAAACACAAAATACTGATGTGCTTAAGCCAGTTCCAAAAGGGCTATACCAAGATCCTGATATAAATCCAAGCAGTCTGCTCTTCTATGAAATAGGCAAGTTACTTACCTCTTCAGCAAGATGCTTTTCTTGGACGGGTTCCTGCACCATGTTACTTTAACCAAACTGCACTGTAGTGGACATTGTGGTACCTCACTGTCCTTAAATTCCCTGGAAGTTCCCCCACATCAGACACCTGTGCTCCTCCACCTCTGCCTGTGAGCATCCATCAGGCTCAACCTGGAAGTGCATGAAGTAAAACCTCAAATCCCCAACCAGTGGGGGACAGAAGCTGATGGATCACTTTCCAAGCTTCACAGTCCTGAACTGAGACCAGGTTTCTCACAGAGCACCCAGGGGAAATGAGGCCCAGTGGCCCAGAGCGGAAGTTTAGTAGAGCCCTCTCCTTTCCTCACTTTTCCCACTTTATGACTGTCCCAGGTGCAGGCAATAAACTGGTGCATTGTACAGGCAGAATTTTAAAAAGTAGCAATACCAAATTAAAGTCAGCCTGTTTTCTACTAACACCAGTAATTCTGAACAAAATCGGTGATCAGATAGTTATTCCTGCTGAAGCAAAACGCTCCATAGCCACCCCCTTGTTATAGCACTGCTAAGAAGTTTAGATGAGGGTGTGGTGGGGCGATGTACTCCAATCCAAACTCCATCACTACCAAATGACATGTAAACTTGAGTAAGTCATTTAACCTCTGCCAGCCCCATTTTTCATATATAATGTGGAAATATGAACACTGTGGCCCACAGGACACAGAGTTGTTCTATTAAGTGAGAAATGTACAATTGACCAAAATATTTGGAACGACTGGGCTCAGTAGACAGTAAGTTTCATTAATAACAACTGACCTCCTTGTTTGCCACACATTAAATCCACTGAATTAAATGTCAATCATTAATGTATAATTAGTTCTTTTCATCATTCTGAAAAAAAATAAAGTTACATTTAGCAGAAGCCATTCATCTTTTTCAAAGTGTTTCATTTATTACACTTTGTTTCCTACACTGGAATGTTAAAATCACCAGCTATTAACTTTTTCAATATTTATTCAAATCATCTCAAATTCAATATTCCCTTCCTTCCCTTTCATCTTTATTCTCCAGTCCCACTGAACTCCTGACAGGGTCTACTGAGTCCTTTGAGCAATTTGTAATGGGAGCTTCGTGGTGAAACATGCGGTGGGTCTCCAGCGCCTCACTACCCACTCAAGCTGCTAGATACTTGTTAGGATTTTAATTTCTTTGACTTTTCATTTTTATGGCCTTTTTTTGGAGCTAAAGAGCTTGGAGCTCAGTTGGTAAAGTACTTGTCATCCATACATGAGGACCTGAGTTCAATCCCCAGCACCCATACAAAAAGTTGAGTTTGGTGATATGCTTTTCTAATCTCAGTTCTGGGGAGGGTGAGATGGGCATATCTCTGGGGTTCACTGGCCAGGCAGCCTAATTAGTGAGCCTCAAGTCCTAGTTAGAGCCCTTGTTTCCAAAAACGAGGACAGCTCCTTAGTAATGACACCTGAGATTGACCTCTGGCCTTGACACACATATTCTCTCTCTCTCTCTCTCTCTCTCTCTCTCTCTCTCTCTCTCTCTCTCTCCTTTTATCTACCTTTAAATATCTCTAAAAATAACTAACTCTTGTATTTTTTCATCATGTTCATATCTAATAGGACCTTTCAACACATAAGTATAATAAAATGATATTCAATTAAAATCTAGTTGCTTCTTATGGCCCTATCTGGCACTGTCACCCCAGCTCTCAAATTCATTCTACTGACAAGCAGTTTATCAGTATCTGCTATAGATTAGCCTATAACAAAGCATGGGAATAGCCACTCTAGGCCAAAGCAAGGCTATGCTAATCACTCTTTCTGTCGCTTTGGGCAAGTCCCTTACACTTCCTAAGGCTCACCTTCCTTACTACGGTGTGGAAGAAACAATTGCAGCACCTTTAAGAATATCTAAAGAAGTTGATTCAGGAACTAAATAAGAAAAGTGCCTAAGATGCTTCCTAGCATACAACATGTGTTCAAGAATTTAAGCTATGATTACTGCTACTACTACTATTGCTGCTCTTTTTTCAGTTGAAGATAGAGGCTTTTAAATATTTATTTGTGATAAATATTTATTTGTGATAGAACATCATGACCAAAAGCAACTTAAAAGAAAAGAGTTTTCGTTGGCTTACTTTCCAAAAGAGTCTATAATGGCAGGGGAGGCGTGGCAGCAGGCTGCTACCACAGGAAGCCAACAGCTTATATCTTCAACCGCAAACATCAAGTAGAGAGAGTAAACTGGAAGTAGGGTGAGGCTGTGAACTCACAAAACCCGCCCCCAGTGATACACTTCCTCCATCAAAGCTCCACCTCCTAAAGATTCCATCACTTCCCCAAACAGCATCACCAACTACTGACTCAAATACTTGAGTTTATGGGAAACAGTTTTCATTCAAAACGCCACAGCATTTATCATTGTTACTTCTTCACAGTAGACTCCCTCCTATTGTCCCATGACTGGTTAATCTCTTTCTGATCCATAACTTCCAAGCATGGCCTGTACATAAAAAATGAATTAAGCACATAGCTTAATTCTTTGGCACTAATCCATTTAGGCATATGGTAACTTCAATAATGTCAGTGTTCTACTTTCAAGCTTCTGTGAAACAAGTTCAAAAGTAAAACACTGAGGCATTGGAGAGGCTAGCTCAGGCAGTAAAGTGCTTGCCTCCTAAGCATGAAGACCTGAGTTCAGTCCCCAGAACCTCTTTTTAAAATAATGCTGGGTATAGTGACATACACTTACAAGCCAAGCATTTGGGAGGCAGAGATGGAAAGATCTCTGGAACTTGTGGCCAGCCAGTCCAACCTAATTGGTGAGCTCCAACCCAAAGAGAGACCTGAGGATGACACCCAAGTTTGTCCTCTGGCCTCCACACACACACACACACACACACACACACACACACACACACATACACACAAAATTTAAAAATAGAGCATTAGAATTATTTAAACGAACTTTACTGGCACAGCAAATAATAACCACAGGAGTTGCCCCTTTAATGTCCCTCAGGATAACGAGACCTTCCCTCAGGGCAGCTCTGCCACTCCTCCCCACCAGGTGCTAGCACTCAAATTCTCTGCTCTGAGCACTGACTCAACGTGACTGATACAGCTCCATTCCTTGTTGGCTTCAGTTGTCAACTTGACTCTCCTGGGAAGAAGGAGCCTCAATTGGGGAATTTCTTCTATTGGACTTGCCTGTGGGCATGTCTGTAAGGTATTTTCTTGACTGTTGAGTGGTATAGGAGGGCTCAGCCCACTGTGCATGGCATCATACCCTGGGTCCTGGGTTATATAAGAAAGCAGGCTGAGCACAGGCTGGAGGAACAAGCCAGTAAGCAGCATTCTTCTATGATCCATGCTTCAGTACCTGCCTCTAGATTCCTACCCTAGTGTAGTGATTTGAATGAAAATGTCCCCCATAGGCTCCAAGTATTTGGAAAGTTTTGTCCCCAGTCAGTGGCACTGTTTTGGGAGGCTTTAGAGGATGTGACCTTGCTTAAGCCTTGCCATATTTCCAGTCACACTCTGCTTCCTGTGCCTGCTTGAAGATGGGTCACTCAGTTTTCTGCTCTGGCCACCTTCTGCCTCTCTACTTCCCTCTGGACTCCCTCTGCAGCCATAAGCTCAAATAAACTCTTCCTTCAATATGTTGCCTTGGCCATGGTGTTTTATCACAGCATCAGAAAAGTAACTAATACACCCCGGCTCCTGCCTGATTTCCCTGAAGATGAATGATCACTTGCAAGTATCAGATGCAATAAACCCTTTCCTTCTCAAGTTGTTTTTGGTCAGAGTGCTTTATCACAGCAATAGAGAAGCAAACTAGAACACTATCAAATGTACCAGTAACTGATGCCTCATACCATGACTGCCTGAATTGAATGTGTAACGCTTTGTCTGTCTAGACTTAAAGCCCGTGTTTGCATAGATCTGTCTAGGCCCACTGCCCTATGCCTAGAACTAAAATTGGCTGAAGCACAATAGTATATGACCTACACTTATAAAGTGTTTTACTTTTTTTTTTACCTATTTAGTCCTTCTGTGAGGAAGGTAGAACTTGTTTTATTATTCTCAGTATGGAGTAGATGTCAGTGTTAGGGAAGAGGAATTTACTGTTTGTTTGAATATACTGCTTGCCTGAATTTACTGCTTGAACTTACTTGTTTAAATTTACTGCTTGTAACCAATTAACTCAACTAGAGACACAGGCATCCGGAGATAGAGGCAAAAGTGCTACAACCCCCAGAGCCTGAACTGTTCTGTGTCATGTCATGTCTGCTTACACAAGATAACAAGAAAGAGTCATACCAGGCACATACCAATCATCTCTCCCCAATTGAGACACCTGAAGGGAGCTGTAACATTTTTCTTGTTTTAAAGTTATTGGTTTGTGAAATGCTTGCTTTGAAACGGGCTTTTGTGTAACGGTTGTGGAAGCCTATATAATCTTTACCTAAAATTGTCTCAGGGTCGATTGTTCTAACCAGACCTGCGTGTTTGAAAAGGGCAGCCAACCCCAGCTAGCTGGTTTACTAAAACTCTGTTTGATTCTTGTATCTCCATATTCGTGAAATTGTTCTCCAGAAGAGACCCACTGAGTCACGGACCCTAACAGTCAGGAAGGTCTATCAGAACAAGGATTGCAGTACCAACACTAGGAGAGAGGAAATAAAGACCTGAGAGTGTACTGAATGCAAGGGAAACAAACTAAAGAACAGAAGCCAACGTTACCTGGCTGGTGGGAGAGAGAGCCCCTTACAGAATCAGTAAGAACCATGCATGTGAACACTGGCATCTTTATCTCTAACCTTGGATTGTGTGTCTCTCAAATGACTCAATCTATAAGACCTTGATCCTAAGAAGACACTAGTCATTCTCCATCAGGGGTCCACAGAAGGACTGAGCCCTATAGAACGGTTAGTACCGTCCCGGATGCACAAGCAAGAAGTTAATTCATTAAAGAGAATGAAGACCTTAGAACATTTCAGGCTTAAGTTATTTCATGGGCTGTTGTTGGCTTGAGCTGTTTAGAGACAGTGGTTATATTTAGTATGCTCAAGACCGTGGGTTCAATCCTCAGGACCAAAAAAGAAACAGGTAGAACAATAAACACCACTTTAAATAAGTGTTTCCTTTTAAGAATTAGAACAAAGTATTTTGGCTAAATCAATAATTCCCTAAAGACTGAGTAACCCCAGGGCCAGTTATAGTTCTTTACCCAGCAGCAGCTCTCCATTCCTCCATTCAAGAATTCGGTCTTCATAAGGGTGATGTCTTAAGGTTAAATTTTGTATGCATCCATGTTGCAAAAGGAAAAGTCAACTAATAGCCTCTCAGTATCTGCCTGTTACAATGGGCAGGTTTAATTGCCAACTTGGCAGGATCTAGAATCACCTGGTAAGGGAGTCTCAATGAGGGATTGTTTAGATTAGGTTGACCTTTGGGCAGTCTGTGGGGGATTATCTTGATTATGTTCATTGAGATGAAATTAATGAATACACTGTGGGTGGCACCATTTCCTAGGCAGAGGATTCTGAGCATGTAAGAACAGAGAAAGTGAGCTGAGCACTAGCAGGCATGCATTAATCCTTTGCTCTCTGCTCTTCACTGTGGAAGTAGTATGACCAGTTTTCTTAAACACCTGTCCCTGTGAATTCCCTGCTGTTATGGATTGTAGCCTGGAACTATGGGCCAAATATATCTTTTCTCCCTTAAGTTGTTTTTCTCGGTATTTTATCACAGCAACAAGAAAGGAAACTAAGGTGCCTATTGAAGCCACCTGGTTTTTCTGTTGTTTTTGTTTTGTTTTGTTTTTTGGATGGGGTGGAGGAGCAGAGTGTGAACAGATGAGTGCTTCCAGCCCTTCTTGGTGGGAGACCACCTCCAGCGAATATTCCGCAGAGGCCAAACACAGCTGCTCAATATAGGAACAAGAGTGCCTTCAGTTTGAAGGTCAGTGATAAACTTTGGCACTTTGACTGAATTGTGCCAGAGTTGTTTTCTTCTTTCCCGAAAGCACCTTCAGAGATTTGGAGGTGATGATTCTAGAACTAGAAAACTGACCCCCATTGCCGCCAACAGGGAAGCTTTGACTTCGAAGCCTTGCTTTGACTATAGATTCGGTGAGCCAGGGTCGTTGGGCAATAAAAGCAAAACAAGTGTCTTTTCTGAACTGACAAGTCACTTTACAGCCAGGAAAGAAGTCTGTCTTTGCCAGTACTATATCTCTTAGTTAAAACAGAAGAGCAGGGGCTGGAGAGATGGCTCAGAGGTTAAGATCACTGGCTGCTCTTGCAGAGGACCTGCATTCGGTTCCCAGCACTCACATGGTGGCTAACAATGGTCCATAACTCCAGTTTCAGGGGATCTGATGCCCTTTTCTGACTTCCATGGGCACTGCATGACACAGGTACACTTACATACATGCAGGCAATACACTCACATAATAAAATAAAAATAAGTAAAATATTTAAACAAGAAGAACAAAAGAAAATATAACTAGCTAAAGAAAGAATTCATGAGACTCTTGCTTATTTCCTTCCATAAATTCTTTAAAAACTTAAAACACTTACTATGGGAGTAAGGTAAGGAATCAGAAGCCCTCTGAGAGAAGGGGGCAAAAATGAATTTAGAACAGATGCATATGGGCCTAAGGAAACAGACCCTAAGGAAATAGGATAGTATTTAAATAAATTGGTTTAATCAAGATTAATTCTGTTAACTAACAAGCAGAAGTTTTGTAAACACTAAGGAAGCAGTGGTCTGTGACCAATTAGGGCAGATGACCCTTGGGAAAAAGTAGAACCAGAGTGAAAATAGCCCTCAGAGTAAGTAGAAAGAGAGAGGCCTCCAAGCAGAGCTCTCAGTGAAAGACCCAGGCAAGGAACTGAGCACAGCTTTATCAATCTCTGTTCCCATTTTTTAAAAATTAAAAGAGGGGACTGGAGAGATGGCTCAGTGGTTAAGAGCACTGACTGCTCTTACAGAGGACCTGGGTTCAGTTCCCAGCACCCACAAGGCAGCTAACAACTGTCTATAACTCTAGTTACAAGGGATCTGATGCCCTCTTCTGACCTCAGCGGGCATTGTACATAGGTGCACTTACATACATGCAGGCATAACACTCAAACATAAAATAAAAATAAATAAAGCATTTTTTAAAATAAAATGAGGGGCTAGAGAAATGACTCAGTGGTTAAAAGCACTTGCTGCTCTTGCAGAGGACTGGGGTTTGGCTCCCAGCACTCAGTGGCAGCTAACAACAGTCTGTCCATAGCTCCTCTTCCAGTGGTTCTGACCAATCTCTCTGACTCTGAAGGCACAGGGCACATACATGAAGCATATATACACATGCAGGCAAAACACACATATACATAGAATAAAAATAAATTTTTAATTTAAATATATATCTAAATTAAAATATATTTGAAAGAGAAAAGAGTGGAACTTTACACTTAAGCACAGTGTGATTTGTTTCTGAAGGTACGGGTACCCAACAATTCGCCTCCACCAAGTGCCGTAGGAAATGGGCTATGAACTCTCTCCTGTCCTCTACATAACTGTAGAGGACAAACTGGTGGTATTGCTCACCAAATTAATTGTCTACTCTTCTTTCTCATTTGTTTAAAATAGTTATGGTGTATTGTGTTGTACCATGCACTGTGCTGGGCTCAAGGTGTGACTACTGCCCTCAAGGAACTTACAGAGAGTAAAAAGTACATAAAACAAACAAACAAGAGGCTATGGAAAATAGAGAAGGAGAGAGAAACCTGCTTAATTGACTGGGTCCACTGAAGAAGAACTGAAAGATGAGGAAGAGTCAGCCATGATGAGCTAGAGGGAAGAGCATTCCAAGCAGAGGGCACAGCAAGTGTGAGGGCCTGAGGCTGAAAATGTTGTGGATTTGCAGTTTAAGAAGGTCAATTACTGGTGAGATGAGACCACTATAGAGTGTATGCAGGGCCTAGCAAAAAGAAATGATACCATGGAGTTTGGAAGATCCAGTCCTGTGGTATTGTGACAACAGAAGAGGTAGAATACACACAACAGAATTTTTCCAGCCCTGAAGAAGAATAAATTTTAAGTTAAGTCAGTCTCAGAAAGATGAATATCACATTTTCTCTTATTTGTGGGTTCAGGGAGGAACTTCTTAGTCCTAAGGGTATGATAAGGTACCTTCTTGACCATAGTTATGCCATATTGAAGTCTAGGCTAATCTATTCTCTGAAACTAAAAGGCAGTTGGCCCAGGTATGGGAACAGAGAGGTGCAGCTCAGCTGCAAGCACATCAACAGGCCTCTAGTTGCCATGAAAACAGGTCAGCATGCCTCTGGTTGTTCCTGCTAACCACAGATTTACGGCTTCTGTACTCTATGCTTGGCCTGCTTTTGCAAAATTGGAATTGTTAAGCCCTAAGCCATGGAAATGCTTGGAAACTTAAACTCACCCCAGATGTGGTTTTTCTGTATAAAAACACTGACAGGGCACTGTGCTTGGGTTCCAACACCCTCGTGTAGTCACTGACCAGTTAATAAAAGATTTTCATTTGGCAAAACTGTGCCTGAGTGGTCTTCTCTGGTGAAACACCTCACAACAAGGGAATCATCATATATGGGAAATGGCCTGGGCAGTAAACCTCTAGTCTTCTGGTTTACTGAAATGACTGAGCCTGAAATCAGGATAACAACCTTGCTATTCTTGTAAGAGGTCCAAAGCCAAGCCCACGGAGAGAACCAACCACAATCACAAAAGTTTGAAAAGCTGGATTAATTTCCTTACTAAAATCTTCTAGAAGAGGGGGACATGTTTGGTGGAAACCTGGGTTCCTAGAAAGCCTGCATGCCTCTCATCTGGTAAACAAACCTGAATTTCTCACCATACCTCAGGAAACAGTCTCAAGTGTGTGCTGCAATCACACCAGCAGGCTAGTGATCTTGGCTCTCTAGAACAGGAGCTGTGTTGTCCAGCCTAGAGGCCACTAGCCATACATGGCTACTGAACACAGAAGTGTTCCAAACATAGAACACAGACTTGATTTGGAAGATGATACAACTAACAGAGTTTCCTGGTAACAATTTTAGATTGAGTCGATGTTGAAATAACTTTCATGATATATTTGGTTGAATAAAATATACTATTAAACTTAAATTCGTGGGGCTGGAGATGTAACTCTGTTAGAAGAATGCTTGCCTAGCATGCACGAAGCCCTGGGTTCAATCCCAAGCACTAAATAAACTGGATGTGATGGAGCATGCCTGCAATCTTAGCACTGGGGAAGTGAAGAGTAAATTCAAGGTTATGCTTGACTACTTAGTGAGTTTGAGGACCGACTGAGATACATGAGACTCCATAATAATTAGATAGCTAAACATAAGCGTGCTTATTTCTTATGTTTTTAATGTAGCCATATGAATTTGTCATATATAAAACTATGTGTGGCTCATTCTGTAGTCCTAAGGGGTAGTCATAGAGGTTCCATAATTTCACAAAACCTCAGCTAGTCAGCATTGAACCCAGGCAGTCAAATCCCAGAAGTTGTCACACTCCTAGCCACTGGTTGTACAATTGTATGCACATCCAGAGCACTTAACACAGTGGCTGACACACAGGAGACATCCACACATGTTGGCGATGTGTAACCAACTTTACTTTTTCTGTTATTATACTCTCTTGGTATTCATTCAATTGGGTTTTTCACACACTTCTGGCTAAGACCCCAGACATGCTTATAATTTTTCTGATTACATTTAAGTAATGCAAAGTTCAGTGTCTGTGATTTTTTTTATTCCTATAGCAAAGTCCCAAACCATCAGTTTTTATTATATGAACTTAAACACTAAAGAAATATTTTCATTACACTAACATCACTTCAGAGTTTACCTCCTTTGATGCTGTAAATTAAGTGAGAGTTTAATGACCTCTCTTAATCCCATTCACAATTAAATGAATCTCATAAAAACTAGACCATTCCTGGAATATTCATGACTTACAAGGCGAAAGGTATCACTGTCTTCATGAGGAACATTTCCCCAGCAATTTATGGAGAGGAAGGCTGTGCTTGTTCAGGCGAGGTTTTACCTGTCTACTTAACACTCTCATTTTGTTTCTTGGTGATTGTTTCCCCAGCTTTTCCTGTAACTCTGCCTTATCTGATTCTTTCACCCCAGAGTATTATTTTTATTGCTGTATAAAGCAGAAAACATTTTTGAATTATAATTGGAAGTCCTGACTGGTTTCCCATTGTATGCCAAATAATTTAATCCTGGCTAATGAGGCGTGTGGATGCCCCAGTTTGCCCCATGGAAAGCTTTGCCCTGCCGCTGGAATGGGGCTAATTGTCAGAACCATGTATAGTGATAATGAGCTCACGTGTGTCTCTCTTGCCCTTGTAAGGGAAGATGCAGGCTTCTAATGCTGTATTTAGATGAGCCATGATGGCTTTTCAGTGTTCTAACTTATAAATCAGAATATGCTGAAAGCAACTGGCCCACCCATCTTTTTCTCCCCCCAGTGCTCAGTTCAAGCAAAGTGGCTACCTGAGACCTACTTTAGGACTTCCCAGGAAACAGAAAGGCAACATTAAGTCACTTTTAACTTCTTTTAATTGAGAAAATAGACAGTTACTTTGTTCAGTAGCTTCCCAAACCTTTATTCTTCCACAGATTTAAGTAGAGAGAGTTACAGGGGGAGTATCTCTGTCTGAACTAATCAGCAGGTCCTTCCTGCTTCGGTTCAAGTGTATAAGCAATAAAAAGCAAAAAGCAAGAGCCCCAGTGTGCTTCTGAAACCTCTATAGAAGTGCTGCTTTGACCAATGGAAGTTAACAGAGTGAGGAATCACACCTATTTTGTGTGCTGGGCATTAAACCCAAAGCCTAAGACAACAAGACCAAGACTCTACCACTGAACTACATCCCCAGCCACATCTAATCTTAATGTTCATCAGACTCTGATAGCACTGTAAGTACCTCTGCCTCTCTTCATTTTAGTAAATGTTGACTTTGTATCACTATTTTCATCTATCAGGCAACTTCGTCTATTCCTAAAATGAAAAAAGAAGGCTGTCAACGTAATTTTAAGTCTTTTCCTGATACATCTTGTTATTTATTTGTATTCATGTTGTTTTCTTTCTCACATTATTTGGTTTGTTATATGAAAGGCTATCCTTTCAAGTACTAGTAACAAAAAATGCAGAAGGACATCAGATCCAGTTGGTCTTGCTTTCTTTTTAAGGGTAAAAAGTATCTCAGAAATCATATTTATGAAGTTTTTCAGGAGCTTCTCAGGAGCTTTAAGATGCTTCTATAGGGGCTAAGGAAATGGCTCAGTTGGTAAAATGCTTTCTGCACAAGCACAAGGACTTAAGTTCAGATTCCTAGAATCCATATAAAACCCTGGTGCATTCGACCTCTGCTCACACATGTGTACATACAGGCATATCCACAAACACAATACCACACACACACACACACACACACACACACACATACACACACACACACACACGCCCCATCCTGGAAGTCCTGTTCAGAGCACTTCCTCCAGAGAGTTTCATCTGACTTCTCTACAAAGTTAGCACAAGCTTTCTGAAGGCTGTGTCTTGGGATAGGCACTAATCTTGACAATGCATCTGATTCTGCACCTTTTATTATGATCCTGCAGCCTCACCCTTTACATTAACCTTATGCCCCTTGCACACAGATGGACTTGACCAACAGCTTCACTCCTTAGCAAATGGCACTGAAGTTCAAAGAGATCAGGGGTCTGCCTGTGACTCATTTCAGATTCATGGCAGTACCAAAGGCTAGAACCAGAATCTCAATGACCAAGCTATTGCTCTCTCCACAGGTTGCATCTTTAGCCACAGTTAAGAGACTGCACGTGTCACCGGATCATTGCTGTGCATTTCAGCACTGCGCCCCTGACATTCATTCCTGTACACCAAGAGATCACCAGGTTCTTGATAGTTGGTGAAAAACTGGGAAATCTAGAGGGAAATAAGGTCAAAATTGCCTTCATATAAACTCTAGTAACCAATGCTCTTGAACTAAAATTCTGTTCTGTTTGGTCTTAGGTTACTACCTTCCATTTATGGAACAATGAATATGTGCTACCAGCAGACAAAGCTCTTTTTCCTTCATCATTTCTTCTCTCATTAATCTACACTCTCCTGAGAAGTTTTGCTTTACAGGTAAGGAAAATGACATGTAGAAAACAATGACTCTCCTAGGGCCTCACAGCTAGTAACTGACCACAGCAGAACTTTATTTGAAAACAGAGCCCACTATGTGCCTACCACCAGCAGGTCAATCTCCCTCCATATAGTCAAATCAAGAAAAATACATTAAAAATAATATTCACCCTATTTGTCTCTTTTATCCTATCCTAGCCTTGATCAAACAAAGTATATTACTAACATTCTCCTAAAGCTTATTTTTTTTTGGGTCATAAAGTCACATTATAACTTTCTTTCAAATCTCCCCAAAAAAAGGACCTGATGCTACATCCCAGTAGTTGAACCCTTTGAGATTCTGGCCTAAATTAATTATACTGATTCTATATTTTCAATAAAACGGAGATTAATTGCTCACCATGTTCCATATCCTATCCTTTTCTATTCCCTCCCTTCTATTTTCTCATAAGTTAAATAATTAGAAATCCTTAAGATTTTATTCAAAGGACCCATTTCCAATAATGTAATCATACCAACTTACCTGTTGTACATGCATAATCCTCTAAGTAGGGCATGTGTATACTAAAACTTCCCCTTCAAGTTCTGACATTCCTGGGGGAGTCAATTTCCAGATCCTCAATTATCTTTCTTAAAATAACCTCCTGAGAACATATGCACTCGGGGCTGTGTGCTGGGTCTCAGTTTGCTCCTGTCGCTTCACAACAGCTCTTTTCCCACCGAAGCAAAGAAAGGCAGACCCCTGCTGGGTCTCATGTCCATGCATAACTTGCAGTGTAGAGCCCTCAGGGGCAACAAAGGAACAATTCAAACACTGTTGCTGAGAAACAATGTCTCTCTAATTGGTCATGTATTATTTATAAGTCAGATGGTTTCCAATTTATTGCTTTTATTGAATTTTTGTACATTTTATATAATACATCTTGATTATAATTAGATCCTCTCCCCTATCTGCACCTCCATCTCCCCAGGCAAATTTCATGCACTCTGTCATATATATAAAGGCCTAAGGAGTCAAGGGACACCCAGCTGTCCCTTGGTGTGAGTCTATCCACTGAAGCCTGGTCAACCTACCGTCACTCTTTAAAGAAGACCAACTCTCCCTCACCCAACGGTAATCAGCTGCCCATAGCTCCTCAGCTAAGGTTGGAACTTCTTACCCATGTCCCCTGGGTTTTTGACTAGTTTGAGTTTGCATGGGTCTTGTGCATGCTGTCACCATTGCTCTAAGTTCATATTACAAGTTCCCAGATGCCTGGAAACCTGTTTCCTTGTGCTCATCTACAACCTCTGTGTGCTGGACAGCTTTAGTGTCAACTTGACACACCTGGGTTGAGGGAGCCTCAATTGGGGGATTGCCTCTCTTGGACTGGCCTGTGGCATGAGGATCTGCGTTTAGATCACCAGCACCTCTGGAAAATGCCATGTGGTGGCACACAGATATAATCCCAATTCTGGAGAGGGTGGGGTAGAGATCCACAGATCTCTGGAGTTGATTAGCCAGCCAGAGAATCAGAGAGTTCCAAGTTCAATGAGAAACTCTGCCTCAAAACATAAGAGGAAGACACCAGACGTCAGGCTTCAGTCTCCATATGCACATACACACATGCACACACCCACATAAACATGTACAAATACCACACAAAAAATATGGGAGGGAATGTTTTTTATTTTAAAATTTTTTAAAGCTACACAAGGAAAAAAAATTGAAGACAATGTCTCTGCTCCAACTCAAAAGTCTTTTTTTTCTTTCCTTCTTGGTATTATCCCTTTAGCCTATGTTGAATGACCTTTAATATAAATATCCTAAAAGTTCGCAGTATCTAGAATAAACCTTAGCCCCACATCCAGAATTACTTTATGATTCCTATGTCTTTTTATTTCTACTTAAACACCTCAGACTCACCTTTTGTAAATGGTAGTTCTAATTCCTCAGTGGCCCACAAATCCTTTTCTATCATAGGTTGCTTAGCTGGCAAGGAAGTATAATATTATTTGTCATATTAAGATAAAATTAGCAATGATCTAAAGGGAACCAACTCATTCTACTTCCTTCCCCCATGTAGTGCTAAAGAACACTATAAGAAAAGATGGCTTGGATTGGCCAGACATCCCATCATAGCTTTCCTCTGTTCTTTTTAGTCCTTGGGTGAAACATGTATTCCTGTAAACTTTCAAACCTGTTATGTTCCTTTGTAAATAAGGAAGAAGGACAAACTGGAAAGTAATGTTCACGGCCCACTTCTACCTGATACCTAAACAATTTGGGTTTTTTTTATTAAATGTGATTGAAAGACTCAAGTAATGGTTTTGGACTGTTCACAAGTGAGATTAGACCTTATGGGATCAAAGGTCAAGTTTACTATGTATCTACCCTGTCACAATGATGTTGACATTTTTCTAAGAATGAGCCAGCATGTTGGTCATTGGAGAGGATTTAGGGAAATACTGTAAGTTAAGAGATTAATCTTTCTTGAAACCTATCTCTCTGAACCACCTCCAGTCTCTGAGGGTTGCTTGAGCTCATGTGGTCAACAAAATTTCCTAATAGCCTGTATGAAAAATGCTCATCCAGGACTCACCCAGGACAATGTGCATCACAGCCTGCACAGATGTGCCTGAATATCCCATACCTACCCCTTTTGCCAATGTTTCCACTCTGGCTAGGGCATATCAATGAGAGAACCATTGAAAGCATAGTTCTCCTCCAAGGAATCAATGAGAGACAATGATACTGACCTCTAGGTGTACATCCTGCAGTGGAGAGAGAAGGAAGTGTCCTAATTTGCTGCTCAGTTGATATGATAAAACACTGACCAACAAAATGCAGAGAACAAATGACCATGGGGTGTCCAGCCCCAACTGATATATCTACAATGCAAACCCTATAGCCAAGGCTTAGGGAACATCATGGAAGAGGGGTGGAAAGATTGTAAGAGTCAGAGGACCAGGACATCTGCTGCTAGATAGTGTCTTCCAGACATGATAGGGAAATCTCAACAATATCATTGCCTGAACAATATCTACATGGTGACAACACCAGGAGCTGGAGAGATGGCTCAGCAGTTAAGAAGAGCATGGCTGTTCTTGTAGAAGACCCAGGTTCGAATCCCAGCACTCGCATGATGGCTTCAACCATCCATAACTCCAGTTCCAGGGGATTTGACACCCTCTTCTGTCTTTTGCGGACACTGCACAACACGGGTGCACTTACCCACATGTAGACATAACACTCATACACATAAAATAAAAATAAATAAATAAATAAATAATGACAACATCAGTTGATATGCCAATGTCGTGAGAGAACTTTCACAAGGTCTCACCTCTAGATGAAGAGCTATAGGCAATTAATAACTTCTGAGACAGGGAGCATCGGTTTTCTCTCAGGATGAGCTCCCTGATAGGTTATCCAATCCCAAGTAGTCAGTCCTAAAAATATGTACATAGGAGCACCACTAAATGGTCTTAGTAGGTTACGTGTGTGTCTGTGTCTGTGTGTGTGTTATATAAATATGTATTTAGGTTGTTTGTATATACTATATGTATTCGTTATATATAACACATAACTAATTAGAGATCAGGACATTGAGAAGGAGTAGAGGGAACATCGGAGGAGTCGGGAGGGGGAGGGGGGGAAGTGGTGTAACTAACTACAGTACTCATATATGAGATCCTCAAAAAAGAAAGAATTTTAGTTAAAAAAAAGTTTTAAAAAGCACTGGCATCCAGATGTGACAGTGCAAGCCTTTAATTCCAGCACTTGGAAGGCAGACACAGGTGAATTTCTGAGTCCAAGGCCAGTCTAATCTAGAGTTACAGTTACATAGGGAGAATCTATATCAAAAAAAAAAAAAATTGACCAAAAGCAACTTGGAAAGGACTTATTTCATCTTTATAGCCTATCATTAAGGGAAGCCAGGGCAGAAACTCAAGAGGAGTTTAAAGCAGAAGACAGAGGAAGGCTGCTTACTGGCTTGCTTCCCCTGACTTTCTCAGCAACCTTTCTTACACAGCCCAGGCCCACCTCTCCAGGGATGGCACCACCCTCAGTGGGCTGGGCCCTCCTACATCAATTAGCAATTTAATAAATGTATCACAGATGTGGCCATAACCCAATCCTATGCAGGAAATTCTTCAATTTAGATTCCCTTTTTTCTAGTTAGGTTTAGGTTTGTGTCAAGTTGACGAACACTAACCAGCACAGCAGGGGAGGGAAGGAAGAAAAGATGCCCCAGACTTAAACAGTATACCATCTAACTGGGGAGGCAAGATAATAGTAGAAAATATGTTTAAAAAAAAAAACACATGCTATTCAAATGCCTTGTCATGACTTAAAAATCAGATATGGTCTACTGATACAGGAGGGAATGAGAATTAGCAAATCTCTTAATTAGGGTACTTCTTAACCTTCTAGAATTGATTCTGTTTTGATGGGGTTTTTTCCACACAACCAAGAATTCTTGCTACTTACATACAGAAATACCCATGAGCAAATGTGAATGAATTCCCACTAACATGTTTGTATTTTATCATCTCACATCTCACAACAGGGACCCAGGTTCAGTCAAAGTCATGCTGAGATCCCCACAAACAAGGTATAGGATAGAAGTGAAGCTAGCATTTCCCTTTCAGATAAATGTATAATTAAAACCCTGATTCATGGATTTGCTAATTGAACTTCCTGCTGTGGACTTAGGACATACTTGGCAGGAAGAACACGGAACTGTTCCAGAGAACTCAAATTGCTTTTTTTAAAAAACCACTTCAATACGCCTGTCTTTTAAAAGTGATTAGAAATAAAGAATGTGAGTAAGAGTTAATTCTAGAAGGTGGTAAAGGAGAAAACTGGTTGTAGAAAAACTATAGATAGGGGCTGGAAAGATGGCTCAGCAGTTAAGAATAGTGGTTGTTCTTGCAGAAGACCCGGGCTCGAATCCCAGCACCCACATGGCAGCTAACAACTGTCCGAAACTCCAGTCCCAGGGGATCTGATAGCCTCTTCTGACCTCCGTGGGCATTCCACAACACAGGTGCACTTACCTACATGCAGGCAATACACACATACACATAAAAAAATAAAAATAAGTAAAAAAATTTTTAAAGTTAAAAAAAAAGAAATATGATAGGTACTCCTCAAATGAGAAGGAATGTGATGTGGAGTGTATCACCTACAAGCGGGCTCTCTGAAACCTAAGACGTTGTTAAACAGGTGCTTGCTCCATCATGGTATGGACAGCTGTTCCCCAGGTGTTCTGGTTCCTCCAAGGGGTGGGGCCTGCCGCAGAGAATTGACTGTGGAGAGTTAGGCATGGAAGGACGGGCTTGTGGCACCATCTTGGGACAGAAGTGGCAGGCTGCCAGGAACCCAGGGCAGCGGGGGTGGAGAAAAAAAGGATGGCCCCTGTGTCTCACCTACGTCAGGAGAGGGGGCATTTACCAACCCGGAACCGAGACTGTGGGCCCAAGATGCGTGGGCCAAAGCTAGCGGTGACTATGGGCGGGCCAGAGGAGCAGCCTGGATTAGCAGGCTTTGAGCCTAGGCAAGAGCTGGGAGGCCCGGAGCTGAGTGGAGCTAGGCACTGGGTGTTCTTTTCGTTGTAAGTCACTCCTCCCCCCACCACACACGATAATAATAAATGTATATAAAGGTATGCTATATGGTTTGCCTGATAGCCCAAGAGACCCAGAGAGAACTCTGGCATCAACAGCAGTGGCAGCCCTCAGCCATTTCCCACTGTTTATGTTCTCACTGAGATGCCAGGCATTACCGCACCCTGCTAGGCAACTGGGTTTGCAAGTTACAGAGGATGTTCCTGCCCCAGGGCAGAAACCTCAGCCTGCTCCTGAACAATACCACTCTGACAGGGTACCCCCATCTGCCCTTCTCAGATCTGCACAAATGTCTTGAGCACCTGGTGTCCCAGTCCCTTCCTCCCCAAACTCTGAACTTGAGCTCACTGACTAGGTGCTGCTGTGTGGCCCTACTCTATAAACTCTGTCTTTGGTATGTAGTAAAAACTCAATAATTAGCCAGGCGTGGTGGCCCATGCCTTTAATCCCAGCAGAAGCAAGCAGATCTCTGTGAGTTCAAGGCCAGCCTGGTCTACATAGCAAGTTCCAGGCCAGCTGGGGTTATAGGGAGGCCTTGTCTCAAAAAAAAAAAACCTTCAATAATTATCTGTGAAATTTATGAATAAGTACACCTATTTCTATATCGTTCCTCTTGGTTCTTCTGAAAAATACAGCACAGTACTTTCCATCCCATGCCTTCTGGATCTATTACTCCACCTATTAGCACCTTTCCTTGGAACTTAGACTTGCTACCTGCATGGTCTTATCTCCAGTGGATGGTGACTTATTGGGAATGCTCTTCTACTGACTTTGACTAGTGCTTCTAGTCTTCACGTCTAAACACAGTACTCTTTCCTTGGAACTTAGACTTGCTACCTGCATGGTCTTATCTCCAGTGGATGGTGCCTTATTGGGAATGCTCCTCTACTGACTTTCACTAGTGCTTCTAGTCTTCACGTCTAAACACAGTACTCTCTTCACTCCCAGCATCTGCATCTTCCAGATACACAGTTAACTTGGCATTCCCAAAGTTTGTTCTTGCCTATGGATCACTAACTAGATGGGATGGCAATAGATACTATAAACTAATGTGTGGAAACACCATGTGTTATTTTTCCATCTTTGAGATCCACATCACTGAGGAGTTATGACGGGGTTGGGTCAAAGATGGCCAAATTTGGATTTCTTTCTGTCTTTTGCCAGGAAAGTGGGGGATGGAGTCCCACTTATGTACCTCAGACTGGGTTGAACACTCAAACTAGCCTCAAATTCATGGCCCTCCTTCCATAATGTCCTTAAGTGCTAGGATTACAAGCATACCATGTCTGCCGTCTACACAGAATTTCCAAACATTTTTAAAACTTAAAAAAAAAAAACTTTATTGAGAATTTCATACATGCATATAAGGTGTTTTGATCAAATCCATGCCCACTCTCTCCCCTCCAACACCTCCCATATTTTGCCATCACTTTTTTCTGACAACTTTGTGTTCATTCTTTCTTTCTTTCTTTCCTTTAAATGGGGCTTTCTGCTACTTTAACATTACCCCGCCCCCGAAGAGGTAACCCTAAAATCTTTTAGGGATTAGATAAGAGCTCCCAAATGTTTTTGTCATTTTTGGCCTTTGGAACAGGGTATATTGCTAAGAGGTCCAAGGACATTTTGACTTTTAGCCAAGAAACTGGCTACTTTTCTTTGGGGCCTCTTTATCCTAACTGTCTAGCCAATTCCTACCTCCTATTCTTATCACACCATCCTCTGAAGATTAGTTACAAAATTGCTGATAGGGAATCGGGTCACAGACTGCTCTGGCTTCTTCCGTGCTGAAAAGGAACACAGGGGAGGCAATTGGGGTACCCCTTCAGTGGGTCTATCCAAAAGACTCCCAAATTGCAGAACTCTTATCTGTAGGGAGAAAAGAAAGTCCTTGACTAATGAATAGGGGATGTGAGGAGAAGTAAAGGCAAGAGTAGTTTCCAAACATTTTAACATGAGCCCCTTTCCCATACAATGTCTGTTAACATCCCAGAGAACTGTACTGCCTGTAAACACTTTGGGATATACTAATGTCACCACATTCTGGGAAGTAATTTGAAATTAAGTGGAGACCACATTGGCAAGAGACTTTGAAGGATGAATTTGTGAACAAAGGGAGCCTGGGGCCTGATCTCCAGGAAGCAGTGTGGGTAACTGGGAGAGAAAAAAAGAATGTGCTGTCAGGGTGGTGAGACTCCTGAGAGGTAATTCTGAAACTTCTCCAAGTTAGCAGCGAACATTAAAAAGAAGGAGGCTCAGCTGGGCGTGGGGCATGGTGGTGCATGCCTTTAATCTCAGCACTGGGGAGGCAGAGGCAGGCAGATCTCTGTGAGTTCAAGACCAGCCTGGTCTACATAGTTTGTTCCAGGCCAGCTCGGGCTACAGGGAGACCCTATCTCAAAAAAAGATAAAAAAAAAAAAAAAGAAGAAGAAGGAGAAGAAAAGAGGAGGAGGAGGAGGAGGAGGAGGAGGAGGAGGAGGCAGGGGCAGCAGATATGAAACGTGCTGTGTCTATCTTTGGGGACTAAGTATTCCTGGGGTGGGATCCTCACTGAGAGCAATAAAAACAGCAAGGAAAAGAACCATTATGTCACCAAAGTATCAGCATACCATCAGCAGGCAGAGCCCTCTAAAAAAAATTCCTTCTTAGGTAAAAGAAGTAATCTATTCTAGGGTCATAGCTTATTGTCTGAAAAACATAAGCTTCCTTTAAAATTCTTGGTTCCCTCTGAGTCTGATTTTTCACATTCTGATTAACGTTGCTCTATCTGCTTTTGCCCTTAAGAAATCCTCACACAACTAAAATACCACTTAAAAGAAAATGGTGTCCAGACTTGCTATTTACCTTTCTGATTTTTACCTATAATATAAGCACATTTATCTCTCCAGGGATTTGTAGTGTACACTGAATAAATCTCTCACTTTAATAATACAGCCCCATGGTAATTTAAATCTCAGCTATTTCTGAAACATCATATTGGTAAAGTAATCCTACTACACGGGGCTTTCCTTTTCACACATATGCCAAAATGAGATGTTCCCGTTAAATTGTACCCCAGGCACTGAACAGCAGTCTGTTATTATTAAGAAAGGTTGCAAAGATACCTGTTCTGCCAAGTGCTTGCATATTTAAATTCCTAAAAGCTGAGATGACAGGCTATCTGTCGCTTGTCTAAAGATAAAAGCACCTCTGTTCGTCTTAAGTAGGCAATGGACAGCACAGAACACGAGCAATGCTAATCCCCAGCTAGCCTTTCTGCCTTCATAATTGGGCTGCCATTGTGTCCAAGTGGTAGGATTAATTTCCTGTAAGACATAAATAACAATATTGCAGTAAATTCCTTCCTCAACTCTAACATTCATGCATGCAGGACTTGTCTCTCCTACTAAACAAAATGTATAAATCTCTTCTCTTGCCCCATGTGGAACCTTCGCCCCCGTTAAAAAAAAAGTTTGTGTTGAAGCTCTCACCTTTCAAAGGAAAAGCTCCTTTTGTTGTAGAAAGGCCTTACAGGACACTAGATTCCTGAGTGCACGTGCAGCTTTATTAGCATGTGGGATTTCAACTCACCTCTTCACCCTCTTCCATTCCCCTCTTCATCCTCTTCCCCTCTTACAAACCACTCAAGCACTGAACCCTAGGAATGTGACTAAGACAGAACATTACACTTTTCCCATGCCCTCCCAGGATTTAAAGTCTTTGGCATATAAATTATTTAGTGTGCTGCTCCTTCTCATAAATGGTCTGTGTCATCCAACTGTTTGTTAGTCACCACACTGGTTGAATGGCTGAATTCAGAATTTCATTAGAATTGCTTGGTAGCAGTAATTAGCTTGAACATTCACCCATATACATTACACCCCTATAGCAGGGAAGGAAAGTAGAAAGTGTTTTTAAGAAAAGTATATCTTCTTGTCTTGACACCTCAGACCTCTGAACTGACCTCTTGGCCCAGACTCCCCACTGTTTCCTGATCCTTTGCATCCAGACCAACCCAATTCATCCCTCTAGTCTCCAAGAGCCCTTGGGCCTATTCCTGCCCCCACCTCATGTTGCATTCCTGGGTGGCCAAGCCCCTCAGGTTCCTGGGGCCAGCATCTTTCCTGGATAAGTTTGGCAGCGCCCACTGTACCTTGACTCCCCCAGCCTCATTCACCCTCCTAGCTCCCCAACCTCATCTCTCCTCCTGGCATGGGCACTGGCCCATTTCTTGTCTTGGCACCCCAGACCTCTGGACTGACCTCTTGGCCCAGATTCCCCACTGCTTCCTGATCCTTTGCATCCAAACCAACCCAATTCCTCCCTCTATCCCCAGAGCCCTCAGGACCTTTTCCCATCCCCACCTCCCTTTGAATCCCTGGGTGGCCCAGTCCTCCAGCTTCCTGGGGGGAGCATCTTTCCTGGGCCCTGGTCCCAGACCAGACCAGCCCCCAAATTCCTGAGGCCAGCAACTTTCCTGGAGGGATCCAGACCATAGGAGAAAGGCTGAGAGCATCTCATCCTCATTCAACTTGGGCCTCTGTGTGAACTGAGCAGGAAGCCAAAATCAATTTGGCCACTCCAATATAAAATCGAAAGAGAGAACCTGAAGCCTAGACCAACCAGCTTTTCATGCCCAACAAGTAAACCACAAAGGCACATAGAGTTCACAAAAAAAAGCAGACCTAAACTAACAAAGGAAGGTTTGAGTCTCACACAAGAATCAGAACTACAAAAGAAAGCCACATGTCGAAGAAGTCACAGTGAAAAAAAATAACATGAAAAGTCCAAATAATAGATCTCCACGAAGTACCAACAGTCCTGTAGAGGAGTACAATGAGAACCCCCTAGAGATAACACAGGACATGGAATTCAAAAGAACAATTATAAACATGATAAAATAATTCAGATAATATAAAGAATACATAAACAAAAATCAAAGAACTGAAGGAAGATAGGGATAAACTTCTGAATGAATTCAGAAAAGAGCTAAAAATATTAAAGATTACTTAGGCTGAAATGAAGAAGGAAGTAAACACTCAATAAGCCAATTAGAAATAACAGGAGAAAGCCTCACCAATAGGATGAATGAAATGGAAAACAGAATATCAAGATTGAAGGATAAAGGGGACAAATTAGACGACTCAAGCAAAGATTATGAAAATTTTAAGAAAACACAAGAATGGAACATGCAAAAATTGTATGATACCATAAAAAGACCAAACTTACGAATCACAGCATACAGGAAGGAGAAGAATCTCAGGATAATGGTATGGAATAGATCTTTAACAGGATTGTAGAAGAAAATTTTCTAAAATTAAAGAAACACCTGCCCATACAAATACAAGACGCATATAGAACAACAAATACACAGGACCAGAAAAGAAATTCTCCACAGCACATCATAGTAAAAACACTAAATGTACAGGAAAAGAGAGAATACTGAAAGCTGCAAAAGAAAAACAACAAGCCACATATAAAAGAAAACCGATCAGAATTACAGCTGACTTTTCAGTGCAAACTATGAAAGCCAGAAGAGCCTGGACCAAAGTATTCCCAGTTTTAAATGACCACAGATGCCAACCCAGATTACTATATCCAGCCAAAATGTCTATTATAGTTGAAGGGGAAAGAAAAATCTTCCATGACATAATAGGCTAACTCTCCAGAGAGTTCTTGAAGCAAACAAAGAGCTGAAGAAAGGAATGACTATACTCAAGGGGTTATAAAAAAATCCAAGAAAGAGAAGCTGGAGGCATGACTCGGCAATTAAGAGCACTTGCTGCTCTGGCAGAGGACCCAGGTGATTCAGTTCCCAGCACCCATGCTCACAACTGCCTGCATCTCCAGCATATTTGTGCTCTGTTTCTGCAAGAAACCATCTCACTTTCAAGGACAGGCACTACCTTAACGTGAAAGGATGGAAAAATATATTCCAATCAAATGGTACTAAGAAAAAAACAGGAGTTACAATTTCAATATCTAACAAAATAGATTTCAAACTAAAACAAATCAGAAGAGATAAAGAGGGCCACTTCATTCTGATCAAAGGAACAATTGACCAAGAAGATACTATAATTGTGAACATATATTCACCAAACCTTGGTGCACCCAACTTCATAAAAACAGTACTACAGGACATTAAGGCCCAGATTAATCCCAACTCGTTAATAGTAGGGGACTTCAATACCCCATTGTCTCCATTAGATAGGTCAACAGGACAGAGAATTAACAGAGAGACATCTGAATTAAACAATACCATACATCAAATGGGCCTAACAGACATCTACCAAATATTCCACCCAAGCAGCAAAAAATATACATTCTCTTCAGCACCCCATAGAACTTTCTCCAAAATCCACCACATACTGGGGCACAAAACAAGCCTCAACAAATACAGTAATATTGAAATAATTTCATGAATTCTATCAGACCACAATGCAATAAAGCTTAAAATCAACACCAGAAGAAACCCTAGTAACGACATGAACACATGGAGATTAAACAACATACTCCTGAATAATGAATGGGTCAAAGAAGAAATTAAGAAAGAAATAAAAGTATTCCTGGAACTAAATGAAAAGGACAATACAATAGTTCAACAAAATCTCTTGGACATGTTGAAAGCAGTCCTTAGAGGGAAGTTTATAGCTCTAAGCGCCTTCATTAAAAAATCAGAAAAAAACACAAATAAATGACTTACTGCAACTCAAGACATTTGAAAAGCAACAACAAATGAAACCCAAATCCAACAGACAAGAAGAAATATCAAAAATCAGAGCAGAAATTAATGAAATAGAAACAAAGAAAAACATACAAAGAATCAACAAATCCAAAAGCTGGTTCTTTGAAAAGATTAAGAAGATTGACAGACCGCTAGCCCAGTTAACAAAAAGAAAGAAAGAGCACCTTCAAATCAACAAAATCAGGGATGAAAGGGGAAACATCACAACAGACACCAAAAGGATACAGAACATTATAAGGGAATACTTTAAAACCTATACGCTACTAAGTTTGAAAACCTAAAAGAAATGGACGGGTGTCTAAAAGCATGGGAACCACCAAAACTAAACCAAGAAGAGATTAACAGCTTAAACTGACCCATAACACAAAAAGAAATTGAAACAGTAATACAAAACCTCCTGACTAAAAAAAGCCCATGACCAGATGGATTTGCAACAGAATTCTATCAGACATTTAAAGGAGATCTATATCCAATACTACTGAATTTATTAAAAAAGATAGAAATGGAGGAAGAACTTCCAAATTCCTTCTATGAAGCCAGCATCACTCTAATACCAAAGCCAGGTAAAGATACAACCAAAAAAGAAAACTATAGACCCATATCCTTAATGAACATAGATGCAAAAAGATATCTCAACAAGATACTTACAAGCCACATACAGACACACATCAAAAAGATCATCCACCATGATCAAGTTGGCTTTATCCCAGAGAAGCAGGGATGGTTCAATATATGTAAGTGAATAAACATCATGAATTATATAAATGGACTCAAAGACAAAAACCACATGATCATCTCAATAGATGAAGAGAAGGTTTTGACAGAATTCAACCCATGAATTCATATTCAAAGACCTAGAGAGAGTTGGACTAGAGGAAACATACCTCAGCATAATTAAAGCTATATACAAAAAACCTATAGCCAACATCATTCTAAATGGAGAAAAACTGGAAGCATTCAATTGGAAGAATTAATATTTTTAAAATAGCCAGTGTTGGTGGTGCTCACCAGTAGGATTTGCTGAAGGAAGCAGAGGCAGAAGGATCTGGAGTTCGAGGCCAGCCTAGGCATGGTTGCACACACCTTTAATCCCAGCACTTGGGAGGTAGAGGTAGGTGGAATTGAGGAAGATATCAGAAGTTGGAAGGACCTCCCATGCTCATGGATTGGAAGAATTAATATTGTGAAAATGACCATCCTACCAAAAGCCATTTATAGATTCAATGCAATGCCAATCAAATTCCCATGACATTCTTCACAGAATTGCCAAAAAACATCCTAAGATTCATATGGAAGCACAAAAGACCTCAGATGGCCAACATAACCCTGAGCAGTAAGAACAATGTCTGGGGGATTACTATACCTGATTTTAAACTGTATTACAGAGCTATAGTCATAAAAACAACATGATACTGGAACAAAAATAAACCCATAGATCAATGGAATAAAATTGAATATCCAAATATGAGTACCTGCCACTTCAGCCACCTGATATTTAACGAAGGAGCCAAGAACATTCACTGGAGGAAGGACAGCATGTTCAGCAAATGGTGCTGGCAAAACTGGATATCCACCTGTAGAAGAACAATACTAAACCCCTATCTTTCACCTTGCACAAACATCAACCCCAAATGGATCAAAGACCTCAATGTGAAGCCTGAAACTCTGAAACTGTTAGAAGAAAACATTGGCAATAACTTACAAGATACGGGTGTAGGAAAGAATTGTCTAAACCGAACATCAATTGCTCAGGAAACAAGGTCAAGAATCAACAAATGGAGCCTCATTAAACTAAAAAGCTTCTATACATCAAAATAAGCAATCTAGGAAGTGAAGAGAAAACCCACAAAATGGGAGAAAATCTTCATCAGCGACACATTTGACAGAGGTTTAACATCCAGAATATGTAATGAACTCAAAAAACAAAGAATCAAGAAAGGAAGTAACCCAATTAAAAGATGGGCTAAGGAGCTGAACAGAGAGTTCTCAAAAGAAGAAATAAAGATGACTAAGAAGCATCTTAAAAGGCATTCAACATCATTAGTTATTAGTGAAATGCAAATTAAAACCACTTTAAGATTTCATCTTCCCAGTCAGACTAGCTAAGATCAAGAGGACAAATGATATCAAATGCTGGAGAGGATGTGGGGAAAGGGGAATGCTCATGCACTGCTGGTGGGGCTGCAAACTTGTTCAACCCCTATGGAAAGCAATGTGGAGAACTCCTAAAAAACTTAAAATGAACCTACCATCTGACCCAGTTATACTACTCCTTGGCATATACCTGAAGAACTCACCCTATTGCAGAGACACTTCTATATCCATGTTTGTTGCTGTCCTTTTCACAATAGCTAAGAGATGGAAGCAACGTAAGTGTCCCTCAACTGACAAGTGGATAATGAAAATGTGGTTTTTTTTTTTTTTTTTTTTTTTTTTTTTAAAAAAAAAAAAAAAAAAAAAAAAAAAAAAGATGAAATCATGAAATTTGCAAGTAAATGAATTGAATTGTTATATTAAGTGAAATAACATAGACTCAGAAAAATAAATGACTTATGTTCTCCCTCATATGTGGATCCTAGCACCAAATCCTTATAAGTGAGTATGTATCCAGACATAACTATAGGAGCCAGGATAATGAAAGGGAACCAGGAAGGTCAAGGTAAAGAAAGAACCTGAAAGAGAAGAACAGTAGGAAACAGGTGTTAATAAGGGAGATATGGATAAAAATGAGGTTATTTTAATGGGGGGGGAGGAAGTTTACACAAGAAAACTTGGGGATAAAGGGAAAGAAGGAGCTCAAGAGAGGTGGGACAATAGGAGAAGGGTATTATTAAGGGAGAAAGGGGGAAAATGGCAGCACCTTAAATGGGGAAAACATGGTGGAAGGATTAGACAATGTGAGAGATAAATGATTCCTAGCTAGTTTCGTTTTTTAAAAAAATAAATAAATAAAACAGAGGGATCCATATTAGTCCAACAACCTACTGACAAATTATACATACATCTAGCTCAAGGAACATAATAAATGTCTAGTCAAGGTTTTTCTGAGTGCCTTTGGTCTTTGCCCAAGCTCTATCTATATAGCAGATGGTAATTAAAAGTACCAGACTGGTGGAACTAACCTTCTTGGATGTTTAACAACCATACTTTGAGGCCTATACTAATTTGCTCAGAGGGACTCAAAGGACAGTTTTTGCTCCTTTCCCTCCAGGGTTGATTAAGTTACAGGGGACTATGGAGTGTCTCTCAAAATGTCCTGTAACTGTGGTGAGTCACCTGTCTTCTTGATCAAGGAAGCCATGGAGACCCCACCAGATGGACTTGAACCAGTGTCCAGTCTACAAAGAGGAGGGTCAACACAGAGGAAAGAGTTCTTCCATGTTTCCAAGTGAAGCCAGCCACAGTCAAGTAAGACCTTTGACTTATCTTCAGATAGATGGAATTGGTAAAAGAAAGGAGCAAGGGGCTCTTTCCAAACCCACGTGACCCCTGAGGAACAGATCCTCAAATGACTTTAAGAGTAAAAATAAATTGGTTTATCTGGGCCAACTGTATGGTCTTAAACACCCAAAAAGAAAGTATAACCAAAGATTAAAGGGATCAATATAATTCTTTAAGAGTCCATGTGTATAGCTAAAGGCTAAATAAAAAGAAACAATGCCAGACAGGAGATACCTTCCTTTGAGTTGTTGGCCAGGGTGGCCCAAGAGACTCCCAGACAGTAACCCAGCATAGAACTGGGAAAATGAACAGCAGACCCCAATCTTATCTAAAGGAATATTGGCAACTGATTGCTGCTAGATGAGGAAGAGCTGATCTTCCTAAAAGAAGGAACTCTAACTGGACTCAGCAGATGGACAAGCACTGGGGAATGGCTGGGGGCACTAAGAACACAGTGGACAGTAACAGGAATGACAGAGTATATGGGCTCCAGTGGTGGTGGCAGGGGAGCAGAGACTATGGGAGAGCACCTTTTGGGATGTGGGTATATAGATGAATAAGATTGTTTAGGATGTTCTGTATGAAATACACACAAAAAATCAATAAATAAAATGAGTTATATTTCAGGAAGAAGCATAAAAATTTGTTTCCTGTTAATTAGTAGATGTGAAAAACATTACTATTGAAATCTACCTGATGACTTTGTATCCATGCTCAGGTGCAAAGGATCTCAGAAAGTAACCAACTGTGACTAGTAATAATCAGATATGTAGAGATTAGAGACACATGTGCAAACATCTAAGCATTAGTTGCATTAAAAATGAGTATTTCTGTATGAAACAGTATATTATGAAGTGGAGATCTTTAAAAGTTAAAACCTCATTCAATTTTATGTCTTATAGGGTTTATACTGAGTTCAATAGTGTATAACTGTATTAATTCAACTGTGAACCTAAAAATTTACAGCCAATTTTGAAAGAGATGCATCTTTGCTCTGGAAATTGTTATTGAATATGTCAACGCTGTTGTAATGAAATGCTTCTTCTAATTATATGGTTATTAAATAAATAATTCTAAAAAAAGAAATCAGGGAGATGGAGTTACGGATAGGTAGGTACTGTATTCTAATTCTTAAATTGGGAGGTGGGTTTGCCTTTGGAGATTATTACTTTATTTATTTCTTCCCATGGAGTAAATGTAGAACCTTGAACATATTAGGCCTATATTCTACCACTGAGCTACACCCAACCCCAGGACTGTTGTATTAATATACTACATCACTTTCATAACCTCTAACATCTATTCTGGTTTTCTTAATCAAATATATGTAATTTTAATCCAAAAAAAGATAAAGAAAAGCACATCTATTTTCTTTTACTTCCCCCTTTTAAGATGAACTGCAGTTCCCAGTTGAAATATAAATAAAATCCACTAATTGAACTCCATCAGTCAAAAAATATTTATTAAGTATCTATATGTGTCACGAACTCTGCTAAGTCTTAAAGAAAGCAAAGGTTATACATAGCTCAGTGTATTTCTTTAATCAATCATGATCAACTGTACTTGATTATACCTCCTCTCCCACAAACTTTAGGCACTGTCTGGGGACATTTTTGTTTTCACTGCTAGGGGACCAAGTGTTAGTGGTACCAAGCAAGTAGAGGCCAGGATGGTGCTAAACACCATATACAACACAGCACAGCCGCCCACAACAATGATTTCTACAGCCTTAAGGTCAGTACTGTTGACATTGAGAAATACTACCTTAAAATAGAAAGATGTTAAGTATCTATTTAAAATACTTATTTTTCTGCTCTTTGATTTTTTTTTCCTCTCCTGTCGACTGCAATTAAGTAGGTACAATCAGTTCTGTTCTTGCCCTAGAGCAAATCAAGTATACAACAGCAAAATAGAAATCTACTATAGACTTTCCAAATTTTACAGGAAGAGAATTTAAGAGCAAAGACTGGATTTATTGTAGAAACAAAATGGAAAAGGATTACCCAAAATGAGAAAGAGGTACTTCTGAACTAGAGGATGTAGCAAGACAGGAAAGGCCTGTATACCCATGGACAGAGGACCCTCGGTTTTGGTTCCTGGCCACATCCCCAAGAAGACAGAGAGAAAGAAATGGCTATGGCTTGACCTGGATCACAGCAGCCTGCTGAAGAGCATGGCCACAGAGAACAAGACCTGGAAGGGCCAGACCCACAGAGATGCTCCATTTGAGTAATACTGACCCCTCAGAGCCTTGAGCTGTCTCGATAACTGTGCTAGTCTTGTGGCAGTATTTAGAGAAGGATCTTAAGAATGGCTGTTTGTCACTTTTTGTTACTATGACAAACACCAGAGCAAATCAGCTTAAGTAAGGAAAGGATAGCTTGGCTCACAGTTTCAACGGTTTTAATCCATGGCTAACCAGCTCCATTCTTTTTGCTCTGCAGTAGAAGGACTTGGCCAAGGAAAGCTGCTCTCCTCATGGCCATCAGGAAGCAGGGCAGGTGAGGATATGTCACCAGTGCCCTATTTCTCAAACGAGATTCTACCACTCAGTTTTCGCAATCTCCCAATAATGTCATCAAATTATGATTCTGATAATGGATTGATCCACTGGTAAGGCTAGAACCCTCATGATTCAATTACTTCCCTCCAAAACCCATCACCTGGCATCCATGACTTTAGCACAAAAGCCTTCTGGGAACTTTCTAGATTCAGATCATAGCAAATCATAGGCCCAAGCTATTTGGGATTTCTGGCTTGTTTTGTTATTGTTGTTATTTTTCTCACTTGTCCAGCAGAATCGAGCCTTGGAGGCAAGAGTTGTTACAGGGACAAAACTTGCTAAATTTCTTGAACACCTGAATTTACAAACTAAAGGAGTTTGGGCCATTAGACAATTCAGCAGGGAAAAGTGCTTGCCACATGAGCCTGAGAACTTGAATTTAATCCCCAGAACCCACAGTGGAAAGAGAGAAGCAACTTCTGAAAGTTTTCCTCTGACTTCCATGAGTGCACTGTGACACCCATGTGCCCAAACTCACACATCTCATACACACATGTGCAATAAAAATAAATCAAATAAAATATTTAAAACACTGAGTTTAAGTCTGAGAAACAAGATTAGCACAGAGAAATGAGAGTTTCCTGGTAGATCGTCAGAGGAAACAGTCTCACCAGTCTCTCAGGTGCTCACAATAAACATCTATTTTATATTCATGTCTTAGGCCAACTACTGCGGCAATAGCCCTTGTTTGCAACAAGTCACTCTTGTGACAAAGAGGACGATAGAGAAAAGCTGACAGAAGCTTGTGGTTTCCCTAAGAACAGGGCATATGGTATATCTGTTCACATCCCAAAAGCCAAAGCAAGTCACACAATCAAGCCAAATCTCAAAGAGGTAGAGATGAATAATCCTTTAAATGGGGAAAGGGAGTAAATTAAAGACAATGTTAATAATTACCATAAATAACAAACAGACATTATGTAACTATGAACTGAATTAAGACTGAATATGAGCAATCTAACGGTCAGGAAAAACACTGTGAACATGTGAACACCGAGGTGGGAACAGAGGAAGGAATTTGACACTGCTTATGGCCTACTATGCTCCAGGAACTGAACAACGTCCTGCCTATTGCCTCCATTAGTTCAACTGAAAAAATAGACTCAGTAACTTACCGGTGATCACTTAAGTGGTAGTTATCAGATACCTGATCCTAAAATCCACTTTCTTTACAATACATGGCACACATGGCACAAATAAAACCTACAAATGTAAGAAAGAGGATTTTTTTCAGGCCAAAAAGAATCTAAGAATATAGTCACAGGGGCCGGGTTTTCATTTTCACAAGCCAGCAAATGTTGGTCCTGATCAGAGCAGCAGGCTGAGTTAGACAGTTGTGGTAAATGAAGATTAGCAGGAAAGATCAGGTAGCCAGGACTTTAGTGCCCTAAAGAGTAAAAAGATGTGAAAGGGCAGACTGAAGTCAAGATATCTTGCCATTAATATCAGGGCAACCTGAGGCAGGTATTAATTAGCAATGGAGTTGACCTCATTTAAGAAATTGAAAGGAGTGGGAAAGAAAACAAGGGGTAGATGATTTCTAAATTCTCTTGTGGAAGCAACATACAGAAGTTGTAATAGAGGTCTCAGGAGGCAAAAGTGCTTGCCATGCAAGTTTGACAATCTAAGTTCAATCCCAGGAACCCATGTAGAAAGCCAGCTACAGTGGTATGCATCTATAACCCTAGCACTCCTACAGAGAGATGGGAGACTGAGACAGGAGAATGATTGGAAGCTCTTGGACCAGCTATCCTGGAGTACTCAGTGCAGTGGCAGAAACAAGAGGTAGAGAGATCCTGCCTCAAAACATGAGGTAGAGAGATCCAACTTCCAAAAGTTGTCCTCTGACATCTACATGCATGTCATAGCACACACATACCTGCAGTCATACCCATACACACACAAGAAAAGGAAGAGGAGGAGGAGGAGGAGGAGGAGGAGGAGGAGGAGGAAGAGGAGGAGGAGAGGGAGGAGGAGGAGAGAAAGAAGGGGGAGAGGGAGGAGGAGGAGAGGGAGGAGGAGGAGAGGGAGGACAGAGAAAAAGAAGGAAGAGGAGGAGGAGGAGGAGGAGGAGGAGGAGGAGGAGGAAGAGGAGAAGGAGAGGGAGGAGGAGGAGAGAAAGAAGGGGGAGAGGGAGGAGGAGGAGGAGAGGGAGGAGGAGGAGAGGGAGGACAGAGAAAAAGAGAAGGAGGAAGAGGAGGAAAGGGAGGAGGAGAGAGGATGAGCAAGAAGAGGAAGGAGGAGGGAGAAGAGGAGGAGAGGGAGGAGGAGGAAAGGGAGGATAGAGGAGAAGAAGGAAGAGGAGGAGGAAGAAGAAGAGGAGGAGGAGAGGGAGGAATGGTCTAATAGATGGTAAGGAAAGATTTTTAACTCAGACCTGAAGGAGCACTTGCTTTATTTTAGTTCCTTCCCAGTTCCTGGGTTTCCCAGCTCCAGGCTACAAGAGATGTCGGAGAGGAAGCTAAACCTACCACACTCAAAAAGATATGATCTGAGGATGGAGAGAAATGCCATTCCTTCTTACTCTCTGCTCTAGCAGACAAGAACTTCTGATCTTCTGCAGGAAGGCATCCTTGCTGGTATGATAAATGTGGTGAAGGAGAGATGATGTGACAGTAATGTGCTGCACAGAGTGGAGAGTAGAGGGTTACAGTAAGAAAAAACAAGGGAGAATTCCACAGCCATTTTGGTAAGGAAGCTCCTAAGGAGGAAGGCCGTGGGGACAAAGAGGAAGGGACATTTAAGAGGTATTTCCAGGGCGATGATGGAACTGCACAGGTCTCAGAATGTTAATTTAGCATGTGAAGCCTCACTAACTTACCTTTGGAAATGGATTCTTGTAATAATTTGAGTCACTCAAATCCTGCCCCCTTCGCCTCCTCTGGATAAAAGTGATTCAGTGCTTTTTAGCAATCAAACAAATCAGGACTTTGGCCATTTCAAAATGCTCTAATTCCACACAGAGTTGTCACTCTAGTAAATTACCTAGGTATATTTTAGGTACAATTGAAAAGTCCCATTATTATAGCATTATTGGTGGTGCCATGCACCCTGTGGTTATGCACTGAATTCAGGGTAATAGTGATTGCCTATTAAAAGTTTTACCTCGGTTTGCCTCCTGACTCAACAGGAAATGTGAGACATGAATGTTCTGTGGAAAAATGTATAAAAATACAGACTCCACATCCAGAAACCCAAAACATGACAAATTTCCAAAATCGTAAATGACTTCTGATTCAATGAAGTCAAAAGTGAGACTGAGAATGGATGATTGTGACTGCCACTCAGGTGGTTTATCCAAACTAGGAGCAGACAGCAGATCAAATTCAACCACTTTGGAAGAAAAAGAGAGGAGACTCTAGTCCTGTCAGTAGAAATGTATAAATCAGACAGGTGCAAAATCACTTCTAACAGGGAAATATGAGAGGAAGAGTGCCATAAATGGGAATTAGAGGGGAAAGCTAATTCTAGACCCAGTGCTTAGCCGTGTCAGTTTTCAGTAAAGGTTTGCTCCCTCCTCCAAAGCTTGCATTCTTGCTCAGACATTGAAGCACAGAAGCCTTCAAAAAGTTTTGTGATCTATTTAGTTCACAACAGTTACATCTTGAGGTTCGTGGAGACACAAAGGAAAAGGGCGATCCTTATCTGTAAGAACTTAAAAGATCATTGAAGAATTAAACTTAAGAAGTATTAAATAATCATGCAAGAAGACAGTAGCCCAGTGTTGTAAATGAGAGTTATACTGACAAGAATGTGTACTAGGGCAATTCTGAAGCCCTGGTCCAGGTCTGCTAGCAACAACTTTGGCCTCAGGTGCTTTTTATTCCATCACTGAGCCCAGCACAGTGCACCACTACAGGGTTGCTGACATGACAGCTTCCACATGGTCTCATATTTTACAGAGCCTTTGGACTCAGAATGATCATCCAATGCTGGTTGAAATGAACAGGAAGGATTTTATCACGGAGTAAAACTTGAGTTATGCCTTAAAGAAAGGGGAGGATTGAATAACAGAATATGGGGTGGAGGCAGGTAGGGGTCAATGTCAGCAGAAACCAAAGGAGAAGAAAGTAAAGACATCACTTTCATGAAAACTGAACCATGAAGAAGACTTGTAGGACATAAATTTGGGTCAAATTAAAGCAAACCTTGAAGGCTAGATCAAGAAGTTTGGAGATTTTCCTTTGAGGATCCAATAAAAGTTTATAGTTGAGATCACAGAATTTGATGAAAAACAATATACTGGGAGGAATGAGATTTCTAAGGTTGAATACAGGCATTGATGTTGCGCCCTGGATGGGCTGAGGTGACAAAGACTGAAGCAAGGAGGTGAAGCAGATGGCTACTCAAAGAATGCAGTGGACTTTGAATGGTGAATATGGAAGTGAGCACTGAAAGGAAGACTTGGGTCTTCTGCTCAGCTAACATATTTTGAACAGAAGAATGAACACGATCTGGCATACGACTAGAATTATGGGGAAACAAACAAAAGAAGACCTGAAGGAGTAACTCATAGATATTAAACCTAGGTAGGTTTCTGTGATAATTAACACTGTCAGCTTGACTGGATTGAAAAGGAGCTTAATAACACATGCCTCGGGTGTGTCTGGGATGGTATATCCAAAGAGTAACTAAGAGAGGAAGATTCAACCAGAAAGTGGGAAGCACCATTAGTAAGCTGCGGTCCTGGATGGAATCAGAAGGAAACAGCTTACTACTGAAAGTGTGTTCTCTCTCCCTCTTTCTCTCTCTCTCCCTCCCCCTAGCCCTCTCTCACTTCTTCTTGGCCACCATGATATAAGATGATCTGCTTTTACACAGCCTTCCACCATGATGGTCTACCTCTGCTCAGGCACAGAAATAATAAGCCAGACAACTGTGAACCAAAATTACTGAAATGGTGAGACAAGGTGAATCCTTCCTGCCTTTAAGTTGTTTTCCTGGGTATCTTATCATCATGTCCAAAAGCAGAACCCAGTTGGTATGGATGGGGTTGTTTACAGAAATAAAAATGTTGGAGAAGGAATTTGTGCTTAAGACAAGGACATACTTGTCCTGAGTAATGCCAAGCTTCCAGTGACATAAAGGCTGGTTTTACAGCTGATATCTATCTTTTGCACATCTCTACTTTTAGAACAGTTAATGCTCATAAAATGTCTTAGCTTGGCTAAAAGAAAAACTGTTTCCTTTTTAACTGTTCTTGTATTTAAATTAACCTTCATCCTGGTCATTTACAGTCCATTTACACCCTTGCTCTAGCTAATTGTACATACTGTACAAGGTCACAATTGCCTAGAGAGAAGTTCAATTATGATACACACTTTGTACTCTACAAAGACAGAGATTGAAAGAATCACCACAATGCCTTTACCCCAAATAAAGAAAAACCTGTTTATCCAAATGAGGTGACACAATTATCACAGTAAAACCCCTGAAGGAGAGACCGGATGACAGGATACACAAGTGAATTCCCTAAGCATACTGTCTCAGGGAAGAGGAAGACAATGACAAGAAATAGATCTTTTCAGAGAAAAGCTACAAAAGACATCATTCCCAGTAAACAAAGGGGATTTAAAAGAAAGAAGACAGGCTGGCAAAAGAAGGAAAACCCAGAGGCTAGAGTTACCCTCCACAATAGCTATTGAACCCCAGCATCTTTCTGAGGACTTTGAGAAGAATTAAGAAATAAAGCAAACAGGAGTTAGATAACTTCCTTTGGGATATGAAACAGGACATGGATACTTTTAAACCTCAGGTTCCAGTAGAAATGAAAAAAGATGCAATCACAAATGTATATCATTTTGTTAAACCTATATAACATATTTCAAGCTAAAGAATAGGATTTACAGTTTACCTCTGGTAAATACTTGACAGACTCCTCTTAAAGAGCTAACACATTAAAATATTAGATGCATTAGCTTAATTTCTTAATTATTTTCTTTTAGGAATTTTTGAAACCCATTTTAGAGTTGCACAAATGTTCAATAGCTTCTTGAGACCAATCAAAATAGTGGAGTACCATTAAGTTTGAAAGAACTTAAGCATCAATTTTTCGTTCTTTCTGATGATAGACTCCCTAATTTAAAGGCAGCATCCAATTCTATCCTTGATATAACCATGCTTATCTCAGCACAGACTGCTATAATTAAACCAGTATTAGAAGGCAGGCCCCACTGGCATCCCAGTATCCTCCTGGAGTCACCACTCCATTTCTCAGCTCACATAAGCTCACATCCATATGATTAGAATGCTATGAAATTCTTAGATGACACAGAGATTATCCAGCAGCCATTTTTTAGGTCTCACCATGTAGCCCAGGCTAGCTTCAACCTCACAATCTTCCTGCCTCAGCCTCCCCTATTCTGAGATTACAGGCATGCAATTCCACACCAACCAGCAGATACTTTCTCCAAAGAAAAAGAGGAAAGAGAAAAGAAACTCAAGAGAAACAACACATTCACACAGCTGCTTTGACTTTTCCATGAACCAAAACATCACCTGGCTATTTATCATAACCTGGAAGATTATAATTCCCTGTGAATGAAGAAAGGTAACCTTCCCAGGTCAAGAGGCTTAGCCACTGGAGCTTGTTATGTTTTGGATCATAAATGTCCAAAAGTTTGTGTGTTCAATGCATGAAATCCAGTTGATGGCATTGTTGAAAGGTGGTGGAATCTCTAAGTAAGTTGAGGTCTAATGGAAGGAGGTTAGACAAGCAACCATTGACTAAAATCTTTGTAGCCATGAATCAAAATAAACCTTCCCACTGTTTAAGTTGTTTACCTCAGGCATTTTATAACAGCAATGGAAAGCTGACTCACACAAAGCCCATTTACTCTACCCTTTCCTATACAATGTGGGAAATTCCAATGGGTTCCACTCATTTCTGAAAAAGAAAACTCGCTTGTTTCAATCACATAAAATTATAGTCTAATTGACTATCAAATCTGGCAGTCATTCCAAGGGTACTATAATAGTATTTCTCTTATTCCAACTGTCAGGAGACTCATATACTCCTATATAGGGATCTGTGGTCAGTGATCTTACAAAGACTACAAGAAAATAAAACTTAAAATGTATACAACAATGGGGTTTTTTCTCATTTTCCAATGGCTTTGTATATTTCAGCAAAAACAGCCGCCCACCAAAATCTTAGAAACACAGGTACAAAAAAAAGAAGCAAAGCTTCAAACTTACATAAGTCTATTTCCAAAACAGAGATGACAGCACCTTCCATTTCTCAGCTCATATTTACATTCAGCCTGGAGTCATGATCTGTGGGGCAGCGTGATGATGGATGACTGCAGCAAAATATCTATTCCCCCCTCAACTCTTACTGGAACACAGCATCAAAGCTTTGGCTAGGTTTATAGCCACCTAGCATAAGTAATACACTTCCCTGTTGGTCATGTTTCTGATTTCTGACCAATCTGGTGAAAGCAAAGTGATGTGCACCTGCAGCTTTGTCCAAGCTCCAATGTGAATGGGCTCCCAATTGGTATTGTAAAAGCATCAGCATTGGCTTGGGTGGTGTTTTCACTCTACAGGGACGGGATACTGCCCTTGGCTCCATAGAACTGAGCCTGATTCTTTTTCTGTCCCAGAATTCTGTGAAATGGCAAACATTCTTTTTATAAACTCCATTTCTCCTCAAAGTAGCTAGTTTACATTGCTTGCAACTGAGAACTCTGTTTCAGAAAGAATTCCAAGTTGTTTGCGATACACCTGTGTGTGTCCTGCCCTTGTAGGGGTCATAAAGATCTAAAGATCCGTTTTTCCTTTGGCAACTGCCTCCAAGAGTGATGTTTTTCTATTAGATGAGATTGAAACAATGAAGCATTCCTTTAACAAGCATGTCTGAACACATACAGATGGGCAGCTCATAAATCTCAGACCCTCTTCAAGTAGCAACTCTTGGATCACAACACACTACATTGGTAAAGCTACTGTTTTAAACTCTTTAGAAATTGTGTGAGAGGGCCAGTAAGTGGCTCAGCAGGAAAGAGCACTTGCCACCAAGCCTGCCAACCTAAGTTTAATCCCTGGAACCCACATGGTGGAAACAGAGACTCAACTCCAAAAATTGTTCTCTGTTCTTCACAGGCACTTCGTGGCAAAGAAAGAAAGAAAGAAAGAAAGAAAGAGAGAGAGAGAGAGAGAGAGAGAGAGAGAGAGAGAGAAAGAAAGAGAGAGAAAGAAAGAAAGAAAGAGAGGAAGGAAGGAAGGAAGAAAGAAAAAACTTTTTTAAGAAATTGTTTGAGGTTGACCTTGTGCCTATAACACAATTGCTTTTATTTTATAAAAGTATGTGTTTAGGCTAAGATCAGAACAAATGATGCCAAATGCTGGTGAGGATGCAAGGAAAGGGGAAGTTTCATTCAGTGTTGGTGGACTTGAAAACTAGTGCAACCACTGTGGAAATCAATGTAGAAAACTCTTAAAAATTAAAATGAATTGACTATATGATCCAGTTATACCACTCCTTGGCATATACTCAAAGGATTCAACATCCTCTTGCAGAGTTGCTTAACCATGTTTGTTGCTGCTCTTTTCACAATTATTAAGAAATGGAAACAATCTAAATGCTCCTCAACTGATGAATGGATAATGAAAATGTACATTTACACAATGGAGTTCTACTCAACAGTAAAGGAAAACAAAATCATGAAATTTTCAGAAAAATGGAGGGAACTAGAAACTGTTATACTAAGTGAAGTAATACAGACTCAGAATAACAAGTGATATATATGTTCTCATTTGTGACTCTTAGCTTCAAATCCTTAGATGTGAATACATATCCATCTGTAACTTCAGGGGCCAGGAAAATGGAAAGGAATCACAGAGGTAAAGGGGAAGAAGGAACTCAAAAGAGGGGGATAGTAGGAGACAGGTGTTATCAAGGGGGAAAGTGCAAAATATGGGTACTCTAACCAGGGAAGGAATAAAGAGGGTTATACAGGGAGAGAGAGGAGAAAGAAATAAAGCTTAGGTAGGGTCAAAAAATAGATGGAAATATGTTAGTTCAAAAGCCTACTGAAAAATATACATAGTATATTTGTGTGTGTAGCTGAAGGGCTATATAACAGAAAACACAGTGCCAGGCAGAGAAAAACCTCCCTTCAAGCTGTTAGTCAGAGTAGTCCAAGAGACTTCCAAAATAATTCAGGCTAGTGCCACAGCTCTTGATTTCCTCTCAGAACTTGAAGGTAAGACCCTATTGCTGAAGAAGCGACATACTTCAGACACAGGACTTGGAGAAATTGAGCTGGAACGGACCTATAAGCCTCCTCCCTGAAGACCAGCTCCTATAGTACCAGAGGATACTATACAAACTGCAAATGGAGAAAACCAATTGGTGACCCCACCTAGCTGTAAAGTCTATGAACCACAACAATGCAAATAATTTCTACTGGTGCAGTAGTGGCACTTTTATCTTGGGAGTAATTAACAGGTGTCTAATTGGACTTAAGACCTGCTCAACAGGAGGGGATTCATGTGTGGTACTGTAAACATAGCCAAATACATATGACTGCAAAAGTCTTAGATCCTAGAGAAAAGCATATTTTGTCACATCCATAGACCAACATAATTTCTTACTGTATTCTAAATATGTATTCTTATATTTACAGACACATGTACTTCTCACCACTCATCCAAGAAGCTTCTCTGGGGCTGGAGAGATGACCCAGGCATTAAGAGCACTGACTGCTCTTGCAGAGGACCCAGGTTCAGTTCCCAGCATCCACATAGTGGCTAACAACCATCCATAGCTCCAGTTCCAGGGAATCCAACACCCTCTTCTGGCCTCAGCCATTACACACATATATACACTTACATGCATGAAGCAAAACACTCATACATATAAAATTAAATTAGATAATTAATTTTTTGAAAAAAATAAGCTTCTTTTTGCAACAGATAGAGACTATTACAGTGTTCCACAACTGGTCAAACACAGACAATAAGTGCCTATAAGGTGTCCAACTGTAAGTGACACATCTACAGTGTAACATCAACACCTAAGGTTCAGGAAACAGTGAAACAGAGGGCAAAAAGAATATTAATGTATCTCTAAGCTTTTACCAGCAAAGTCTCCTCATGCAACAAATGGTGATTAACCTCAAAAGCCACAACTGGCCAATGTTTATCCATGAATAGGACATCTCTATCAAACCTTTGCCACCCCATTGTGGAGGAGGGGGTGGAAATATTGTAAGAGCCAGAGGTGATTGATGACCACAAGAAAACAAAGTTTTCCAGACAGCTGGGAAGTTGTTCACATTAACTTATTGGAATGGTAACAACATGCACAAGACCCATGCAAGCTCAAGCCAGACAAAATCCCAGCACAGAAGTGAAGAAATGGGTAAGAGCCCCAACTGAGGAACTATTGGAAATTGATAACTACTGAAAGAGGAAGAATCGGTTTTCTTTAAGGATGTGACACTAGCTAGGTTAAGCTGTTTGGGGTCAGAAGAATTCCTTGAATTGACCACTCAGACACTGAGACTCAGGAAAACTTGGCTGCTTTATTGAGACCAACAGGCCAGGAATGCAGGCAGGCTCAGGAGCTACACTGTGACCCAGAGCTGTGGAAACACAGAGCTTTTAAGCACAAAAACTGAAGAGCAGGGTATTTCTATAGAAACCATAAACAAAAGAACCAGGAAAGGATTTGAACAATCTAGGGCTGATTTCCAGAGCCTTAATCTATACAGCCACTGGCTAGCTTACCTGGGGCAGAACGTTCTTCCTCTTCTGCCCCAGACCATTTCCATAGAAACCATAAACAGATGTATCAGGAAAGGTTTTGAACAATCTAAGGAATTTCCAGAGTCAGGCGGAGGGCAGCTCTTCCTCAGAGGACAGGGAGGGGTTCTGAGGGGCACTCTCCTTCAAACCAGTCTCCAGTGGATAGAACACAGTAAAGAACATTTGGGAACACAAACATCTGGATAAGCCTTAACATACATGACAAAGTACATGAAATACACTTGGGGTGCAAGGGGACTATAAAATGGGTATAAATAGAGGAGGCAATCTAAATACAATCAAAGTATATTGTATGAAATTCACAAAAATTCATTTTAAAAAATTATTTTTTAAGTATATGTTTAGGGATGAAGATATGGCTTCGTGGTTAGGAGGACTGGCTGCTCTTGCAGAGGACCAAAGTTCAATACCCAGCACCCATATGGTGGCCATAACTTCAGTTCCAGGGGATCTGATGCCCTCTTCTGACCTGCGTAGACACTATATGACACTGGGGCACCTACCTACATGCAAGAAATACATTCATACACATAAAATAAAAATAATAAAAAATCTTAAAGTATGTGCTTAAGCATTCAAATATAAGATGAAATGTTTTTCTTTCTCAACATTTTTCTTTGATTTCTTACTTTCCTTCCCTAGAATTAACATGTTACTCATTCCTTTAAGTCCATCTAAAAATTGCACAGGTGTGTGTTTATAGTTATATGAGTGAATTAATATGTATCTATATGCTTCTTTAAAAAACAAAAGTGATGGGGTTAGAAAGTTGGCTCAGTGTTTAAGAGTGTTTGCTGCTCTTCCAGAGTACCCAAGTTCAGTTCTCAGCACCCACATCCAGGCTCACAACCACCTGTAACTCTTAAGTCTAGAGGATCTGACTTCCATCTTCTGGCATATATACATACATACACACATACACACACACACATATACACCCTTCATTACTTTACCTGCTGTGTATCTCTGCCTCATTCTTACTAGTTATGGAATCTAACTTATGGATTCTCCAAAATTATTTAATATATCTTCTATTATTTGATATTTATGTTTTCTCTCATCTTTTCTTGTTATATCAGTCTGTGCAATAATTTTTTTCTAGATTTATTCATGTATTTATAGAATAAAATCCAAGAATTGTTTGTGAGTCAAAAGGCAAATTTATTTATAAACTATTAATATTTCTAAATCATCTCCAAAGAGACTGTGCAGATAACACTCATAAGCAATGCATTTAACCTTCCTCCCCATGTCCATTTTTAGTGTGTATGTATATGTATATATATGTGTGTGTTTGTATGTTCATGAGGATGCATGTGAAGGTGTGTACACAGTGTGTGCCTGTGTGTGTGTGTGTGTGCATGTGGAGACCAGAAGACAATCTTGGATGTCATTCCTCATGAACCATCCACCTCTTTTTTGCACTGCCTGGAGCTCACCAAGTAGGCTAGGCTAGCCAGCTAGCCTTGGAGCTCCTTCTGTCTCCACATGCCCAGTGCTGGAATTACTAGCATGTGCTGGCATGTTCAGCTTTTTCAACATGGACTCTGGAAACTGAACTTGGGTCCTCATGCTTATAAAAGGCAAGAACTTTATGCCCTGGGCTATCTCCCCAGGCCAACCCCATTCTCTTTTTTTTTTTTTTTTGGTCTCCCTTTAGCCCCAGCTGTCCTAGAACTCACTACATAGACCAGGCTGGCCTTGAACTCACAGAGATCTGCCTGCCTCTGCCTCCTGAGTGTTGGGATTAAAGGCCTGAGCCACCATGCCCGGCTCCCATCCTCATTTTTAAAGCTATATTTGGTGATAACAAATTTCTACCTTTTGAGAATAGTTTTAACTTCTAAAAACTTACCCTGACAAACAACAGTATGACATTATTAGGTAACTCCATACCAAACACAGGTTGTGGCTCTAAAGTAATTAAATAAATTTGCTTGTTTGGTTTTTAAATGATTCTGAAGTCAGCTCCAAAAGAGGTCCAAACATATTTTTAGCAACAGTATCATTATTCAAATTATTCAAATAAGCCCAGCCTCCCAAAGGGGTATTATTGAGAACACCTTCAGTCAAAGGTAGATCTTTACCAACTTCCTCCCAATGTAGAATACACTTATTAAAAACATATGGTCTTCTTATTAAATAATTCTTATCATAATATAGCTACACTACATCTGAGTATAAAGATCAAATAATGGGGCCTTGCTATTCATTTATTCAAATCTGCATCATTACTTTATCGCCAGTCTTTTCCTTTTAGCCTTTGAATGCTCGTCACTTCCTTATGTGGAAGATAGCAAGTGTATTTTCTTTCTCCTGAACACAAGAATTCCAAAGAATCTCATCTTAGATACATTTGAACAGAACACAGTGTGTCCCTTGGGACAACTCCGGAAGTAATCAGTTTGCTTTTTTTTAACTGACTTTAACAAACCCTTAGTTTCCACTTCCATTATGTGTTTCAAAGGTTCTTGGTAGAATGAAGAAGCATAATTACAAAAATTATGCATATTATAATGGCATTCCACTAAAAATGCTCCAGAGGGTGAAGGTAAATCAAACAAGCAGACATACAACTACGTGTGTTCTAGTAATATTTAACAACCAACTCTCAAGAAGGAGAAAAATCTTTCTTTGTAATATTTGCCAGTTTCCATGGCTTTAACAGTCCTACAACAGCTGATCTCAAAACCTACAGGTTACCAACTAGCTTACAAAGTTCCTGTATGAGCAGGCTCCGTACACACCTCTGCATAACAACCACAGCACTTCCCAATAGTGTTACAGCATGAAAGGTTTTTGCCTAAAGGAACAAAACTCGCCTAGACTTTGATTCACTATACCTCTCACTGCTGTGCTAGTATGTATTATTTTCTCTTATTTCATGTATTTCTGAACTCAAACTTTGCTTTAAGCTTCATTATCCTCAATGTATTATGCTTCAAAGCATGTCACTTCAGTTTCATAAAGGTATTTTTTACATAGGTTGATATGTGAGTGTATTAATGTTCATTCATTCAGTGCTTCCTTTCTAACTTTTTCTCTATCTCATAAATAAAAAATGGAGAGAAGGAAGCATGTACAAGACCATTTTTCTATATTTACATAATAAAAAGTTGTAAGTAATGTGAACAAAAAGTCAAAAGAGATTTCAATACACAGCAATTCAGAGCATCTTGATAGATGGGACATCTTACAAGGAGTCTGCTTAAATAGCTGTTGGAAGAATGGATTGCTGTTGTTTCATTTTGTTGATGTTGTTGTTGTTGTTGTTGTTGTTGTTGTTGTTGTTTTGAGAAAGGGTCTCCCTATACCCCAGCTGGCCTGGAACTTGTTACATAGACCAGACTGGCCTTGATCTCACAGAGATCCACCTGCCTCTGCTTCTCTAGCACAGAGACTAAAGACATGCACCACCACATCCCACTTTCTTGTTTTGTTTTTTGAGACCAGATCTCATATAGCCCAGGCTGGCCTCAAATTTGATATGTAGCTGAAGATGACCTTGAAATCCTCCTACCTCCACTTCCTGAATGCTGGGATTATAGTCATGCCCAGGTAAGAAGATTCTTTTTTTAATAAAAAATACGTAAGCCAGATGTGGTAATGCACAGATTTAATCCCAACACTCTAGAGGCAGAGGCAGATGGATCTCTGGCCAGCAAGTTCAAGGCCAGCCTGGTCTACAGTGAGTTAGTTTCAGGCTAGCCAGAGTTACACAATCATACCCTGTCTCAAAAAAATGTTTAAAAGAGATTTAATGTACTCTTCAGATCAGTCTGAGCATGTGAAAATATGTGTGTACTGAGAAATTAGACCCTATGTGGACTTCTTGATGATACTCCTCAATGTACCTCAAGAGCACGCACATGATCAGTCCTTTTTCCATTGCCCAAAGTGTCTCTGAAACTGCCTTGAGAGCAGCATGTCAAATCACACAGGGAAATTTAGTTTGTGGTTCTCCTTCATAATCATGCCTTACAAAATAGAACTCTCCAGCTGGATAACCTACCTTGTTCATCAGACTTAACTCCAAGTGATTTTAGACATTTCCAAAGACCAAATCTTTCTCAAAGGGTAAAGATTTGTCAATATTCAAAAGGATTCCTAAACTGGACATGATAGTGCATGTCTTTAATCCCAGCCCTTGGGAATTTGAGGCAGAAGGATTGTGTCATCATAACCAGCCTTACTTCAATCGAGAGAGAGAGAGAGAGAGAGAGAGAGAGAGAGAGAGAGACGGAGAGAAGTGAAAAGTATATATCTAGGAGCTATTTGGGAGTTCAAAACCCTTCTCCAAAGCCAGGTATAGTGTTGCACACTTACACTCCCAGTACTAAGATAGCAAAATCTCAGTTCTTTGTCTCCAGAAAGAATAAGGCGGGGGGGCTCGCAGGGGACTCACTCCAACATTTCCTAACCACATGACCATATAAACAAGCTATTTATTCTCTCCATGGCCTGTTTCCTACAAAAAATAATAATATTCTCCCAATGGTGGTATTTTGATATTGAAATATGGAAAATACATGTAAAATGTAAAATGGGTGGCTCTATGCCTACACTGTGACAACTACTCAATAAATACTGAAAAATAAAATCATGGGCTAAGGAGATGACTTGGTGTGTCAAGTGCTTGTTGTGCAAGCATGAGAGATTAAGTTCAGATCCCCAATACCTACCTAAAAGCTAGGCCTAAGGGCATATGCCTGGACTCCCAGTGCTGGGGGAAGAGGAGAAACAGGAGGGCCACAGAGGCTTGATGGCTAGCCAATTTATCCAAAACAGGGAGTACCAGGATGAGTGAGAGATCTTGTCCCAAAAATAATAATGTGGAGAGTAAGAGAGGAAAACAACTGATGTAGGGATGACTTTTATAATATGGATGTATTCTGGATAAATAACTTTTACTTAACCTTGCAACCAAAGAGTTACTGATTGCGATATAAACAAGCTCACTGAGCCATGTGCTCCGCTGGTGACTTGGTCATATGACCTTAATACCTCAGGACTCTTCCTTGCCCTCCACCACACAGTACATGGATGTTTTACATATCAAAACATTAAAAGCAGCAAACAATGATAGAAATTGAGAATTGTCTGTCTGTAGTTGTGTGTGTTATTCTAAGTCAAAGAATTAAAAGGCAAAACTCTTCTCTGATAAGGATGGGTCTAACTTCTACTTCCCCATTTCATGCTAGAGATACTGTTTCAATAAAGAATAAGCAAGGCCCTTGCTCAAGAATACAGTTCCAAGAGAAATCTGAAGAAACAGGTTCTCAGTAGTTCGGGTCTACTCTTGGACTTAAAATGAATGCTAAGAGCCGGGGTGGTGACCCATGCCTTTAATTCTAGCACTTGAGAGACAGAGGCAGGTGGATCTTTGTGAGTTCAAGGCCAGCCTGGTCTACATATCCAGTTCTGGGACAGCTGGGACTACAGGGAGACCCTGTCTCAAAAAGATCAAAAAAAAAAAAATGCTAAAAGCCAGGCTATTTCTTTATTAAAGCATAACCATAATGTGTCTTAGAAATGTCACAACCTGACATTTACCTCTGGCCTCCATATGCACACTGACAGCTGAACCCACCCATGTACACACACATGCTCACACATACATACACCACACACATTCATTCATTCATTCATTCATTAACTAGTTAATTTTTAAAATTGTATTTCTATCTTTATTATTAACCACATCTCACAAAGTTCTGTATGTCCGTTTTTGCAGGTGAAAACCGTTCTTTTTTATCACATAGTGGAAATCTAGTAGCACTCCATACACTTCCACTTAGTTGAGAGGGTTAAACTGGGAACAGTTAAGTACAGACTAAACAGCAGACATACCGCAATAGTAATTTCTATGCACATGTTATAGAGTAGATAGAAGCAACTTCTAGACAGGAAAATCATATTCTAGGAAAAGAACTCATGATTCAAATGCAGGCCTAAGGGAATATAATTAACTCTCATCTTAGCTGAAAAGATAGCAGTTGCCTTGATGAAACAGAAGCTTCACATAGGAAAAATAAGCAGTCTCAATATTTTTGATACCCACATTCTTGCAAGATATCATGAGCTCCAGCCTCTTGAGTCTGCCCATGTTTTACCAAGAGCCCTGTTGGCCACATCATGGCCCCACAATGAAGACAGCCCTGGGCGGCTGAGCACAGAGGGAAGACAAGGAATGGAGCACAGCCAGGCATGCCCAGGAACAAGTTTGCTCCATGCAGCATATCCAGAGAATGAGCTGCACCTGCAGGAGACTCCAGAACATCCAGAGAGGAGCCTGGAGGAAGACAGTTCCAACAACCAAGGAGAGAGTGTCATCTGTCTTCACCTGTCAGCTGATTTTCCCCCTTCTGCAGTACAGCCTTTGGGGGAGGGGAGTCTTTAATATTTGCCAAGAGCACTAGACAGAGCTCAGAACTGATAAGGAGCATTCCCATCCCACTAGGAAGAATTTCTCAACATTAACTTCTGAGAAATGATAAAGAGCACACACTGCAAATATAAAGGGTTATATAAATACTTAACAACTGGGGCATCTCTACTACTCTGCCCACAAAAAGCCATTACCTCTGTCTTTATGACAGAAGGTTTAATGTCGCTGAGTCTTGCTCAAGTGTAATATTCACTTGAACACTAAGGTCCAATTTTATAGTGGCAATTTTTTATCCCAAATCATAGTCAAAACCCAATCCAGTTCTAGTATTCTGATACCACATCCTCCATGAAATAGCTTTTCTTCAGCCATTCCCACTTTCCAGCTCACTGACCTCTGAAATCCCCAGAGCCTAGCCTGGTGTTCAACTCATAGTGTGCACTCAATAAATTATGAGAGGATGGATGAGCACTTCAAAATTACAGCTCCTGTCTCCTCTGAGAGGTGCCCTAAACAAGGGAGATAAAAGTAACAACTACCATATGAGGCAGATGCTTCAGGTATACTATCTCTAACCCTAACTTCACCTTGCAAGTCAGGTAAAATTTTTATCTACTTTACATACAGGGAACTGAGGCTTAGATTCAATAAATAGCAATTTTGCCAAGAACTCAAAACTATTACTTGCCAGATCTATGATATAAACACAGTCTGTTGATCATCAGAACTCGTAACTACTTCAGTAAAGCCCACCTGTGGTGCTTATTACTATCGTGACTTGGGAAGTTTGCTTCAAGAGATCCCTCACCTACCAGGTAACAGCCATCTATTTTTCATCTCCCTCTGTGAATTTTATCAAAGCCTCCAATTCTACCCAGTCACAACATCTTTGTCTCCCCCCGACCCCCACTTCATTTGCAGAAGTAAGTAGAGGTGGCTCAACACTTGGCCTTCATCATATCTATCTGGGGTTTTCATAGACTCAAAGAGGAAAACCAAGTAAGAAAAAGTGAGCTGGAGAGATAACACAGGGCAAAGTCCTGGCTTTGCAAACGTGACGATCTGAGTTCAATCTTCAGAGCACAGGTTTTGGGGGGTTTGGGGGGTTTTTTTGGTTTTTTGTGGGGTTTTTTGTTTTGTTTTTTGTTTGTTTGTTTTGGTCTTTTTGAGACAGGCTCTCCCTGCAGCCCCAGCTGGCCTGGAACTCATTATGTAGAACAGGCTGGCCTTGAACTCACAGAGATCTGCCTGCCTCTGCCTCCTGAGTGCTGGGATTAAAGGGGTGCACCACCACGCCCCACTGTTTTTTTGTTTTATGTGTATGAGTGTATTGCCTGCATGTACGTAAGTGTATCCATGTCATACAATGCCCACAGAGGTCAAAAGAGGGCGTCAGATCCTCTGGAACTGGAGTTAAGGATGGTTGTTAGCCTCCATGTGAGTGTTGGGAATCAAACCCAGGTCCTCTGCAAGAGTAGCCAGAGCTCTTAACCACTGAGCTATTTCTCCAGTCCCAAGCACAGGTTGTTTGTTTGTTTGTTTGTTTGTTTGTTTGTTTGTTTGTTTTTTAATCTAGGCATGGTGGTACATGCTTGTAATCCTAGCACTGAGAAGGCAGATTAGGGCTTGCTTGCCAGTTAATTTAGACTACTTAGTAAGTTCCAGGCCAGAGAAAGACTTTATCTTCAAGACAAGGTGGGTGGCTCCCTGAAGCCAAGCCCAACAACAGTAAGCCATGTGAAGAACATCTTGCTATATTCAAAATTGCTCCTCCCTGTCTACGCCACACTCATTCTCCCAAGGCAGTCTTCAGTCCTCACATGAATGTTCTCTGAAGGACATAAGAATTGACAGTGAAGTCTGAGACAATGGAAACTGAGGTTCTAAAATCAACACATGAAATACATGAAACTACTCCTACAGTACTATATAACACAAATAAATTAATATTCTATAAAAATTACACATCAATAATTAGTATATAAATTATGCACAAAATAGATCTGGTGAGATGACTCAGTGGGTAAAAGCACTTGCCACACAAGCCTAACAACCCGAGGTCAGTCCCTGGAAGGAGAGAACTAATTACACTGATTTGTTATCTGGCCTCCACATGTATGCTGTGGCATGTGTGTGTGCGCACACACACACACACACATGTACACACAAAAAGATAATTTTTAAGTATACATAAATAACATATAAATAAAATTATCACTAAAATTACCCACAAAGTACATTATGATTTTATATGTTCAGGTGTGCAGTTAGAACTCTTACCCAGAAGTAATTTTTAAGAACCATCAGGCTGAAAGGAAAGTCTACATGTATGTGCTGGCACATCCCACTCACTCTGTGCATCAGAACGTTCCAGATAGCTGGCAGGTGTTCTTTTCTAATGCATGATAGACACTTCTGCAACATGCTAAAAATGTCTTTGTTGCTGTGACATCTTACTCCAGGGGAAGTTCCGAAATCAGAGAGCAGTCTTAGTCCTTGAGGAGTGACAGTGCCACCCAATCACCTGCCCAGGCAGAACCAATAAATCCAGGGATAGGCACAGCCCAGTTTCTCAAACTGAAGTCTCTGTTACATTAGGAAGGAAACAATGAGAAAGCTACTCATCGGAAAACTGGCCTGCAACTACTTGCCTCCATCACTCGTGGACATGTCTATTTCTTTTTCTTTTTATGATTGTCATTTCTTTTCTTCTTGTATCTTTTGTTCTTGACATGACCCTTTCTTAGACATTTTACAAAGTCCTTAGTACCTGGCACAGATCTTAATGACATCCCCAAATCTCCCTAGACCTTTTCTTTGAAGGTTTCTTATTTCCTTCTCCATCTACTCATAGCCAGTCAGTGCTTTAAGGGAGAAATATCACATTTTGATACTTCAATACTGTACCCCATTTTCAGATTCCTTACTTCCCATCTCTTCTTATTGATCAAAGTCTAGATATCTCAGAAATGCTGCCTGGTTGGATGTTAAACCATACATTCTAAATAGAAAAGCAGTGTGTGTCTGAAGATGACCCAGCACATCCCATCAAGCTGAGAAGGACATGCTGGGCCTACAGTTCAGGGCTCACTGACACCCCAACAGCATCACATGACCAAGATGATTTTCATCCTATTGCTTCCGTTTTCTGAGTAATCTTCAAAAAGTGTAAGAAATGTTCACCAGTTTTTATAAGCAAATCACCTTAGAAGGTGTACAAAAGTACCCCAACTTAATCTGATAAAGAGCCAAGAAAAAAAAATAGAGGAAGTACTTCTTCCAGAAACTCTAGACAAGAATTGAACATGGTCAGGAAGTCAAAGCCTGAAAAAGAAAAAGCTGTAAAGCTTTGATTGAGATTCCCATTGCTGGTTATATTTATATGCCTATTCAGGTGCTCATAAAGGAAGGGCGTTTTTATTAAGAACACTGTAGATCACTTGGAATACATTTCCCTGTGCTTTCCTTTGCTCCTTCTTCCATCTTTCTATAATGAAAGAAATTAAAGGGCAGAGGCATCAGGTAGCAATGATGGATTTTCACAGCTATTTGGCCTGTGCCACAACAAACCTTAATATTATTTTAGCGATGTGAGTTATTTGACCTAGAAGAATCAGCCTGTTCGATACATGCAGTGGTAGTGCTGAGGAATTAGCTTTCCTAGCCTGGGGCAATCAATAGATTGACAAACTAGCCTTTTTTTAAGTCTAAGGCCTATTTTATAGGAATATTAAGCTTGTGGTGTTCCTTACAACAAAGCCTGCACAAAAGGTTTCACAGCTAAAAGCACTCGCAGAGCCCTTTTATATCTTTAAAGAGGTTCTCATATACACAGAACCAACCAAGGTGGGGGGGAGCTAATAGACATAGCCACTCATGTGAAATAACTATGGACAGGTTTAAAAATACACAAACATAACCTTGAACATCTGGGGGGGGCACTTCGTGTGAATTATCCTGTGGCTATTGCAACTTCAAACAATGCTCCTCTGGTTATTTTGAAAACATTATGTGGGAAGCAAAGCAAGACGTGAGTAAAAGATGAAAAGCTGTGATAATGGGAAAAAGTGTTACACCATTTTCCCAGTCTCACACAGAGCTTTCATGACCCAACCATATCCCCCTGTGTCCAGAGGTAGAAAAGTACTTCAAGTTCCTAGGCAGCTTGCCTGGGACTGCAGAAACCCTTCCAGCAAAGCATTCTTTTATGCAGTTGGAAAGGAAGTGGAGGAAGAACTGTCTGGGATATAGATTTCCAAGCCTTCTCAGACAGATGCCACCATTAGCCTCGAGATCAGCCACTGCTTAACTGCACCACCCATAGAAAGCTAATGCAAAACAGCTGTATATTCAATCATTAAAGGCTACAGAAAAATGCATTGGAAAATGGACTGATTTTTCAAGGAGAAAAAAATATTCCTCCAGTGGACTCCTACCTATTTTCAGGGATTTGCTGCATCTGGGGATGTGCACTGCTGACCCCACTCTCCCGGATTTTTAAATATCCCCTGTTGAAAAGACAGGACCACGGGCAATGAGTTTTGATTAGAAACTCCTATCAATGCTCCCCTAATAGCAAGCCAGCGTTTTCAAAGGGTTCTGTTACAGAGGTCTGTAATTCCTAGCTGGAGAACTATAATATTTCAAACAAAGGATATGAAAAATTACAAAGCGGCAAGAAATTATCTGATTAAAAAAAAAAAAAAACAGTGAGTCATTTCCCTCTAGAACCTATTAATAGCCCTCCAACTGATCCCTCTGGTATCCAGTCAGGGTGAAATCGAGCTTTTCCAAGCAATCCACAGCAACGCCAATGCTAAAGAATGGAGCTGGAGGAGGAAAATCAGCGCCCAGGAGGAGCAGGCACAGCGGTAACGAGGAGCATTGATTACACTCCAAATCAATGCAAGATGCTGACAGGGCTCTGCGGTAGGAAAAGCCGGCAACCAAATTGCGTCTCCTGAGCCCTGCCCGTCAGTAGGTGTTACTATTCATACATGCAAATCAACAAGAACCAAGAGCAGAAGAGAGATTAAAGCGCGAGGCCGATGAGGAAAGAAAGACTTGAGCTGGGGCTGTGGATCAGAGTGGCAAGCATTATCATAAACAGAAAAACTGAAATCTTCCTCCATTCCATTTCACAGGTACTTTTTAAAAAGTGAACCACAGACTCCTTTACAGTAAAGCTACCTAAATTTTGTTTTGTCATTGAACAGCTGTTCTTTCATGGTCTCCTTAATCCCCCTAAATCTCTGTCTTGGTTAGTCTAATTATGCAACAGGGGCATCTAGTTAAAATCTGATGCCAACCTTGAATTTAGTTCAGCAGTACCTACAGAGGTCATTATTCTGTCCCAAGGGTCCTATCCCATCTGTAGTAAGCAAATCTAGGGGTGTATGTGGTACATGGAATAATTACTCAGATGTCTGAGTGACATGGGGCAGAGGAATCCCCAAAAGGAGATAGCCACTAACTAGCATAAGGTTTTCTATGATGAAGTCTGTACTCGCTCTTCCTGTATGCTTTCCCTAAGATATGAAAACTGACTTTTCATTAGGTTTATGCATATTCAACACCACTGCACATGATTTATCAGCTTGTGGAGGCAACATGAAGCTCTACAGCCAACATCAAAAATGGAATTCTTCTCCCTAGGGAAGTAAATGGTAGGCCAAGGCATGAGTACTCCAGGAATCACTGGAAATGTTGGTAGGAAAAGTATGTTATAACCAGCCTGGATTAACTGAAGGGTCATTACCAATCCTCAATTTACTGTAAAGCTCATACAGAGATGTATCAAGTATCCAGAAGATGTGTATTCTGACACAGCTGAGCCTGACTTCCCCTAAAATGAAAACAGATCCAAAAAGACACCCAGAATAGATACAGGATCACTATCCCCACCCCTTCCATTTGGTGGGGGAAAAAAATCTCTTCTTTCAAATTCTATCAATGAAAGCTGTTTTATTGGAAAATCTCTGCCAGCTGTGAGGTATTTTGCAATGGTGAGTAATCGCCCTCCACATTAGCACATGCTTACATACACACTGATTCACTTACTCTCAACCTACCATCAAGAACGCCTCCCAACCAGAAATCCAAAGAGGTAGGACCATAGAAGACAGGTATTATCTAGGTAGAAATGAAGAAAATGGGGACACTTTAAATGGGGAGGGCATGGAGGGAGGATTAGACAGGGAAAGAGAGAGGAGAGATAAATAATGCCTAACTAGTATTTAAAAAAAAAACAGATGGAATCGTATTAGTCCAAAAACCTACTGAAAATTATACATGCAATATCTCTACAAGGGCCCATAGGTATAGCTGAAGGCTATATAACAAGTGCCAGACAGGAGAAACCTCCCTTTGAGTTGTTGGCCAGGGTCATCCAAGAGACTCCCAAAATTACATAAGCTAATGCCACAGTCTTTGATTGCTTCCCAGAACTTGCCGGTAAGACCCTATTATTACTGAAGACAAGACATACTTTGGACACAAGATTTGGAGCAATGGAGCTGGAACTGACCTAGAAGCTACATCCCCTGAAGGCTAGCTCTCATAGTTTTGGAAAGCACTAAGCAAACTGCTAAGGGAGAACATCAATCAATGGTACAACCCCAGCTTTAAGGGCTAATAACCATATCAATGACTGGCATAGCAAATGACATTGGTGCACCTGGCAACCTAGTTGGACTTAAAGCCCACTCAATGGGAGGAAACTCATGTGTGGTACTGTAAACATAGCCAAATACACAGGGCTGGAGAAGTCATACGCCTTAGAGAAAACTCTAAAGCTGTCACATCCCTAGACAAATGTAATTTCTTACTATGTGCAAAATATGGATCCTTATATTTACAGACAATTATCCCAATCACCACTCATCAAAGAAACTTCTTTTGCAACAGATTATTACAGAGTTCCACAATTGGTCATACACAGAGATTGTCTGTGAATTGTCCAAGCCTAAGTGGCACATCGACAATGCAATCTCAACACCTAAAGCTCACAGAACATAGAACAAAGGGTAAAGAGAACACTCGTATCCCAAAAATTACTTGTTCCTCCAAAAAGAGTAAGTCAGCCAGGGGCAGGACGAGGAGCACCCTGGGAAAAGCAGCAGAGCCCACTGCAATGCGAAGTTAGTGCGACCACCTTTGGAAACTTGGGCAGTGAGGCATCCAGCTGAACCTTGGGGGTAAGAACAGCCAGGCAGATGCCCTGCCCATCTTGCAGGCTCCACAGGGTGAGGTGAGGCAGACTGTGGGGTGAGTTGGCACATGGGCACAGTGCTCGAAAGCTGATGGAGACTATGGGGAGGCTTGAATGGCACATGGGTTATGGGAAGCCTTTTGGTGTAAGTCACCTCTTCCAAATGTCATATAAACCATGTGAAACCCAAGATAAAAATATGTTATGCCAGTTTGTTGATCCACATCAGGATCAGGAGACCCTGGTGAGTGAAGGCGGGGAGTGGGAAGGGGAGAGTGGGAAAACAGAGAGTGGGAAGGGGAAAATTTAGTGCAACAACACTAATGCATCTTTCACCGCTCATCAATGAAGCTTCCTCATGTAACAGAGGGCCAGGAACACAAAAGGTCACAAATGGCCAAAGCATAGAGAATAAGAGTCTGCAGATTGTGGGTCCTTGGGCAGGATTCCTATATTGAGGTCCACCCACCCAGAGCTCAGGAACCATTGTGGAAGAGGGGGCAGAAAGACTGTAAGAGCCAGGGAGAAGGTGCATGACCATATTGAAATACAGCCCTACAGCCTCCTGGGACCTTGCTCATATGAACCTACAACAAGATCCATGCAAACTCAAGCAGATAAAACCCCAGCACAGAACTGTGGAAATTTACAGCACATCCCAATCTCAGTAGACACACTATTAGCAGCTGATTCCTGCTGGATGAGGAAGAGCTGATCTTCCTAAAGCGAGGGACTCCAGATAGGCTGACTAGACCTCAATGGATGAACTTACACTGAGGAATATCTGGGCACACTAACTTGACTCGATAGGCCTTAACACTAATGACAGAATGCATAAATTCCAGTGGGGGCTATGGGAGAGCTATGGGAGAGTGCCAGTGGAGAAGAGGGTATAAAGATGATTAAGATATTCTGTATGAAATACACAAAAATTCAATAAAAAATTTACAAAAAAAGTAATCCTCTGTCATGACTAATTCACCATTCATTAAAAAATACTCTCAAGAGCCAGGTGGCCCACACCTTTAATCCCAGCACTTGGGAGGCAGAGGTAGGCAGATTTCTATGAGTTCAAGGCCAGCCTGGTCTACATAGTGAGTTCCAGGACAACTGGGGCTACAGGGAGACCCTGCCTCAAAAAATACTCTCAAGCTGGTGAGACAGAGCAGTGAGTAAAGACTTTTGCCACTAAGCCTGATGACCTGAGTCCAATCTCTGGGACCCACATGGTGGAAGGAGAGAACTAATTCCCAAATTCCTTCACACGCATACTGGGGCACATGGGCCTATACACATACACTCGCACACAAAAAAACAAGTAAATAAATGTTAAAATATTAAATTTAATATTAAAATATTAAATTAAATGCTAAAATATTTATGATAACAATTACCATCTTTGCTTGGCTATGAATTGTGCTAATTATTTTTGCCAAGAATGTTAAAGTGACCTAAGAGAAATCAGACTTCTTTTTAGAGCTGAAAACAGTGTCCCAAATAGCTAAAGTAAAGCTCTTGTGTTTCCAAAATTCAGAATTACTCTTTGATCAAAATCTAGTTTGGAGGCTGGAGAGAAGTCTCAATAATTAAGAGCACTGGCTGCTCTTCCACAGGACCCAGGTTCAGTTCCTAGCATCCACATGACAGCTAACAACCATCTGTAACTCCAGTTCCACAAGATCCGATGCCCTCTTCTGGCCTCCTCAGGTTTTGCATGACATAGGTACACTTAAACACATGCAAGGCAAGACACTCATAAAATAAAAATTAAAAAAAGTTTAATCCTGGTTGGCATTTTGGAAAAAAACTATACTTTTCAAAACTTGAAAGATGATCCACATCACAGAGGAGATAAAGTAGCCTTCTGGCCATCTCCTACCAATGTGCCCACACCTCATATCTCCAATGACATTTGTAGCCCAACATTAATTCTAGAGAAAATTGTGTCTCATCTTCCATAGCAAAAGCAGAGACTTTTTTATTACAACTATTAATTTGTGTGTGTGTGTGTGTGTGTGTGTGTGTGTGTGTGTGTGCATAAGCACCATAGTGTGTGATACCATAGGGATTCCAGAAATTGAACTCAGGTCATCAGGCTTGGCAGCAAGTGCCTAAACCCCACTGAGCTATCTTGCCTGCCTAAGCACAGCCTTTTTAAAAACAAAATTTGAAATAAGCTTCAGCATTACTACACCAACATTATAAATGCCTGAATAAATAAAAGCCTAATTCTTAAATTTAGTTTTTAAGAGTGGGTCCGAACTCAGAGGACAGTCATTCCCCTAGAGATCTCTTGGAACTGCCTGTCTCCTGGAACTGTGCTGATTGAACTGTCTTGTTGGAACTCTGTTTCTGGAACCATGTCTTGTGTCTGGCCTCACCCATAATTTTATTCAAAATGGTTTCCCAGCTTCAACTGGGGAAGTACAAGCTTGGCTCCATTTTAATCTTGACAGACCATCAACCTTTTCACTCTTAGGACTAGAAATATCACCTTCACCCATGGTCACACGTCCTTCCCAAACTCCACTGTGTCCAATGGTGATGGGTGCACTGTCTTTTAGTGCTTTGTTACATTAATTCTCAAGCATACCCACATTCATTCATTCATTCATTATCTTTTTATATGGAGTACCCAATTGAGATTGCCTAGGAGACAAGATCAGGGACCAAAGTCACAAGACACAAAAGTACATGGTTTTGCTGGGGTTAATTAAAAGTCATTAGTCCAGATTATGTCCATTTATAAAAGTCGTTCCCACAATAAGCCAAGAAAAACTATTCAAACTGGGATTCTGACAGAAAGGCAGGTAACAGAGACCAAAGCCCCATCCCCAAACAGCTACATAAATGAAGTGCCTCAAACTTGTCTCTACCACTCAAGTCAAAATAAAATTCACTATCAAATAGTACCTTGTATGTCACGCATATTTGATTTAGATGATATTTAGGTGGGATTTTGCACTTTAGACTTTAAAGTCAGCACTGGAGTAAGACTTTGGGGATTGCTGGGATGGGGTGAATGAGTCTCAGTATCCATGATGGATTGGTTCCTGTATCTTCATGAATAAGCAAAATCTGCAAATACCTTTATATAAATGGCATCATAGTATTTGCATATTACATCTTCTTACATACTTTGAGTCATGTCTAGATTAGTTGTAAGGCCTAATATAATGTAAATACTATGTAAATTGTTGTTATATTGTACTATTCAAAAAATAATGACAAGGGGACAAGTCTGAAATGTGTTCAGTATGTATACAACAATTGTATGCCTAAATACAGTTTCAGTCTGTAGCTGATTGAATCTATGGATATAGAAGGCCAACTGTATTTAGCATGTGAGAAAGACATGAATTGGAGAGGTCTGAGTACTATGTCATGGTCTGAATGTTTGTGTGCTCTCAAAATTCTTATGTTAAAATCCTGAACCCCCTCTCCCCCGCAATGTGATGGCATTATGAGTTAGTCTTTGGAGGCAATCAGATCTTAAGGTCAGAGTCCATATCACCCACATTAATGGTCTTACTAAAGAGACCCCAAAGAGCTAGCTTACCCCTTCCCTCATGTGAAGACACAGCTAGAAGTGCCCTGTATGAAAGCCAACCCTAATCTAACCCTGTACCTGCTGGCACCTTGATCTTGGTCTGTCCATATTGCAAAAATGTGAAAAATAAATTTCTGATGTTTACAAGCCACCCAGTTTGTGACAATTTTTCAGAGCATGTTGAGTGCACTTAAACAACCATCATCCAACATTTAAAGAGTAAATCTAACATTTAACATCTGAAAGTTTCTCTATAAAAGAGTGGCTGCCCAAACCCAGAAAGGTGGTTGGGGAAAGAAAAGAAGAAGAGAAGATGGTTTGTTGCAGGTTCTCCTCAGGCCAGCTATGAAGACCCTGACCTGGATCGGGTCCCCTGCCGATTGAGGGCGGGGCAAGAGGCACAGAGTCAACACACAGACACCAGGAGTTGGATAGAAGCAAGCACTAGGCAAGGTGCTGGAGGCTCATTTAATGGAGGAGGGGACAGGCTTTATATTTCCCTTTCTCCACCCCCAAGTCCCTTTAGTCAGTGTATCATTTTTTGGTTGGTCCGTGCTACACACGTCTATTTGCATCAGCAGTCACTAGGTCCACGAGCAGGGTACAGAAGCGTGGGCTCCTTTTGGTGGGCTCATTTTCGCAGGCTATTTATGGGCCAGGAAGTGAAGTGAACTCTCGCTGAATCCCAGGGCTCTGGGTCCACACCAACCTTGGAGGCTTCCTGCTACATTTCCACCCTTTTTCTTAAAAAATGACTGTCCAGCGAGAGCCTGTAGGCAGCTTCGCCTCAGAATGACCCCAGGTTTGTGGACTGTGCCTGTCTTAGGTTGTCCTATCCAGGCATGAACCTTACCCGTCATTGAAGCATGGGCATATGCATCCATGTCCTGGTTTAGGTTGATTCAGCCCTCCAAGGAGTATCATCCCGAGGGATCAGTCGAGGTGGGGAATTATCTGTAGGAGGCCTCATACATCTGTGTGAGCCAAGTCTGTCAGGCTGCATAGGGTGGGTTGAAATTATCTTCATGTATTGCTCTGAGGGCCTGATACACTGAGTGATTGAATTTTTTCTGACTGTGGGAACGAAGAACAAGGCATTTAAGAAGTAGAAAGAGAAGAATAACTATGCCTGTCAGGAGTAGGTAAGTGCCAATCCAAGATGGGTCAAACAGTGCTTTTAGGTTAGACCAGATTTTTTCTAAGAACCCTGAATTAATGTCCAGCGTGGGGGCATGGGTATAATTTAGAGCAATAATTTGATTAGTTAGTAATATAGAGTAATTAAGAAACTTTTGAGTCCAGTGGCCGTGAATATAGTGCGCAAGTTGTAGGCACACTTCAGTAATATTTTGTACGTTATAGGGGGTGAGACAACGTGACTTAAAGAGAGGGTCACAGGCTAGCAGAGCCATGTCTTTGGTAATTGCCAGCTCTTCACTTAAAAGATCAGTTTGTTGTTATAACAAATTAATTGCCTGATGAATATGCTGATTGATAAGTGACTGAGTGTGAAAGGTAGAGGAGGTTCTGGACACGACCTCGTTGAGTGTCTCCACAGTAGTGGAGGATTGGGTGATAGCCACCGCAGTGGTGGCGGCCAACCCTAATGCAAGGATGATGGCTGAGATGAGAGTGGCAGTGACCCTGAAATCCGTTTTAAGCAGGGGGCCTGTGACAAGGCTGTCCTCTCTATAAGGGTGACAGCATGGAAGTGGTTTGCATTGGTGACTGGAACTCAAAGGGCCACGGGTTCATGGATAAAGAGAACTATATGAGCGAGATGGTTCCAGCAGGCCGCCAGTATACAGGTGGTGTTGGTATCAGAGCAATTGAGTTGTCCCTGAGGGTCAGAGGTAACACTGGCTAGCAATAAGGCAATCGGGGGCTGCATGCAAAGGGGGGTAGGGGGCCAGGGTGTCGTGTGATCAATAGATGTAAGGATTTTGTTTTTGGCACAAGTAGAGGGATTAGTGTTAGTGTGCCATTGGAAAGCTGAAGGCCCTGCTGTGCCAGTAATAGCCTCATGTCCATGCAGGCGTGTGGGCCACAGAGGTCCCAGTTACCAAGTATTGATTTGCGGTTGGTATGGGAGATCTTAATGCTGCAGGGATAGGTGGGGGCCAGTTGTCTCCAAGACCCTAGGGGGTGATCAGAGGGGGAGCAGCTGAAGCGGCAGAAGGGAGGAATGGCATGGTTGGGCTTAGGGAGGCATCTCTGTCATGGTACAGGGAGCATGAGGAAAAAGGGTTCAAGGGAGCATGTGAGTGGACAGTTGGGGAGTGGTGGGCATAGAATAACAGGGCAAAATGGGAGCGAAGGGGTGGCGGCCCCCTCCACCCCCTGCCATGATTGCCCCCAGTGCAGCAAGGACCAAAGCTACATCAGTGTTGTTGAAGGTGGGGGAAAGGCCCTTGAGTTTAAGCACGTAACCTGAGGAGGCATTGTCGGCATAGTCTTGGACAGTCAGGTTGAACAGCCCAATGTATAAGGATGCATCATTAGTAGTGAAGCATAGAGAGTTATTTAGGGTCCAGGAGCCATTGAATGATTCCCAAGAAGTAACTGGGTCCATGCTGGGGAGGCCAAGCATAGAATTAGTTGAATAGAGGGTGGGGTAGGCTGGGGAATGAAGTGATAAGGGCAAGAGTATAGGTGGGGAGGGGACCAAGGCCCAGAGATCATGGGCTGTGGCAGGGGTGGGGAAGAGCAAACGAATTATCCAGATAGCAGTGAGATCTCTGGGTCCTGGGGGTCCCATTGGTCAGTTGCTGGTCTCACATCTCTCACTGGAACCCATACTGGCTTTGTTTCTGTCTGAGGAAACACACAAGCATAGCTTCACCCTCTTGTTAACAAGGGGCGGGTGGTTGCCATTGACATGATATGGGGGTCCTTCCATCTCACTAGTGGCAGGGGTGTAGGCCTAGGTATGGTACCCCAGTGTTTGTAGGCTGGGCTCAACCCATTTTCATCGAAGGACAGGAAATTAATGTTAAAGAGAGCTTTAATTAGAGCTAGGTGAGGGTCCCTCTTAGACTCAGAGGTAGCAAATTTTTGTAATGTTTCTTTGAGGGTCCTATTGGCCCGCTCCACAATGGCCTGTCCCTGTGAATTATAAGGGATGCTGAGGGAATGGCTAATTTTCCATGTTGACAGGAATGATTGGAAATGTAGAGAAGTGTAAGCTGGCCCATTATCAGTTTTCAGGGCCCATGGCACTCCCATTACCAGCATTGCTGATCTGCCCATCTTAATGGCGTGTGAGGACTTTTCACCAGTTTGAGCGATGGCGAAAAGAAAGGAGTAGGTGTCAACAATGACATAGGCATACTTAAGATTACCAAAGGAGTTGTAATGTGTGACGTCCATTTTCCAGAAGGCATTGGGTAGGAGACCATGTGGGTTAACTCCATATCGATTGAGGGGGCTTAAGGTAGCAAGAGGTGCAAATGTAATGCAAGATCTGCTCAGATGTTTGCATTGAGAGATGGGTAGGTCAGGTAGAAGGCGGTGCAGACTGTGAGGAGAAAGGTGAAATTGTTGGTGTAAGTCTCTGGCTTGTTCTAGTAAGGAATCTCTATGGACATAATAAGTTTATCTACTTTGTCATTTCCCTTTGCCAAGATCCCGGAGAGCTTGGTGTGTGATCTTATGTGAGAGATATGCCAGGGCCATTGTCTGTTATCTAATATGATCTGGAGAGCTCTCATGGTTCTAGTGATGGGATCCTTGTGGCCTTTTACCAGAGCAAAGGGAAGACATCTGAGGGCCTGAACCACATACTGGCTGTCGGAGAATATATTCAGCAACTCAGTCTGGCAGACTTGGAAGATTTTTAACAAGGCCAGGAGCTCCCCTAACTGGACAGAGCTGGGATTGGCTTGGACATAACAGGTGTCATCCTTTCCTGTGCACTGAATGACAATGCCATAATGGGACTTATTGGCATCCGAGAAGGCTAGTGTGGCTAAAGGTAGGGGCTTTTTGCAGGGGGAAGCGTGTGGCTGAGTGGTGATTTTCAAACAGGCCAGGCTGGCCAGTTGCTTATCTGCGGGGGGCATTATCCAACTCCCCCATGAACCTGGACATCATTCGTTGGAAAGTCAGAGAGTCTTCCCATAATGTTTTGGAATGCTTAAGAGGAAAGGACAGTATAATTTTGTCAGGTTCCTTTCTGAATATGTGTCTGGCTGTTTGTTGGGCCTTAATTGCTAACTTGAAGGCAATATCATACTTAGAGCTAAGCCTAGTTAGGTCTGAAGTAGCCAGATAGATCCACACAGGGGGTCTTGCTGCCATAGCACCCCCAAGACACCATTTTTAGTCCAGAGGATCAAGGCCAGTAATGGTTCTTCTGGGTTATGATATCAGAGTGATGCAGACCAGCGTATATGATTTATCTTATTAAAAAGATCCTTAGCTGCCTGGGTGAGAGGGATCCTTGAAGTTGGTGAATTATGGCCTTCCAGCAGGGAAAATAAGGCCCAGAATTCCAAGTCAGGGACCAGTATGAATTGCTTGAGCCAGTTTATAGTTCCACAGAGTTCTTAGAGCTCAGTCAAGGTATATATAGTATTTTGTAAGATGGAAGGATTAAGTGGTTTAATTACTGTATCTATGTGGTAGCCAAGGAATGTGAAAGGTTGGATGTATTGTAATTTGTCTCATGCAATGTGGAGACCTAGACATTCTAGATCAGCAACAGACTGGGTATTGCAGCCTGTAGAGTATTGTGAGATTTGTGTGCTAGCAGTATGTCATCCATATAGTGGATAACAATTAGGACCTTGGGGATGTTGGTTAAGGCTTTATTAACATATAATTGACAGATTGTGGGGCTATTTTTCATACCCTGTGGTAGTACTTTCCATTGGTATCTTTTGGCTGTTCTCTGAAAGTTGGGCTCCCATACTGTGAAAGCAAAGTGAGGTCTATCTTGTTCTGCTAGGGGGATTTGGAAGAAACAATCCTGGATATCAAGTACTACAATATGATGGGATGGGGGGATGGCTGTAGGGTGTGGTAAGCCTGCTTGTAGCAAGCCCATTTTTTCCACCTGGGCATTGACTGCTCTAAGATTTTGTAGAAGTCTGTATTTTCCTGATTTTTTTTTTCTTAATAACAAATATCGGGGTATTATGTTTACTGAGAGAAGGTTCGATGTGGCCAAGCCTCAACTGTTCAGCTACCAAATTTTTGAGAACAGATAATTTAGGTTCTATTATAGGCCACTGGTCCACCCAGATGGCATCATTGGAGAGCCAAGTAGTGGGGATCAGCTCAGGGGCCAAGATTGGAGTCGATCCTGGGTGGGCAGTGGCCATTAGGATTGGGGGTGTTGGCAAGGTGTTGTCCTCTCCCTGATAGTCCCAAGTTACCATGGAGCATGATATCATCATAAAAGGCATGGTCATCTGTGGTAAGGACCGCGCCCATGTCCTCTAGGATGTCTCGGCCCCATAAGTTACAGGGAACATCCACTGCTATGGGGGTAACTGTGCCCTGGTTTCCATCCAAATCCTTCCAATATACTGGACATGTGACCAGCTTGGTATCTTGTTTACCACCAACTCCTTTTATTGGTGGGCCTGGCCGGTATTTCCAATGAGGGAATTTAAGGGATTCAATTTCTGATATAATGGTGATATCAGCCCCTGTGTCTACCGGGCCCTTTATGGCAGTCCCAGCTAGGAACAGGATCACTAGTGGGGAGTGATTGAGGAACAGGAGGGTCCATAATATATGTCTCATTTCCCCTCTTGTGGGCGGGGCTGAGGGGCACCCCCGGGTGAAGTTTAAAGGAGCCGAGTTTGGTTGAGGTTGTGACCTATAGTCCTTAGCCCAATGGAACCCTTTTTTGCACTTGGGGCAGTGGGTCTTGGGGTGGGCTGTATCTTTTGGGCAGTGGCTATCAAAGTGCCCAAGCCCCTGACAGTTCCAGCAGCCTTCCCATGCCCTAAAGTGGGCTGGTTTTCCTTGCAACAAAAGAGTCTCCAAGGAAGTGGTCAAAGCCTCGATAGGACCCACCCTGGGGTCTAAGTCTCTAGTAGCAAGTACCCATTTGTGAATGTTATCATTGCGGACAAGCGCGATAGCATTATGAGTAGGGGTGTTTAGGCCCTCTCAAGTTAACAGTTTGATAATCACCTCTCAAATGGGTCCAGACTCCACCCTCCACTCTACTGCCTCAGTGACACAGGTAATGAAGTCCATGAAGGACTCCCCTGATGTTGAATCAAATTATGGAAAGAGACTTGTAGGTCACAGGGGGAGCAACATTTAAGGGCCTTAAAGGCCAAATCAGAAACTTGTTGGAAATAGGCATGGAGGCCAATAGTAGACTGGGAGATGGGGTCAGTATATTGTCCGCATCCCATGAACATGTCCAACATAATGTTGAGGCCATATTGGAGATTTAGGCATGCCTGGTTCTCAGCCTGATCGTCATAGGCTGCACGCCAGTTTAGAAAGACAGGGTTCTAAGACTTCCTTTAGTAAGTTATACCAATCATAGTGGGTTTCTAAATGTAAGGACCATTGGTGAAGAACCTGTTCAAAATATGGGGAGTCAGGGCCTGACTGCTCAGCTGCCTTGTGGATAAGAGTGAGGTCAGCAAATGGGGTGGGCAGCCATGGACGCTGCACCACATTGGGGCTGACATTAACTGGAAATGCAGGTAAAGGTGGGTGAGGGTTTAAGGAGAGTGGCCTAGGAGGGAAGGGCATGGTAGCAGGGGAAGGGGTGGGATGGTTATTGGTGGGGAGAGAGTAACTCCTTCCACGGGTAATGGGGCGGGGGAATTTCTGGGCATGGCAGCTCTAGAAGAGTATCCTGAGATATAGGCAAAGGAGCAGCTTCCTTATTGGAAGTGGACACAGAGGCAGTGTCCACCTCCGGGTCCAGGAGGTCCAGGGTCATGGTAATAGCTAGATATACACTAGATTGCTCCCAGCAGTGCTTGTTGTGGGCCGAGATGACTTCCTCAGGAGAGGAGGATTTAAGGCTAGCAATGATGGCTAGGAGGATTGGTACAAATGATGCGGGGGGAGTGATCCCTGACCCAATCTCCCTTTTTCGGGCCAGGAAGAAGACCCGCATCCACATGTCAGGGTCCCACATGTTTTCAAGGGAGACCCACAGAGCCAAATTAGTGGCTTCATCCCAAAAGTGTTCGATATCTTTTGGTTTAACTTTTAACCCTCTAGTTTTAAGGAGCACCTTGAGTGCTGCTGTTTGTGGTTCCCTGCGTTGTGGTGGTAAATTGCCTCTTATGGGAGGGTCCCACGAAGGGGAATTTGCCACAAAAGTAGAAGACAAGGATGACTACCAAGAGGGCACAAAGGAAACAAAGAATGTAAACTGCCCTGACATGTAAAGGTGTATCAGATCCAAATGTCTTGTGGTTAGTGAAGGACTTCTGAAGGTCATGACCCCTTCAGCCATATGCTCACACAGTGTCTCCGGGACAGGCAAAATGGTGACCCAAAGCCTGGGCTCTGAGTTCGGGGTGGATCAGCCCTTATGTGAACTCACCAGGATGAGCCAAGAGGGGAGAGGTACTGACATGGGCTTCGGGACCACATGGCAGTGTGCCTCCCTGATCTAACAAACTAGTCTAACAATAAAAATGACAGACAGGGTCGAGGGGACAGAGGAGGGGGCTCCTCACTCACCCTCGAGCAGCTGAAGAAACAGACAAATCCAGGGGCCTACTTACCAAGCGAACTGAGGTTCTGGTGTCACCAACACTGAGGGCAGGGGTCTCTGTTCGGGTGCCAGGTGTTGCAGGTCCTCCTCAGGCCAGCTGTGAAGACCCTGACTTGGATCGGGTCCCCTGCTGATTGGGGGGGCAAGAGGCGTGGAGTCAACACACAGACACCAGGAGTCAGGTAGAAGCAAGCACTAGGCAAGGTGCTACGGGCTCATTTAATGCAGAAGGGGGCAAGCCTTCTATTTCCCTTTCTCCGCCCCCAAGTCCCTTTAGTCAGTGTATCATTTTCTGGTTGGTCCATGCTATGCAGTCTGTTTGTGTCAGCAGTTACTAGGCTCACGAGCAGGGTACAGAAGTGTGGGCTCCTTTTCATGGGCTTTTTATGTGCCAGGAAGTGAAGTGAACTCTCGCTGAATCCCAGGGCTCTGGGTCCGCACCATCTTTGGAGGCCTCCTGCTACAATGGTTAATGAATACAAGGTTGCAGTTGGACAGAAGGAACATCATCAATAGCACATTAAGGTTACTATGGTTGACAATAACTGACTAATTCAAAACAGCTAATAAAAATGATGTTTCTGAAGTGATGAATCTGAAAATCACCCTGATCTGATCACTATATTTATATACATTAATACAATTGCTAGGTCAATTAGATTTTCAATTTTTTTTAGAAATTACTCTTTTCATCTATTTCTGTGAAAAAATAATTTTCTTTCATATTGTCGTATTCAATGATAGTATTCTTTCTAGATCAGTTTCCGAGACATCCTCATCTTCAGGGAAAAGCAGTTGCTTTTGTGAAGACTTTATCTCAAAGTGTCTCTTTCACTCAATTGAAGTTCACTGTGGTGGTTTTCAGATGTGCCCACAGATTACCTGTTATGCCTATTTTGTTGGAGCTCAATTCCTCTCCCTTGAGAATGGACTGTAGTCAGTGACTGTGTAGTTACTTTTCTCTTGGCTGTCACAAAATACCTAACAAAAGCAACTTAAGGAAAGAAGGATCTGCTGGTGGCTCACAATTTGAGAGAGTAATCTTTAGGTAGGGAAAACCAAACAGGGAGCAACTCTAGCTGTGGCAACAGAAGTGTGAGACAGAAGATCATACTGTGCTCACAATCAGGAAGCAGAGAGCAGTGAATGCTAGTGCTCAGCTGGCTTCCTCCTGTTTTCTCTTTTTATTTAGTCTGGGACCCTACTTCATGGGCAAGTGCAGAGTGCATTCTGGGCATATCTTCCCTCAGTTAAACCTTCCTGGAAACACCTCACAGACATGCCCAGAGTTGTGTCTCATAGGTAATTCCAAACCAGTCAAGTTGACAATGAAGATGAACCATCATCATTCTGTCTTCCAAACAAATATGCTATAGAAGAAATGATGGAAGTGGCCTCTGAAGACTGTCAGGACACACACAGTTGCTGTAATCTTACTCTCACTTGGGTTACTTTCTTTGGGAAAACCATTCATTAGTGTATGGTAGGTCACAGTGAAGACCACCCACCCAGACAGCTCCAAAAGAGACAGCAGTTTATTTGGGAGCTAACAGACCACTGGGCTGCCTCTCAGGGAGCAGAGAAACATCAATCAGCAGTGACAGTCAGGCATCTTTTATAGGCAGTTAGGTGCTTGGATAACTTTCCATGACATAGGCTTGGTAGTTAAGTTCAGGATTGGTTGGTCTCCTGATAAGTAGAGGAACATTCCTGGGCTAAGTTTGAACCCACCATTATGGAACATTGGGAGCTGCACCACCGTTTTAGGAGTCTGCCAGGAACCTAACATTCCAGCCTTTTGTTGAGGATAAGAGGTGAAAGTGGTCTTTCTTTAGCTACTTCCTGCTGAACAGGAATGTCAGCAAAGAGTGGTGGTCTCAAAAAGCTGGAGCTTTTTGAAGTGTGGGGTCAGATGGGCAGGCAGTGGTAGGAGACCTGAGGGAATTTGGTTAAGAGCATCTGGTTCACTGACCATCAGGTCATCTCATTGATTCTGTCCTGAAAAAATTTAAAAGGCACCAAGCATGATGGCACACACCTTTAATCCCAGCACTTGGGAGGCAGATGCAGGAAATTCCTCTGTGAGTTCAAGACCAGCCTGGTCTACATATTGAGTTCCAGGCCAGCTGGGACTATAGGGAGACCCTCTCCCAAAAAGACCCAAAAAAAATTTTTAAGGCATGGAATAATCATCATTATGAGGAGGCTAGATATCAATGGAAGGAGAAGTAAAGGTAAGAGTACTTAGGCACCAATTCTAGGCAGAGAAGCAGGATAATTCAGAACAGGGTGAATTTTCAAATCATAGTTTCTTGATGAGGGCTTCCAAAAGCATCCATCTACTGGATTTTTCCTCATTTTTTCTTTTGAATGCTATGACTGGACTCAGGATTTGCTTTTCAGGAACTTTGTTAGTTGTTGGAGTGGCTAGAATGACAGTGTGAGTTCCCTCCCAAATGGCCTCTAGATAGAAAAAGAGAAGAAATTTAGCCATCATTGAATTTAGAATAGTGGGTTTTTCCTTTTGACTGCAGGTAGGCACTGCAGAGTTGATTAGGCCAGGATTTGAAGTCTTACACCTGAGCAGCAATTTCTTATTAAGAACAAAATCATTAGTGAGAAATTGTCTAAATAGCATCTTGCATGAACTTAAGCCTAATATCTGGGATGTTCCATCCTTTGGACTCTTAAAGAAATATACCAATAATTTTATTCTTTGGTTATCCTTTCTTGTTTGGTGTTTAAGACCTTACAGTTGGCCCAAATAAACCAATTAATTTTTACTCTTAAAATCAGGTGAAAATCTGTTCCTCAGGGGGAAACATGAGCTTGGGAGGAACCTCTGGCTCCTTAGGCCTTTCTTTTATCAGTTCCATCTATGTGAGGATAAGTCAAAGGTCCTGCTTGACTATGACTTTGCTTGGAAGCATGGAGGAAACCCTTCCTTTGTATTGACTATCCTTTTTATAGACTGGACACTGGTTTGAATCCTTCTAGTGGGGTCTCCATGGCCTCCCTGAACAGGACTGGGGACTTATTACAGTTGCAGGACATTTCAAGAGATGTGCCATAGTCCCCTGGGACTTAGTCAACCTTGGAGGGAAAGAAACAAAAATAATTTCCCCTTTAATTCCATCTGGCCATATTATTATAGGCCTCAAATACGGTTATTGAACATACAAGAAGGTTAGTTACATCAGGCTGGTACTTTTAATTACCATGAAATATATAAATAAAACTTGAGCAGAAATCATATGCTCTTAAGCCTTGATTAAACATATATTTTTGTTCTTTAAACTAGTTGATTGAACTATGACCTTAGAAATTTTAAGATTATTTAGACATAATTTTGTCTCATCTTTCATGTGCTGTAACATACCTACTCAGACCTTCATCACTTGCATAGACTTTTATGGGCTCGCAGGGATCTCAGAGTGCCAGCTGCTGGGCGTGGCGCCAGTCTCCCACGCGCCGCTGGGGTGCGGCGGGTCGCGCACCGCGTCTGCTGTTCGGGTCCCTGGCTCTCCGCCGCTGGGTGGGTCCCTCTTTCTCCGCGTTGCTGAGGCTCTCTGCTACCGGGGCTGGTGGCTCTAGAGGACCACTGTCAGCCGCCCAGGCAGGTTCTGTTCCAAACTACTGGGCATTCCCCCGAGGTACAAGATCCGCCGGCCACCAGATCTCATGGGAAGTGCAAGAACGGCGAAAGCAGAATCTCCGTGAGTCGTAGTTTACAAAGAGACAGCCCTCTCCGGGAAGATGCAGGATTTAATGATACAGCTTCAGACACAGTTTCTGATGCAACTCCGATTTATTAAGGGGAAACCAGGATATTTATACTGTGGGGGCAGTGGCAAAAGCCTTAGTTGATAGGTGCTTTTAGGATGCCCAATTTACATGTGGTGGTGGGCTTCTGCTGGGCTGCCAGACACTGCCTGATTATCACACAGGAAAACCTGGCAGTTCCTATGCCAGAGGCCATGTATCTGTGACGGCTACTTCAAAGATGAGTCAGGAAGAGAGTAGGGGGGGTGCCCTGCTGAGAAAAGGAGTCTCTGCATAAGAACGCCAAGCCCCTTGGGCTATCCAGACATGGAGAGACTTCGACTTAACACAGCAGGGGTCCCCAACAATAGACCTGGGCAAGTGGGTAAGAAACTCCAATCCTACCTAATGAACTATTGGCAACTGAGGGCTGCTGGGAGGGGGAGAGTTAGTCTCTTTCAAGGTTGTGATTCTTAGTCTGATAATTGACCATGACCTGTTTTGTAGTGATTTTAGCAAATGGCAGTAATTTGTCAGCAAGGAAATCTTAAAAACAGTGAGCAAGTATCAAAAATAATACACAGTATTACCAGGGGGCAACAAGGGGTTTGGAGCTATGCAAACAAGGGATTGTTAAGCCAACCTAATTGTTTGGTGGGTTGAAATAGATTACAAAGTTTTTTAAGAGTGTTAACATTGGTTTCAACAACATTTGATTCATTTACAAAGAAACAGCATTTTTTCCCAATATCATACATGTTCCCCCATGTTCAGCAGTTATCAAGTCCAATTTTCTTCTGTTGTGGAGCACAACCCTGGCGAGAGAGTTTATTTGTTGTTGGAGAGATTCCAGGCTGTCAGTCGTGGATGTCATTGTCTGATCTAGCTTGTCTCGGAAGTTTCTCGCCAGGTGCTGGGCTTGTAGCAGTTTGTCGCCATAGCAATGCCTCCAACATCCAGGGAAAGTGCAAGTTCGATCCCTACCAGCAGGGGGAAGAAGATTTTTCTCTGCTGGCAGCTGTGTAGGAGGAAAAGGCTTCTTACACCTGGAATGTACTAGTACACAAAAGGTGGACAAAGAGAGATTAACACAATTTTGGGCTTTTTTTTTCTTTTACCATATGAAGAGAGAGGAGGGGTGATGCATGCTGTACTGGAGAGAGTAGTTAGTGAGGCATTTGTAATGAGTAGGCTTGCTTGCTGAAAATGAAAATTAAATAATTAGCCAGTTTGAATCAGTAGATATCCACTAGATGAGAGTCAGTGAAATCCTTTTCTGTTAAAAAAGGCAGTTAAACATTGGGGTAGGTGGTGAAGGGAAGAAAGTTCGACTTGTTCCAGGACATAGTTGATTTTATCTGGTCCTCTGTTTGTCTTTCCTGTAGAATAATATTATGAGTTAGCACAGACTTAGCTGCAGGTACAAGCTGTCGAGATATATGAAAGTCAGCTGTAGGGTACCTAGAGAATGCACCTGAGTAGAACTTTGCTATTACTCCAATACGCCAGCGACCATCCCATGGATCTGATTTTTTCCTTGAAATGTTTCTGACATAAAATCTCTAGCACATGGTATTAGGGAGAGTGGGGGCTGGCTGAAGCGTTGCTGTTAAGCAGGGTAAAAACGGCCATGAGGATGACAGAGAAAGAAGCTCTGGGGGGGCATCTGCGGCGAGCAGTCTCCACTAGGTCATGGATCTCTTTCCACGTGATCCGGTGTC
>NW_008335287.1:2395961-2397000 GCF_000622305.1 Nannospalax galili | reverse complement strand
ACTCTTAGTATAAAGTCTGGGAGGGTTTTAGTTGGTTTTTGTTTTAAGAATGTTAATAAAGAGGTCTCTCCAGGCCCGGTGGACAGGGGTTAGGCGGTCCCAGGCCTGGAGGGCACATAAGCAGACCTGCTCAAAACAGCCAGCAGGAGTCACAGCCTGCTGGATTCCTGTGGAAAAGTTGCCCTGGCCAAAAAGCTGGTCATAGTTCCAATTTATGAATCCAGGTGGTGGATCCTGTCCCTGTTGTGGTCTTAGCTGCTGATTATGAGTGTCATTTCTTTTAGCCTGCATTAGGCATTCATCTCTAAATAAAGCCTCCCATTGTACAAATAATGGACTGGGGAGGGTAGATCTACCGATATCTCTCCAGTCCTGGGGGGTTAGCAGATTAGTTTTAAATGTTTGTAGTATAGATTTTGTCCATGGAGCATGGATTCCATCCTCACGGACAGCCTGGTGTAATTCTTTTAGTTCCGCTGCTGGGAGCGGATACCAGGCTAGTGGGTGTTGCCTTGTTATTTGTAAGTTAACAGGAAAAGCCTCTACTGGTGGGATTTGGGGGTCCTGAGACCACTGAGGCTGGCAACTTCCACTATCTCTAAGATTACACAGTTGTTGTGTGGCAGTAGGGCGTGGCTGGAAAGGTGCCACAGGTGGTGGCAGAGCCACAAAGTAAGGCTTTAAGGGAACGAATTTGGAGTTTTTTCTGGCGTGATGTTGAATTGCCCATTATAAAAAGAAGATAGTATCTAGCGCTTAATGTTTCTGCAGTAACTTGACACCAGGGGATTGGAACACTCTGACAGGTACAAGCCTGGCTGCAGACTTTAAGATCTACAGAAAAAAAAGTGGCCTTTTTAAATCTATTGTTTGGCTCAAGCCATCTTGAGCCTTCAGGTGCTCTGCAGGGGCTAGTTAATTTAAATTCTCACCTAACTGGTTTTAGCTGTGATTTGAATGCCCTGGGGGGCAGGATAACAAAACTGATTAGAGAAGTTTGCCTTAGAAGCTGACTCCAAGGCTTACGTGAAGATTTGTT
>NW_008335287.1:2386671-2395912 GCF_000622305.1 Nannospalax galili | reverse complement strand
AGGGTTTCCAAGGAAACGTGCCTGAGATCAAAATCTCAGGGGATTTCACTTGGCTCCCAGCACAGGCCTTCCCGCAGATGTAAGAAACTGGCGGCCCTCCTAAGGACTCTTAAGTGGCCGCTGCGTCACCAGGTTTTTATATTAGAAAGATGTTCAGATAGAAGGTCCTTTGTCTACACCTGTGCAGGCAGTCAGAGGTCGTTAGGGGGCAGAGAGGCCTTCAACTGACGTCAGGGAGTAGCCCTGACCAGAAAGCTTCAGTTGCCTTTCTGTCTTTAACGTCCTCAAGCGAAGACTTTAGACGGGAAACAAAAGGAGGAAAATAGAAGAGATTTGCCAGGCCCCAAGGGTGGGGTGGCTTGGGGGCACAGCTGCCTTTTTATTCTCCTGATGGGAGACGAAAGAGAGATTTGCCAGGCCCCATGAGTGGGGAGGCTTGGGGGCACAGCTGCCATTTTTAGTCTCCTGATGGGAGATGAAGGAAAAAAAAGAGATTTCTGTTGCTCTCCTGGTGGGAGAGATACTCACGAATTCTGCGTTTCAGGGGGCACCAGCTGCTGGCTGGTGCAGAGTTCAGAGGCTCTCACGTTGGGCGCCAGATATGGGCTCGCAGGGATCTCGGAGCGCCAGCTGCTGGGCATGGCGCCGGTCTTCCGCGCGCCGCTGGGGTGTGGCGGGTCGTGCACCGTGTCTGCTGTTCGGGTCCCTGGCTCTCCACTGCTGGGGTGTGCAGGTTTCGCACACCACTTTGGTGAGGGTCTCTGCTACCGGAGCTGGCGGCTCTAGGACCGCTGTCAGCTGCCCGGTCGGGTTCCGTTTCAATTTCCACCATGCACTCTCTCTCTAAGTTCAAGACCTGTTGGCCACCAGGTCACAGGGGAGGTGCGAGAAACGGCGAAAGCAGGGTCTTCGTGAGTCGATGATGGAAGGCTACTTTTTTTATAACCTCATGGTTCAAGCCCTCTCTTCCTAGCCTTCCTAGGATTATATACTATAGTCCTTCCCAAATTCAGGAGACCATTTACAATTAGGGCAGAATTACATACAGCTGGCTGGAAAGAATGGCTGAATACTCAGGTGAGGGTCCAATGACCCTGCTTGCCCCTCCTTTAAATAAGGAATATAATCATCAACAAGTCCAGTTGTGATGATCTTTTGCAAGCAGGCACAGCTGAAGTCATGAAGATGGCAGTTATTTGGCTAACATCATATTATTAAAAGAACACGGAATCCAAATTACACACATAAGCTAGTATAATGAGTTAATATTACCCATGTACACACTGTGCTTTATCAGTTCCCAGGCAAAATTTACAGAAAACACAAAACCGTTAAAAATCTTTTTTATTTCATGTAGTTCAGAGAGTGGTCTAACAAAACCTTGCTTTAGGTTTCGAAGGAGTGCAAACACTACGTAGAGAGAAGCAACTGTTACATAGCAAAACATTATCAAATTCAAGTTCACAATCTCCAGAATAATCACTTAAGGAAAATTGCTGTAGCCCTGTTCAGACCTTCAATAAACTTTCTTAATAACATTCACAAACAAATTTACCATTTGCTGTGAGAATTTACCAAGCAATTAATATTTACCCTTAGATAGATAAAAGGGAGACAGACTTAAAGCTAATTTATATATTTGAGTAATATGAACCATATAATAGATAATGTTTAGAGAGATAACATTTTGATCTGAAAAAACATTTTTGAGTTAATGTGCCCATTTTACTTTGCATGGGACTTTACTTATAAGTCAATTTGACCAAGTAAATTAATTTTAAGAAACATAAGCTCATGTTGACCATGTATACATACCTAATTATATAGAACATAGATTTTAGTAACTAAGATTTTGTAATTACACTTTGATGAGATTATGGTTTTTGTTATTTTGAAGTAGACAAACAAAATGGATACCTTAAAACACCTTAAAAACAAAAATCAAAAAAGGTACTTAACAAATAGGATTTTTACACAACTGGCTTATGTGCTACTTTGTATAGGCAATTAGCATTTAAAAGTTTGTGGAACACTTAATAGATCTAGAGACACTGTTTAATAGATTTTAAAATAATGAGGGTACCCAAGTTTATAAATCCATTGATATTTATAAATTTGTACACGTGTATTTTGATTAGGCATACCAAAAACAAAACCAATCATTTTTGTGCACAATAAAAGAATGAGAAAGGAGAAAAAACAAAAGTGGCCACAGTTCAAAAATTGTCTTGACACAAAACAAGAAAAGAATCATCATAGACACACAACACTACTACATGAAATCTGGGTACAACAAAGAGTAGGAGAATACAGAAAGCTTATAGTCTAGCTCTTTAATATGTAAAAAGACTTAGTGGCCTAAAAGAAGGTGGTCTAAGTTTACCATGTAGATTTAAGGCAGTAGTATCTTTTTTCCTTTTTTTTTAATTATCTTTTTGGTGGTGCGGGGATCTTTTTGAGACAGGGTTTCCCTGTAGCCCCAGCTGGCCTGGAAGTTCCTATGTAGACCAGGATGACCTTAAAGAGATCCATGTGCCTCTGCCTCCCGAGTGCTGGGTTTAAATGTGTGGGGCACTGTGACCGGCATCTTTTTCCTTTTTTAAGAGCTAAATAACTGAAGGGTGTTATAAATAAAACCCAAGATCTAGAACCCTGTCAATACCTCACAAAGAACATGTGGACAAAGCAAAAGTAACATGGCAAGGCAGATTTTATTTTTGCATGAGGGTGTTTAAAAGAATCTGCTTAAAGTGAGAAGAGTTCAGCTGCCCAAGGCCATCAGGCTCAGGGATCCACCAGGGCCTTCCCTTAAACAAAAGTCTTACAACGTGTGGTGGGGTTAAGAGATTAGAATTTCTTGTCATAAACCAAGTTTTAAATTTTACAGGCTTTGAAAGAGAAGACTAGTATTTAATGTTTCTTACAGAGGGAGATGCCAGCAGAGCTCCCCTTGTTTAAGTAATTAGCATAATATAAGTCAGAGGATACAGGAAATACAGTAAAGGAAACATGAAGACTTCAGGTGAAGAATAAAAAAAATCTAAATAGTACTCAAAATAATCCCATTTACAAACAGGTTAAAATAATGTTAAATTTTAAACTCCCATTGTGGAGGCCTGATATTACCTCCTTAGTCTGGCATAAAAATGTGTTGACTTTCAACACAGAAGAAACATTTCCTCCATGCTTCCAAGTGAAGCAAGCCACAGTCAAGCAGGACCTTTGATTTATCTTCACATAGATGGAACTGGTAAAGGAAAGGAGCCAGGGGTTCCTCCCAAGCCCATGTGACCCCTGAGGAACAAATCCTCAAATGACCTTAAGAGTAAAAATAAATTGGTTAATCTGGGCCAACTGTGTGGTCTTAAACACCCAAAAAGAAAATATAACCAAAGATTAAAGGGATCAGTTTAATTCTTTAAGAGTCCATGTGTATAGCTAAAGGCTAAATAACAAGAAACAATGCCAGACAGGAGATACCTTCCTTTGAGTTGTTGGCCAGGGTGGCCCAAGAGACTCCCAGACTGTAACCCAGTATAGAACTGGGAAAATGAACAGCAGACCCCAATCTTATCTAAAGGAATATTGGCAACTGATTGCTGCTAGATGAGGAAGAGCTGATCTTCCTAAAACAAGGAACTCTAGATAGGCTGAGTAGATTCAGAGGATGGACAAGCACTGGAGAACGGCTGGGGGCACCGGCAATACAGTGGGCAGTAACAGGGATGACAGAGTATATGGGCTCCAGTGAGGGGAGTGGGGGTGGGGTGGCGGGGGAAGAGACTATGGGAGGGTGCCATTTGGGATGTGGGTATATAGATGAATAATATTATTTGGAATGTTCTGTATGAAATACACACAAAACAAATCAACAAATTTAAAAAATGAATTGTATTTGAAGGAGCATAAAAATTTGTTCCATGTTAATTAGTAAAGGTGAAACACATTACTATTGAAATCTACCCAATGATTTTATATCCATGCTCAGGTGGATCTCAGAAAGTTAACTGTGACTAGTAATAATCAGATATATAGAGATTAGAGACGCATATGCAAACATCGAAGTGTTAGTAGCACTAAAAATGAGTTTTTCTGTATGTGACAGTATATTTTAAAATGAAATGGAGATCTTTTTTAAAGGTTAAAACCTCATTCAATTTTATGCCTTATAGGGTTTATACTGAGTTTAATATTGTATAACTGTATTAATTCAACTGTGAATCCAAAAATTTACAGCCAATTTTGAAAGAGATGCATCTTTCCTCCAGAAATTGTTATTGAATATGTTAATGCTTGTCCTGGTTTGTTTCTTCATTGCTGTGACAAAACACTCTCACCACTACCAACTTGGGGAGGAAAGGGTTTATTCAGCTTACACCTCCCAGGTGGCAGTTCATCAGGGAACCCAAGGTAGGAACTCAGGGCAGGAATCTGGAAGCAGGAGCTGGAACACGGACCATGGAGGAACTCTGCTTACTGGCTTGCTCCCCTGGCCCCTGCTCAGCCTGCTTTCTTATGCAGCACAGGCCCACCTGCCCAGGGGTGGCACCACCCACAGTGGGCTGGGCCCTCCCACATCACTCATCAAGAAGATGCCCCTCAGACATGGCCACAGGCCAGTCCAGTAGAGGCAATCCCCCAACTGAGGCTCCCTCAACCCAGGTGTGCCAAGTTGACACTAAAGCTATCCAGCAAAATGCTGTAATGAAATGCTTCTTCTAATCATGTGGTTATCAAATAATTTTTTAAAAATGCATTGACCTGTTGCAAGGCAATAGACTGTTGGAATCTCTTGCTTTTCTATGATCTGATCAAGAATCCAAGATGAAAACCAAAACAAAAAATAAATTGCAAGAGGATTAGGACATATGATTAAATGTCTGCAGTCCAGGGAATTCCCAGGTCATCATGATTCCCTAGAGTTCAGGAGTACCAGTAAATTCCTGGGTGTCACCATTTTGAATTATCCCCTATGGTTGGATTTAGATGGTGGCAAGGTCACACAGGTCACCACCATTTTGAAAATGTTACTGTCCAAGATGGCAACCAAGCCATGTGTCTGTCTCCATATTGATGATGTCAACAACCAAGATGGAGACAAGATTACATGGTTGCTTCCCTCTTGCTGAGGTCAGCAGCCATTATGGTGAACAAACCACATCACTACTTCTGTTCTATGATAAAATAAACTCATAACCCACTGGGATACAAGCCCCATGGGATTCACATGTCTCACAAATTAAATGTGAACAGCAACCCTTTTTTACTTTTAGAAAGCACCGGTCAAGTCATACTGTCATAGCAGGAGAAAGCGCCCTCAGATATATAGGGCCCAAATAGGAAAGCAAAGCAAAGAAATTCATGGTCTCAATCCAAGGAATGGAGTTCATATCTCTCACCACCCACTGCAACTGTGACTGTGAAGCCTAATCCCCTGGGTCTCTTCATTCCTAGATATAAGCTGTTGCTGGAAAAGAAACTCATGAAGGCAGCAGAAAAAAAAATGGGGAGCTATGTCCAGTGCACACACCCTTGGGTTGTTGCTCTGAGAACACAGGTCTTACCCGAGCTTGGTGTGTGGCTCTCCTTGTCCACCAAAATTTAAAAATGCTTACATCTAGTTAGAAAAGTAGCTGTCTTGGGATCACATGATCTAAGCACTGCTTGGTGTCCAGCAGGAACTGAGGTTCAAATTCCAGGCCCCTCAGACTGTTCTCCTTTCCCCAACCCATGGAGAGAACCATGGTGGAGGATGTTAGGGAAAGAGGAATTTACTGCTTGTTTGAATATACTGCTTGTCTGAATTTACTGCCTGAATTTACTTGTTTAAATTTACTGCTTGTAACCAATTAACTCAACTGGAGACACAGGCATCCAGAGATAGGGGCAATCGCTACAGCCCTCCCCCCGCCCGGAGCCTGACCTGACCTGTGTCATGTCACGTAGACAGGTCTGCTTACACAAAATAACAGGAAAGAGTCGTGCCAGGCACAATACCACCCATCCCTCCCCAGTCGAGACCTGAAGGGAGTTGTAACATTTTTTTGTTATTGGTTTGTAAAATGCTTGCTTTGAAACTATTGGCTGTATGAACACAGGCTTTTGTGTAATGGTTGTGGGAGCCTATATAATCTTTACCTAAAATTGCCTCAGGGTCGATGGCTCTAACCAGACCTGCGTGTCTTGGAAGGACGGTCGGCCCCAGCTAGCTGGTTTAATAAAACTCTGCTTGATTTTTGCATCTCCATACTCGTACATTTGTTCTCCAGAAGAGACCCACCAAGTCACAGATCCTAACATTTTGGGGGCTCGTCTGGGATTCAGGGGGGTCTTCTGGGGGAACAAAGGACAAATGGAGTCAGAGTTTCTTTTCTCCGGACAGGGCAGTGTAATTCGAGGATCGCTCCCTTGTGTCTGTAAGATCCAGAATAAAGCGAGAGTCGCCATCTCGTGTCTGGTCTCGGGTTAGTAATCCCAAGTGAGGAAGTCCGGGTTCGAGTCCCAGCACCTAGGTAAAAGTCCAGGTAACCAGCCCTGGCCCTAGGGTCCGAGTGTCTTGGCCCTAAGAAGGAAGCCTACCATCAAATCTGGCGCCTGAGGAGGAAAAAAAATCAAGCTCATTACTCTGAGGCAGTCCAAGTGGACACCATTTGGAAGAATCAAGAGAAGTCTCAGGGATCCTAAAAGTGAGAGTGGTGAGTGCAGCGCGAGTCTGAGCGAAAGAAGGACCGATCCGCCCGAATGTGATTCAATGTGGTGTGTGTGCTTGATGGTTGTTCTAATTGTCTTACTGGGGGGGGGGTCTGGTTTTGTATTTTTCTCTACGTTCTCTATTTTAAACCTTCATTTCCTCCTTTTTTCCTTCCTTTTATTCTCGGTCTAAGTAGACAAGACCCGTTATCTGTATCTCCCACCCCTCTCCATCCCTCTCTCCGGCCACTGAAAAAACCCACGGCCGGGGCTGCACGGGCTCTGGGGCAGCCACGCAATGGCCACCGCCCGGGGCATGAATATCTCCAGGTGGCACCGGGAGATGAAGTTCGAGTGGCCCATGCTCACGTCCACTGAGCCCTGTGACGAGTTCCACCCAATGGTCACCGAGCGCCTCTTCATGAGGTACTTGAACTCGCAGCCCTCCAGCCGCACCATGGCCCAACCGCCTGGCGGGGACCCACCACCCCGCCCGCGCCCAACAGCACTGCTGCTGCCACCACTACCGCCACCACCGGCCGCCTGCCCGCTTGGCTCCTAAGGCCACCGCTGAGGCGCTAAGCTGTGCTGCCTGAGCCCAGGGCTTGGGACGGGGCCACAGAGGAGCAGCGCCCCCCACGCCCAGCCCCCGATCCCCACACCCCGGCCCGCGCCATGGGGCTCTGGCTGCTGCCGCCTCTCGCGCCTCCAGGCTAGGGCGATGTGGGAGCCCCCAGACCACAGCCCCCGTGGGCACCATGAGCCCCCTACTCCGCCATCTGCTGCTCGCTGCGCTGCTGCAGCTGGCTGGCACCCAGGCCCCTGTCTCCCAGCTTGATGCCCCTGATCACTAGAAGAAAGTGGTGTCTTGGATAGACGTCTATACCCATGCTACCTGCCAGCCCAGGGAGGTGGTGGTGCCTCTGAGCATGGAGCTCCTGGGCAGTGTGGCCAAACAACTGGTGCCCAGCTGTGTGACTGTGCAACGCTGTGGTGGCTGCTGCCCTGACGACGGCCTGGAATGTGTGCCCACTGGGCAGCTCCAAGTCCGAATACAGATAAGCCAAACAGGGCTGCCATACCCCACCACCGTCCCCAGCCCCGCTCTGTTCTGGGCTGGGATTCTGCCCCCGGAGCACCCTCCCCAGCTAAAGAGGGGTCTTATCTCAGCTTAGGGGAAACAGGGTGCTGTTAACTACCCTGGGCAAGTGAACATCTTCTGTTTGCCTATTCCCGGCACAGAGAGCATGAAAAAGGGAGACCGGCCTGTTTCCCCTGGGCCCCCCATGGCCTCTGGCCTGAGCCGGGGTGAGCCAGGGGACCCAGGAACAGAGGGGGCCTCTGCCCTGAGGACACTCAGACCAGGACCACGAGGACCAGGCAGGCTGCGACACTGCGGCGGCCGGTCCCAGCCAATGATGACACTGATGACAGCCTCCGCCCAGCGCAGCCTCGACACTCCCCCACCCCGCTTCCTGTTCCCCTGGCCATGCCTGTGAGGACATGGCGACCCAGAATGACGGTGGACACGGCCTGATGGTGGACACGACCTGGCGATCCACCCGAAGGGGCCTCCGGACCTGGAGAAGGCAGGTCTGCAGCCACGCGTGGCCATCGCTGGGCAGGGGCAGCCCTGGGAACGAGCCTCAGCCAGCGCTTTGTCAGGACTGTGGAACAAAGGCCTTAACGGTTCTGGAAGGTGAGCGGAGCCCAGCATGGCGGAGCCCCGGCAGCAGGAGGGATGGGCCGGCCCGGTGTCCTCCCTCCACCTGGGAGAAGCTGGATGCGACTCAGCCGGTTCGGCCAGCTAGAAACACTCCCCAAGGTCGAAGGCCTGTGTATATAATATAAAAAAAGGCTGCTCTCAACCATTCCCCAAACCTTTGAAAACTTTTGGCAACATCTGAACATCTAGATGTAGAGATTGTGGATGAATGGAGTATAGATAAAAAAATGACAAGTTTGTGCCCAGTTTTGCTTCACAGAAAGGTCGTAGACATGTCTCCTAAAAATGACTTTAAAATGGAGTTGTTAGGCCTCCTTTAGAAAGATCCCAGGAGCGACACACGTCTGTGTTCAGTAAGTTAGAAGATAAAATCAAAAAAAGAAGAGGAGGTCCAGTGCCAGCCTGGTCACGTGGAGAAGACTTTTGTGTAATAACTATTGGGTTGTGTATGCGTCATATTCATTACAGTATGTGTATATACACCTATGTATGTATGTATGTGTTTAACAATGCTGAATACTCTTTTTGGAACTATCTAGTCTTTCTAGATGTTTAGAAGTGCACAAAGTATGTTAAAAATAGATATAGTAAATAATACACTGTAAATAGTCTTTTGTTAATATTAATAGTAAAGTACTGTCTTTTAGAAATGGAATGATAAAACCACTTCCAAGCAGCACATGTTTGTTGGTTTGGGAAGGGAGAAAGGAAAAAACATATATATATATATAATGGGTGTAATACTAACTCAAGGTTTTGGTAATGCAAAATTGACCATTGTCCCCTATAGCTGTGTTTACAGTGTATATAAAAGACAAAAAAGTC
>NW_008335287.1:2352747-2386595 GCF_000622305.1 Nannospalax galili | reverse complement strand
AAGGATAAAAAAGTCCAAATATGCAACATCTAATGTTACTAGACATTAAAGAAGTTGCCAGTGTATGACAAAAGTAGAGTTAGTGAACAAACATGGTGGACACCCTTTGTGTTAAAATTTGTAGGAAACCACTTATGGAGTAAAATTGTTAGTATCCACTCAAAGCAGTACAGTTGCATAAGCCTGAGTCTTGGCTGATAGAGATGGAAAAGTTTCTAAGCCAGAGTGTTGCTATTTAGAAGGCACTTTCTGATTGTAGTCTTTGTTAGGTGTGTGCAGCTTACTCAGTGGTACTGTACAATACTGGGGCAACTTAAGTTCTTATTACAGACATCTATTCTTAGACATTTAAAGGTACATAATAGGCCAGGTGTGATGGCACACCCTTTTGATCCCAGCACCAGGGAGACAGGTCGATGGATCTCTGAGTTGAGGCCAGTCTAGTCTACATAGTGAGACCCTGTCTCGGAAAAAAAAAAAAAAAAAGAAACCTGGAGAGGAGACACAAGAAATATAAAAGTAATAAAAGCTGGTTCAAGTCTTGGTTTATGCATAGACCGTGGTTTACAACTCTCCTCTCAACTATTGCAGGACCTCTAATTATCCTACTGCTATTAGTCACAACTGGTCCCTACATAATAAATAGACTACTAAGGTTTGTTCAGGAAAAGATCGATACTGTCCATCTCTTGGTCCTTCGCCAGAAATACCAAGCCTTAGATACTGCTGAGGAAGATTCCTCAGTCTGACCTAGAAAAAATGGGGGAAATGTTAGGGAAAAAGGAATTTACTGCTTGTTTGAATATACTGCTTGTCTAAATTTACTGCCTGAATTTACTTGTTTAAATTTACTGCTTGTAACCAATTAACTCAACTGGAGACACAGGCATCCAGAGATAGGGGCAATCGCTACAGCCCTTACCCCCGGAGCCTGACCTGATCTGTGTCATGTCACGTAGACAGGTCTGCTTACACAAAATAACAGGAAAGAGTCGTGCCAGGCACAATACCATCCATCCCTCCCCAGTCGAGACACCTGAAGGGAGTTGTAACATTTTTTTGTTATTGGTTTGTAAAATGCTTGCTTTGAAACTATTGGCTGTATGAACGCGGGCTTTTGTGTAACGGTTGTGGGAGCCTATATAATCTTTACCTAAAATTGCCTCAGGGTCGATGGCTCTAACCAGACCTGCGTGTCTTAGAAGGACGGTCGGCCCCAGCTAGCTGGTTTAATAAAACTCTGCTTGATTTTTGCATCTCCATACTCGTACATTTGTTCTCCAGAAGAGATCCACCGAGTCACGGACCCTAACAAGGAGAAAAAACCCAAAAGTCTGAGAAAAGTCCAGGAAAGAAATGACTCTTGAAACTTTTTTCTTTTGTCTGAGAGGCAAGCAGTTTGCATTTCCAAATGCCCCAAGGCAAGACAGCAAGATAGATAAAGGAGTTCACCTGCTTTACAACCAAATTCAGCACAGCTATAGAAAATTTCCATATGGCCAACAAATAAATTTTATTAGAATTTTTGGAAGGGGGTCCCTTAGTGGTGACCAGGATGATATGGGGAGAAAGAGCATCCCCTAGAGGGTTCTCAATCTCATTTATAAAAGAATTAAATAATGGAACCAATCAGAATCTTTAGGAAAAAGCTAAGAGGTTATGCAGGGCTACAGCCTGCATGGAGGTCAGACACCTGGCAGACTGGTGGGGAGAGGACAGCTTTAGAAAAAAGTAAAGAAGTACAAGATTCTAGAGCAACCCAAAGCTTCGAAGAAAGCATGTTTAGAAAAGGGATATAAAGAAGAGAAATTATGCTTCTCTGAAAAATTTAGAAAAGCAGGCAGACTTACAGAGACATACATGTCTGTGGCTGGGTCCAGAAGCAGAACAAGTGTTACTGGAGGAGAGGAGTCTGGACCATTCTGCCTGTGCAGGGAACCCATAACTGGTTAGAGGGAGGAAGAGAGACAGCGTTGAGTAAAGGATGGAAGAAAGGGAGACCTAAAATTAGATTGAAAATAACAGTATCAGCCAGAGATCAGACCATCCCCAGGAAAGTGAGGAAGAAAGGCACTGGAAGAGAGAAAGAAAGATGGAAGACAGGAGTGGGTGGAGGACAAGGACACTTTGGAAGGCCACCAAAGCTTTGAGCTACCTTAAGTCTTAGACCAGTGAGAGTATGAAGCAGAGAAGCTTTAAAACCCAGGGCAAGGAAAGGGGAAGGAAGGGGTCATATGGAGCCCAGTGGGAAGCTCCTGGAGCTTCAAGCCACCTAAGTCATAGAGAATATGAAGCAGAGAAACTTCCAAGCCAAGGATGAGGGAGAGAGGAGGAAGTAGTAGGACAAGGGCTCCCCAGCCACCTTGATTCTTATGCCAGTGAGAGAGTTCCATGAGAGAGTTCCTTCCAAGGCATGGGGAGGGTGAGGTCTTCCCAGAGAAGCAGCAGCTGCGAGAGGCATCCCAGTCTCAATGCCTCTCTGAGCAAGAAAAACGCCCAAGTTGCTTGTCAAGGCATCCCAAGGACAAGGGAGAGGGTGTGGGGAGCCCCCAGCAGGGTGTGGGAAGATGTTTGGCATGCCAGCAGGACTCAGGTTTGCTTTGCTCAGTGGGGGACCTACTGGCTTCAGGGCAGAGAGACTTGATCAGCAACAGAGTCTTGGACCCTGGGACCTGTGTCTTTTCAACAAGCCATTTATTATTTAATTCAGATGGTTTTTAACATCCCAAGGAACTAGTAGTCAAGTGGGATATGGCAGTCACATACAAAGATTTAGTACAAAGAAACAGGACATTTAGTCTGTTAGTTGGCACAAGAAGATTCTTAAACTTTTACTCAAGGTTATCAATGCCCATCTGGTAATTTATGGGCCACAATGTTTTCTTTCTTAGAGTAAAAAGCATGGTGAACTTTTACCTTTTAGCTCAGGAGTAAACCTTTAACCTGGCCTAGTTTCTTAGCTAAGGATAGCTGAGTTATTTTTCAGGACAAGGAGATGAGCTAAGGGTTGTTGACCAAGACACTTTCCCACAGAGCAGGGAGCCTGCACTTATGACCAGGCCACTTTCTCCTGCCAGTCTGGTAGAGTTCTGCAAGACAGGGATTATTCAGAGCTACTGTCTTCAGTGCTCCTCCCTTTAGCAGAGAATGCAGCCTGGATTTAAAAGTTTTAGGCTCTTCTCACTCTAGGGCCTGGTATCCTGGTTTCCTATACCCGGTATGACTTGAAACTGAGTCAAACACCTCTGGAGAGTGTTAAGGTTCAGATAGCCCTGCCCCCTCACCAACAGGGTCTCATGGACTTCTCAAGCTCCTGAGAAAAGGGAACTGAGTTGATAAGCACCTTGGTCTTTGAAGTCAAGAGAAGCAGACTTTTCTCCACTGTTTGGCCAACACAACAGGCTTCCCCCTTGATTTCTAAAGAGGACAGGTTTTAACAGTCCCACTCTCCCACTTCCCCCTGCCCAACTTTAAAAAAAAATACATCCTCCTGCCTTCTGCAGGAAGCAGAAGCCTCCCCCTTAAAAAGACCCCAGCTCACGACCCAGGGCAGACTTTTTCCCTGCCAGGAAGGGAATCTGTCCCATGTGTTCCTTTGCTAACAAATTCTGCTTTCTCCTGATCCTATTCATCATATGGCTACTTTTGATCTATCAGAGAGAAGGGAAGACCTCCAGGCAGGAAGGAAGGTAGAGGAAGGAGGGAGAGTGAGAGATGGAGAGGAGAGGAACTGGGGGAGGGGGAAGAAACAGAGAAATAGATCAGCTGCTCTGTAAGTGGAGCACTTACTCAAACTCGTCAGAGGGCAAGTGGGACAGAGCCAGCAGAGGCAAAATGGTCCATGGTCCATGTCACAGGCAGGAGTATCTGCTCAGAAGTTTGGTTTGGTAAAAGGAGGAACTGGGTCATAGAAAACCTAGGCATTCATTCTGGGTTTTGTGTACCATATGTATGGACAGGTAGACTGAAAACCACCCACCAAGAAAATTCCATAGAGGACAGCAGTTTATTTGAAATCAGACCACTGGGCTGCCCCTCCAGGAACAGAGAAATAGTAATCAGTAATGAAAGTCAGACATCCTTTATAGGCAATTAGGTGCCTAGGTAACTTTCCATGACATAGGCTAGCAGTTTAGTTCTGGATTGGTTGGTCTGATAAGCAAAGGGATTTTCCCAGGCTAGTTTGGAATGTGGGGATTTTTAGAATATTGGGAGCTACACTTACTATGGAAATAGAACTTATCAGATGCTAAAGGATTTTGCAATGTGATAGTAATTAAGAACTCTGGGAATGGGGAAGTAAACAGGAATCTTCCACTGCCCCCTATGGTTATCCAGGATAAGAAGCCTTTGTTTTCCAAAGCTATCGCATCCCTGTATAAACCTAAGGCTTTTGCATTCCTGTAACCTTTGCATTCCTATTACCTACAAGTAGGTCTTCCGGGTCCATTCAAAACTTCAGAGGACAGCAGCTCTGGTCAATGAAACTACAGGAAAGTCCTGAGGCAAAAACCACACAGCAAAGCTGCTCCTCAAGTCCCGGCCCACAGAAACTCTGTAAGATAATGTTATTGTAGGCCACAGAGCTCAGAGCAATCTTTTATTCAACAATAGATAACTAATAAATTGATTATCATCAAGAAAATGTACTGAGCATCTACCCTTTGATAGCAATGTACACATCGCTTATACATATACATACAGCATCCATTCTGACAAGTCATGCTTTCATGGACCCAGCAGGAAAGTTTGGGAACAGGAATTTTCATTCAGACTAACAACTAAGCTCATTTAGAGAAAACAGATTTTTCCCGCCTACTCTTTTCTTCATTCTACAAAGAACTTTGTCACTTAACAGCAAGGCAGGCCGTTATCACAGGTGTCTTTGGAATCTGACACTGTACCATACTCATGCTTTGTCCTGTTTGTTGCCTTCCAAGTGCAGCTGAAACAGAAGCACAGCAACATTTCCTTTTTTTGGAGCTAAGGACCGAACCCAGGGCCTTGCGCTTGCTAGGCAAATGCTCTACCACTGAGCTAAATCCCCAACCCCCATTTTCAAACAGCCAAAGAAGCAAACCCTGGGAGGAAAACTGTCACCTGATTTTACTGGCAGCACAAGACCAAGTTTTTTACTAACAAGGCACACATAAATATTCCTGGCATCTGCTTATTCCAAGTGTTATGTCTCCCTGACTCATCATTAACAATACAGATCAACATACAAGACCCGTGACTAGGACAGGAATGCAAGAGCCAAGAGAATGCCTGTGCTTTGGGATGGTGCAGAAAAACTACAGCTATTTTGAAATTTTCATCCTGGGTTCTAACTCAGGCACTGAGCTGACAAGCTCTTTCTTTCATCTGACTTACTCTTTATGGATATTTCTTTTTTAAGGAGGCCTGAGAAATTGCCTGCCTCCTTGCTCGCCTGCACTTCTCTCTGGAAGATTACACAAGTGAACGCCCTTCTTTCCTCTGTCAAGAGACTGGCATTTAGGACCCAACCAGAGCCTCTCTCCAGGTCACTAGTCCCTGTAGTCCAATTGGCAAAGACATGAGGGTCTGAGCCATGAGGGCCTGAGTTCCAGCGTAAGTACCAAGCCTAGACACTGAACAGGAGTCTCTGTGCTTGGACATTGCTCTTTCAGACACCAAAGATTAAAAAGTAATAATAAAGCAGAGCCGGGCATGATGGTGCAGCCCTTTAATCCCAGCACTCAGGAGGCAGAGGCAGGTGGATCTCTGTGAGTTCAAGGCCAGCCTGGTCTACATAGTGAGTTCCAGGCCCTGCCTCAAAAAGAACAAATAAATATATAAAAATAAAGCAGAAAGAAAAAGGAGGAAGGAAAGGAAGGCAGCAGGGAGGAAGAGGAGGGAGGAAAGACTAGGCAGCAAACAGATCAAAGAATTCTCTGCTTTGCATCCTGCTGCTGTTGAGTTTCAAGGGAGAGGCACACATCAGTGCTCAGCACTCCTAGAAGCAATGTGGTAGCCTAGCTTTGACTCCTGGCATGGCCGTTTCTCAGGTTTGTGACTCTTAGCAAGCCACTTAATCTCTTTAAGCTTCAGGTTCCCAGGACCCGGACTCTGAAGGCTTAAATGAGGCAGTCTAAGTAAAGCACTAAGCAGTGCCTGGCCTAGAGCCTGTGCTTCAGAGACATTAGCTGCTACTGATAGCATCATAATTGCATGGCTAATGGCCATTGAAAAGCTGCATCTCAGCTAATCCCCTGGGAACCAAGAGACATACTGCCCTGTTCTTCCTGCTTCCCTGCTTTGCAGCACCCTGTTGTCATCTACTTACTGTTTTTCAGAGCAAGTATTTCCTTTGCTGAACAACACCTGAGAATCCAGTTGGAGTCCAAGAAAGCAGACCACAATTGGCAAACTTTGAGTATAGCTTGTACCGTTCCTGATGAATCCAGACACCTGGTAGAAATAGAAGAACTCCCCAATCTCTGGTCCAAAGGAGACTGGGACTCAGCCACAAAGAACAGTAATAGTTCCCCATAACTATTTTGAAAAGGGCATACTCTCAAAACCCTGGTCAGGTTGGGAATGGCGGTGCAAAGCCCTTGGTAAGCAGAGGCAAAAGAATCACTACAAGTTCAAGTCCAGCCTGGGCTACATAGTGAGTTCCAGGTCAGCCTGGGCTATATATTAAGATCCTGCCTCTTGGGTGGGGCTGGAGAGATGGCTCCTTGGTTAAAAGCACAGGCTGCTGTTGCAGAGGATCCTGATTCTGTTCCCAGCATCTACATGGCAGCTAACAACTATCCATAGGTCCAGTTCTAGGGGATCCAACACCCTCTTCTGGCCTCCATGACATCACATGCATGGGTGCCACTTACATACATGCAGGCAAAACACTCATACCCTGTCTCAAAAAAACACCCCTCCAAAAGAAACCCAACCACAAACAGCCTCATGAGAGACACTCCCTTCAAGGCTAGCCTTCTGTATCCACAGATTTAGTCAGGCACTTGTCAGACCTGGTCTCCAGAGGAACTAAGAGACTTGAGAGTCTGGTGTTTATCAAAGAGAGAGCTTTCTATGCCACAATTACATTTTCACTGTGCAAATGTGACTGGAAGAAGTAATAGCAAAGAACTAATCTCAGATCATCTTTCCTCAGAGGAAGTTTTAAGGGGGTGGACAGAAAGGGAGAAGGAGCAGAAGACAGCAGCAGGGAGATGGCTGAGCCATGGGACATCTTGAGAGTGTGGGCAGAGCTAAAACAACACGCATGCTATAAAGTGATGAAAAAAAGTTCCTGGAAGAGTAAAGGAAGAGTAAGACAGAAGAGACCTAAAAAGCCATCAGAGTAAGATGAAGACCTGACTCCAAGTGAGGGAATGAAGGACAGGCAGACAACTGGCCAGAAACACCTTCTCCTGTAGAGCAGCTGTGCACACGTAGGCCTGCAGGGAATCCTAGAACCAACGTCACCATCAAAGGAGACCTGTGTCTCCCAGAATCAAGCTTGCCTTGGTGCTCCTCCCTCACTTAGCCTTCTGTGGGGAGCAGCCTCTGGAACACAGAGCCTTGGCAGAAGTGTGTTGGACTGCCAAGTTTAGGAGCTGGCAACTTCTGCCAAGTACCAAGTATGTTTCCTGCAGAGATCTGACAGGTGAATCCCACAGTTGTCACAAAAATGGAAATTGGGACTCGTTTTAAAGAAAAAAAAAAAAAGACCAGGTATGGTGGCTCATGCCTTTAGTCCCAGCACCCAGGAGGCAAAGGCAGGTGGATATCTGTGAGTTCAAGGCCAACTTGGTCTACATAGTGAGTTCCAGGACAGCTGGGGCTCCAGGGAGACCCTGTCTCAAAAAGAACAACAGCAACAAAAAAAGTCTCATCTTCTGTTGAGTCAGAACAGCCTTGCCAACATTAAATAGGCATTTTCACTCCTCTCGCCAGCTCACAGAGAGCCATCAGAACCCGTTTATGAACACACAAAACTCCAGAAGGACACACTGATCCAGGAAGCCTTCCTCAGTCCTTAGTCAATTTTGTTTGGCTCTGTCTTAGAATTCCCACCTAGAGTACATGATCTAGAAGAGAAATGTTTCAAGACAGCAGTCCCCATTCTCTCCAATCTCCCCTCTCCTTTAGAAACAACAAACCCAGGGGAGGAAGAAGGCATGATCTTGGAGGCTGATGTACTGGAGAGATAAAGACTAGAGCAGACTACCCGGGATGGGTAAGAGAAATAAGCTGGGGAAGTTGTAAATCACTTTTTTTCCCATTTGCAGCTTTGCCAGACATCTGCTTAGAACCAGGGGAGAAGAGGATTATGTCTATCACGGTGACATCACCTAGATTGCACTTTCTGAAAACAACTGATCCTCTTGAGTTTCTTCTGGTCCTCAGGCCTTCAAGGAACAAGGGGTTAGCACACCTCTGTCTCCTTCACTCTAGATGAAGACTCACTTTCAGCTCCCTGACAACCATCATGAGATCCCACAGGTGCCTGGAAAGAGATGTGCTTGGCTCAAGGAGTTCGTTAACAGAATCAAAAGAAGGGTAAAACAAGTAGATCTGCTACCTACAAAGAACCTCCGCAGTCAAACTTCACACAAAACATCACTGAAGACATTTGTCGTTAGGCACTGCCATGCTTCTCAATTATAACAGGAGGCATATTGATAAAAATTATCCAGATCACACAGAACATTCAAGGACTAATATGTCCAGACAGGCAAAAATGGAATACATAATTCTACCTATGGCATAAAATAATTACTACTACTCCATGGCTGGAGTCATCAATGGTTTAGTCAATAAAATGCCTGCCATGCAAGCAGGAGGACCTGAGTCCTGGTCCCTGCACCTAGATAAAAGCAAGACATAGAGGTGCACATCTGTAACCCCAGCACTGGAAGGCAAGGCAGAGACAGAATGATCCTTGGAGCTCATTGGCCAGCTAGCCTAGCCAAATTGATTATCTCCAGATTCCGTGAGAGACCGTGTCTCAAGAAAATAAGATAGACAGTGATGAAGGAGGACACGTGACATCCACCTCTAGTATCTACATGCACACACACATACATAGACCCTCATGCATGTGTGCATACACCTACATGAAGACATATAAATAACACACACATATATACAAAAATAAACAGTATTATTACAAGCAGAAGAGAAAGTAGGAGATACTTTACTGTGCTACTTCAGTATTAATTTTTCTTCTTTTAAAGATAAGATTTTATATGTTAGGTAAACAAAAAGCCAAGCAGTTTATATAAATACAATAATTTCTTCTTCAGTCATCAATAGGAATTTGTCTAGGGTATTTCTTCCATACCCTATAAGGCTGCACTTCGTTCACATTTATTCCTGGGACCAAGAGATATACAATACTTACAGCAGAAATTATTTATCCCATGTATTTGTTAGCTTTGAATATTCATCTATTCTTGAATAGCAGACTGATTGTGACATTGAAATCTTGCATAATTTTTTCAGCAATTCTGCTTAATAACTAAGCTAACTCCTGCACACAGAACAGCATCTGAATAGAGCAGCTCACTGCTCCTGACCTTGCTTCCTGCCCAGGTCCAGGTCGAGGAGCTGCATCAGCCCTCTGTCTCTCAACCCAAGTAGATCAAAGTGAGACTAAAACTCCCTCAAGCCTCAATGCCACCAGGCCACCTTCTGCCTCTCACACCAAACAGCATTGGAAGAGGAAAGAATTCACAAGATGCCTGCTACATGCCCAGCAGTGCTCTACATCAGTGTTTTTTTTTTATTATTGCCCTCATGTTTCCAATCACTCCCCTCCCCCACTAACTTTAAGTACCATAGATTTATTGTATATCTGTTTTTATACTGTATGACCATCTTCACTTTGTCCATAAATCTAATATGCTATTTTGCCTCCTGGTAACCTGTTTCCACATCCTTCAAGGCAAGATCACCCTCATTGAAAATGCATAAACTAGACTAGCCATATTATCTATTTAACTTGGTTCAAATGGCAATGTCATCATTTAAATATAATTCTGAGAGCTGGAGAGATGGATCAGCTGTTAAAAGCACTGTTTGCTCTGGCAGAGGACCTGAGTTTGGTTCCCAGCACTCAAATGGTGGCTAACAGCCATCTGTAACTCCAGTTCCAGGGTGTCTAAAGCACTCTTCTAGTGTCCAAGGGCATTGCACACATGGGTTCAGTTACATACATGCAGGCAAAGCACTCATACACACAAAATAAAAATATTAAATATGATTCTAAACCAGACTGAGTTGAAATCAAGCACTACCATTTGTTACAGGTTTAATCCTGCACAATTAATGTAAATGTGTCTCCATTTCCTCATCGGTAAATGGAAGTAATAGTAATAATGATCCTACAAAGATCACTATGATGATTTAATTAGTTAATATAAAATGCTTAAAATAGTGCCTTGCACATAAGAAGCACTATATAAGTGGTTGCTATTTTATTAGCAAACTCAAAAACACATTAGCCTAGGTATCATAAAGCACATCTTAACAAAGAGGAAACATATCTTTGGATGCCTGGTCTAAGTCCACCTCATGGGTAAAGCAGAAATTGGGACTAAAGGCAAGGACTTCAAGACATCAGAATATGAGTTTTCTGTCTGTGTTTCCTTCATTATATCATTAGGCTCACAAAGGGCACCTCTGAATAATCCAAACCAGAGCTTTGCATTGAATGCCAACGATGAACTCAATGTTCTCCTGCCTTCTGCTTCCAAAGAGCACATACACCATCCTGTGCCTTGGGCATCTCCCTAGACAAACAGTAGTGCTTTGCCCAGAGAAGAGTACTAAGCTCCTTGTCTTGGGACAAGGAAGGCCACCTGGTCTCATCCAAAGTGTTATAGTCTGAAAATCAAAAGTTGAGCTCAGACCCAGGTGTTCCAGACTGTGGTCTTGGTCTTATCACCCTCCACTCTGGTCCTCAGTTTGTTCTTATAGCTAAGTCATCTTTACACTGTCCACTATTCGGTGAGCAGGAGCATGCACAGCAGGCATAGGCCCAAGAAGTCTGGGTCTTACCCAGTCTTCCTCATCAAACAACCCAAAGCCAAAGTGAGCAAGCACAAACGTGCCACTGCTACCAGAAGGCAGCCTGGCCCTGTGCCTTCAGCACAGGACAAGGATCAGGCCAACCATGTAAAGAGGGACAACCGGGCCCTGGGTCGGCCCCCAGCAGAGGAGTAAAATGGGAAAGAGAGGATTCAGTCAGTTTCCAAAGTTGATACTCTGTTTAACTTAAAACACTGAGAAATAGGGGCTAGAGAGATGCCTCAGCGGTTAGGAACACTGGTTGTTCTTGCAGAAGACCCGGGTTCAAATCCCGGCACCCACATGGCAGCTAACAACTGTCCGTAACTCTAGTTCCAGGGGATCTGACAGCCTCTTCTGTCCTCCACAGGCATTGCATGACACGGGTTCACTTACCTCCATGCAGGCTAATACACACATACACACAAAATAAAATAATAAATAATAAATAAAATATTTAAAAAACATGGAGAAAAAAGTGAACGATTGATTGAATCATCACATCTAAGTAGGAGGACAGAGAAAAGTCTTACTTGCCTGGTAGAAATCATTGAAAATCTAAAAGTGGGGTCTACATAGTGAGTTCCAGGACAGCTGGGGCTACAGGGAGACCCTGTAAAAAAAAAAAAAAAAAAAAAAAAAAAAAAAAAAAAACCATGGAGAAATAATCAATGTCATCAGAAGCTGACACAGATTATGGATGTATACATAAGTTGATATGATGAAAAAAGTGTTTATGGCCTATAGAAGTCTTAGAATACAGCCAGGCATGTTTTATATTAACATTTTACAGTATTGGAGTATCTGTACATGGGGGTTTAAGACTTGTTTAATTGATTCTATTGTGAACATATTCTTGTGGCTTTAAATAATTTTTTTTCTTAATTAGTTTTTATTCAGAAGCATAAACTTAACTCTGCAGTCCAAATAGACTTGGAGGGTAATAAGGAGACTGTGAAAAGAGCACAAAGATCATGGACTATTGGGAGCAAATGGGCAGAGGGTGCTCTCCTGAGCTACAAAAGGAACTGTCTGCAAGTTAAGATGCACACAAGTCAACAGTATTTGAACTGTCCACAGTCAGCAATGATCTCACTGGTCTCATTGTTCCTGGAACCAAAGCCTCCATGGCTTCCACAGGCTCAGGCCTTCTTCCACCTTCCCAAAGACCACGTGTTTGCCATCCAACTACTCAGTCTTGGTAGTGAAGATGAAAAACTGGGAACAATTTGTGTTTGTTCCAACATTTGCTATGGACAAGACGCCAGGACCTGTGTGTTCCTGGATAAAGTTCTCAACCTGAATTTCTCCCTGTAGATGAACTTGCCTCCAGTGCCATTAAGGTATGTGAAGTCACCACCCTAAAACATGAATCCTGGGATAATTCTATGAAAAGAAGAACCCTTGCAATCAAATTCTTTCTCTCCAGTGCACAGAGCATGAAGTTTTCTGCTGTCTTTGGAACTTTGTCTACAGACAGCTCAAAGAAGACATAACCCAAGGGCACGCCACTGCAATGTTGGAGAAGACAGTGGAGCTGACCAGGGCTGACAACAAATGGGTTACAGGGGACAGCAGCATCTGCAAAAGCCAGCCTTAAATAATTTTTAACCATGATTTCATTGGTTAAAAATGACAAGCTATCATTATTTAGTCATTTCTCTCTTGCTGAAGTTAGAAGGTTCCCATTTTCATATTATATAGAATGTTACCAGACCATCTTTATAAAATTTTTGTGTAATTGTTTTCATAGAATAAATTCTAGGAAGTGGAATTACAGAATCAAATCAGGGAAATGTTTTCAAAGCTCTAAAGCATATGATCAGATCCCATGGGAGATAATACCAAGTCTTTCTCCCATCAGCAGTACATAAAGAAGTGCTTTGTCACCTGTGTTCCTCAGTTTCCTTATCTCAGAAATGGGAATAATGGTAAAATTGGGAGAATTTACACAGCTGAGTCAGGGGAGATACACATCTACGGTAACAGCTTATAACTATGTAACACCAGTCTACAAACCACTCTCATGAAAATGTTGTATGTGGCCTTCCTATTGCTGATGATAAGGGCTTAATAAGGACATTGTGAAAATTAGTTCATTTAAATTAAATTAACATGTTTTCAAATGTGTAAATGCTCTTAGCACCTGTAGTCTTACTATTGTTTTTGCCAATTTTGTTACATAAAAATGTTAGTTAGGGGGCTGGAGAGATGGCTCAGCAGTTAAGAGCACCAGCTGTTCCTGCAGAAGACCCAGGTTTGATTCCCAGCACCCACATAGCATCTAACAACCATCTGTAACTCGATTTCAGGGCATCTGACACCCTCTTCTGACTTCTGTGGGCATTGCACAACATGAGTGCATTTATACGTATGCAAGCAATACACTTATATACATAAAATAAATAAAATATTTTATTAATTATAGTATTATATTATTAATATATTTCATGATGTTATAATAGAGTATAGGACAGTGAGTGTTTATACTAGTTGGCTATGTTGATCTCAGCTGGGTTTGTCTCTATGGGTTGCATGATGTCTTATAGTAATACAGCTCTACAACTGCATCAGCCTCAAGTCACCAAGCATGTGCCTCCCCCTACTCTCCTCTCCCTCCTCCTCCTCCTCCTCCTCCTCCTCCTCATCCATTGAGCTTACCAAAGTCTAAACACTGCAGTGAGCAGGAAGAAAAACTGTTGGTGTCATATCTATTGTACAGATTGAGCCAACTTGAAGCTTCACCAAGACTCCAAACCTATGTAGATAGTAAGTGGTAGACCTTGAATTTCTGACTCTAGAACCCAGTAGACCTAAGAGCCCAAATTCTACTAGAGACCTCTTATAGTCATATTATGATTAACACTGCTCTCTATGGTGAGTCACTCTAAAGAATACTTATTTTCCAGGCTTAGAAAGTAGACTAAGCAACAGGCAAAGGAAACTGACAGTAATTATCATTTTTTTCCAGACTCTTGACTTGCTCTGAATCACTTTCAAGATTACCTACAGTGTAAAAGAATCCATCAAGCAGTTTTCAAAACCTCTCTGCTACAAAAGCTAGTTGTGATATTTTTATTTCTTTATTTTCTAATTACACGTTTATTTACTCATTTATTTATTTATTTATTTATTTATTTATTTATTTGGGGTGGGGGACACATGCTTGCCACAGTGCACATACAGAGGTAAAAAGACAACTTATGGGAATTGCTTTTCTCCTTCCACCATGTGGGCCCTGGAGATGGAGTACAGGCTGCCAGGCTCGGTGGCAAACACCTTTACCCACTGGGCCATTTAATGGGCAACTCAAAATGACCTCTCCTGGGCCACTGAGATGGCTTAGCAGGTAAATCATTTGCCTCATAAGCCTAAGGACCCAAGTTCAATCCACATAAAGACAAGAGGCGACAACTGACTCCACAAAGCTGTCCCCTGACCTCCACACACATGCTGTGGCATACACATGAAAACACACACACACACACACACACACACACACACATATTTCTTTATAAGTTTGGTCTCCTCCTGTGGACTTCACAGCCTCTCATTCACAGAGCTGTTGATTTGTCCTGTTCTTACAGCATCCAGGTTTTGTCTCTATTTGCTTTAAAAGTGTTTACATAACATTCACACTAAGATTTAGATCCAAATTATCAAAAAGAAAATCCTCTGTCCTGAGACATGAGCTAAGGAAAACAGTATTTTTATTCAGTTCCCCCAATACTTCTAATGTAGAAAATGCTCTAGTCAGGATCATTTTTCTTGAAATCTCTCCACAACAAAAAATATTATCTGAAGAATCATGAAACTATGAGGTAAATAACTCACTGAGATTATAAACAGCATATCGCTCTTTACAGATCAATGCATCATTTGAATACAGCCTAGTTGTGTGTTCCAAGCCTCACGTCAGGACCATTCATAGTTCAGCACTTCATAATTACATACAATTAACAGCTCGGAGGCTGAGCAGCAGAGTGACTAGAAAGCACTGAAAGCTACAAATCTGTTTTGCAGGAGTGTGTATTTTTTTTTCTCCACTGATTTTCTTTATTGTTGTTTTGTTTGTTGCCTATTAACATACCTCTGGGGAATCTTTCCAAGATGTAGTGTTAACGAGGAAATACTTGTGAGATTGCCAGACATTCCAGATGACTTTCTTTCCAAGGCAGAGAAAGGAAGAAATGAACTGACATGTTGTTATGCAGCGAAATAGAATTATGCAGAAAATGCAAAATTATGCAAAATATTATCTATGCAGAGCACATCCCTGAAGAACAGAAGGCGTCATTGATTAGGAGTAAGAAAGAAAAGAGGAATACGTTTGAATATTACTGCCTACTAAAGAATCTTGTTCATTCTAGGGTAATAATAGGGCACAAAGCCAGGAAACCCCAGACCCAGAAGCCACAAGGCCCTTAAGAGGAACTGAGTCAGCCAACTCCCAGCCACCAGCAAGCTGACAAAAGCAACTCTGGGAATTGGCGACCCAATGTATTGTGAAAACCGGAGCATGCTCCACAGGCTGACAAACAAGTTTCCCAAGCCCTGTAGCTGCAATGGGTTCCTGGAACCCTGTAATTGTAGAAAACACCTTTTACAGTCAATGTTTTCCTTGATAAGTTTCACCAGGTACAGACCCCACACCTTCTCTGAACAGCACCAAAACAGCCCCAAACAGCCAGAAAATATTCTCTTTTTCTGCATTCTTTCCCTTTATAAGCTACACCCTGCAGCCATTAGAGTGCTTGTTCTTACTCACTCCTGAGTTGAGACCCAGCCGGCCAACCCATTAAACTCTCACTTTGCCGGAGTCTTCTCTGTTTCTGTTTTGCAGCAATCCCAACCCCTGCCACCTTTTAAATCTAACAGGTACCATAGGTATTTCAATGAGAGAAACAAGACTACCTATCTTCAGGCTAACAGACCAAAAGAAAGGGCAGGGCTGGCGGCAGGGGGGTTACAAGAAATAGACATTGCAAGAGGGTAGGTGTGCAGAGGTCTGTCAGAGACTCAAAACTCATCAGATAATAATAAAATCATAAAACCAACAACAATAACATGAGACAGCTAACGTTTATTGACTTTGTACCATGTCATAGGCACTGTTCTAGCACCTTACATGCAGACTTATTTCTCAGGACGATTCTGTGAAGTAGCTAGCATTATCATCCCATTTTACAGTCAGAGATACTAAAGTTCAGGCAAGATAAGTCATTTTCCTGTCACATAGTGAATAAATGAGCAAATAAAAATAACAATAGCAGGGCTGGAGAGATGGCTCAGTGGTTAAGAGCACTGACTGCTCTTGCAGTGGACCTGGGTTTGATTCCAAGCACCCACAAACCATCCTTAACTCCAGTTCCAGGGGAATCCGAAGCCCTCTTCTGACCTCCACAGCATTGCACAACACAGGTGCACTCACATACATGCAGGCAATACACTCATACACATAAAATAAAAATAATAAAGATTTTTTAAAATAACAATAGCAATAAGCATTTGAACACAAAGGCTGGTTCTGAAAGCCCATTTTCCTTTTGGCTGCTAAAGAATGGGTCTCCATCATTGGAGAATTCTAGATCATGACTAAATTTTCAGGCTCATCTACCCTTTTAAAACAAAATAATTGTCATTTTCTGAGAAAAATGTATATAAACTTGTGTCAGACTTGGCAAGTAACATCAAGGGCTCAAAGAGTCCCCTGAGGTACATCTGTAGGTCACTGTTCTAGATGAAACAAAAAACAAAACCAATACTTGCAATTGATTGTAGATGCTCATGAATGCAATAAATAAAGGTCATCATGCTCAGGGTGTGGCGTGGCACAGGACACATGCCCCAGCACCCTCTTTGTAGGAGGATCTGAGGATGTACCCTTCCCTTTGTTCTCTGACTTGCACTAAGATTTTTAATCTATAATTACATTTTGTCCTAACAGTACTAATTTGTTCAATTAGCTCTCATTTTTTAAAAAAATTTATTATTATTATTTTACGTGTGTATTGTCTGCATGTGTGTAAGTACACCCCTGTAGTGTGGTACCCACAGAGGTCAGAAGAGAGCATCAGAATCCCTGGATCTGGAGTTATAGGTGGTTGTTAGCCACCATGTAGGTGCTGGGATGCGAATGTGGGTCCTCTGCAAGAACAGTCATTGCTCATAACTGCTGAGCCATCTCTCCAGCCCCTCAATTAGCTCTCATTTAATGCTTCCTCTCAGAGCCCTGACTACCTAAGAACAGCCAGTTATTGTGACTGCGAATTGCAAATGGAAGAGAGGGAGTTGGCTCTGTGTATGCTGCCTTATTGTGGAGCTCCCCCATTCTGTGGATCTCTAGAAACCTCAACTCTCATCATGGCCTTTTACCCAGAAACCAGGTAGAGCAGGTACTCAACTAACAGAACAATTCCCTCTTTTTGCTAAAAAATAATCGTTATATTGGCAGTTTACCAACATTTCCAATATATTTATACTCTCCGTAGACTCAGTAGATTCTACCGTGATGGAATCTGAGATGCCATGCTCAGTGTACCAAAATTCAGTCCCTGATTCAAGGGGCTCACAGCCTGAAAATGAAATGGAAGAAAACAAGATGGATCAAGGAACTTAGCTCACCAGGCTTGGGGAAAACTTCACAGGGACACTGATATTTGAACAGATGTAGGAAGATAAGTAGGAATTAGTACAGAAAAGGAAAAAAAAGGAGAGGATTTAAAAAAAAATAAAAGGAGAGAATACAGAGCTGAAGAAGAGCATGTGGTGCTAGAGGAAGATAGATAGATAGATAGATAGATAGATAGATAGATAGATAGATAGATGATAGATAGATAGATAGATAGATAGATAGATGATAGATAGATAATAGATAGATGATAGATGATGATGATAGATAGATATGATAGATAGATAGATATAGATTATAGGCAGAGAGATGGTAGATAGATGATAGATATGTAGAAGATAGACAATAGATAGATAGATAGATAGATAGATAGATAGATAGATAGATAGATGTGCACTGGAGAAGAAACCCTATAGGTGGGCTTGGACCCCACTGGGAAAAGGTACCAACTTCAGGCCAAGAAATTTGAATTTTATCCTTTTTTCTTCTTCTTCTTCTTCTTCTTCTTCTTCTTCTTCTTCTTCTTCTTCTTCTTCTTCTTCTTTTTGGTCTTTTTGAGACAGGGTTTCCCTGTAGCCCCAGCTGTCCTAGAACTCACTATGTAGACCAGACTGGCCTTGAACTCACAAAGATCTGCCTGCTTCTGCCTCCCGAGTGCTGGGATTAAATTTTATCCTTTAAGCTGTCAGTTCTCAAACTTCAGAGTACATATAACTTACTTCAGACTTGCCAAAACTACAGATCCCCAGGCTCTGCTCCCAGAGCTGTAAGTCAGTTGATACATATTTGGCGAGCTGGTGATTTTAATGCAAGTGGTACATAGACCATCTTTGGGAAGAAAAGTAATGGGAAGCAAGCTAACCTTTTTGCTGACAGAGGAGTTTTATACCCACTACACAGAGGTCCGTGTACATACAAGAATCCAAGCCTCGCTTGACCACACCCACGGACGTATACCCTGGCATTGAACCAGGAGATAGAAGTGAAAAACAGTCCTCATTATCCAAAACAAACACACACAGCCCATACCTGGCCCATAGAAAGGGTCAGTCATAATGCCTGACTTAGTAGATGTTCAATAAATGATGTGAAGAGGCTCACCTCTCTGAAAAGCAGAAGGGATCTAACATTCCCATTTTAGAAATTCAGACATTTTTGCAAACTGTAACTGATATGCAACAAGCATTTTTGTTTGTTCCAGCTGGTGTTTTTGTTATCAAAGACTACCATTTCCCCTGGGGACAAGCAGGAGAAAAAAGAGCGCCCTCTAAAAGACTTCATCTTCACTTTATAAAGGAAGACGGAGAGGTTCTGTGGATAGCAAAATCTTCCTAGGCATCTGACTGCTGCAGACTAACAAGGAAAGATACTGCCTACATCTTAGTACTAGGCTATGATGACACATAGTGAGACATTAGTGACACACAGTGACACATTAGTGAGAACCTGAGCTGAGTTCCTGGGAAGGACTGGATTTATTCTTTATGCGGAAGACAGGCAGATCAGAAACATCCACATTTAGCCCTTTCAGAGAGTTGCTGAGAACTTTCATGCCACATACCTCAGTAAGCACAGGATCCACTCAGAGCCACCAAGCAGCCTCTGAGGGAGCAAAATATAACCTACTCAGTAACTTGGAAGCACTGCTTTCATAGAAAGGCTTCATAACCCTCCGCAGTAGTGTACCTATCCTGCTACTCAGGAGGCTGAGACAGGAGGATCACTTGAGTCCTGGAGTTTTAAGCCAGTCTGAGCAACATAGTGAGATCCCATCTCAAAAAAAATTTTAGTTTCATTAGTGGTTGTACCTTTCATCTTTACAAAGGGAGGCATTAGCTCGAAAGGACCACTATCTAACACAGCCCTCCTCTGAGCTGATCTCTCTTGCTTCAGGCTCACAGCATCCCCAGGATTGACTCTCAAAGCCTCATCCTTGGAAGGAAAAATGTGGTTCCCCTTGATCAGATGCTCGGACCTAACAGCCTAAATATTTACCCAGGATCAACTGGTTTCTGCTGAAATGAATCAGACCTCCTATGAAATGCATGAAAAAGGGTAAAGATTGTCCCTCTAAGACTCTGTTCAGTGATCAAGTCACTAAAACACTGTGTTATTGCACACTAGGTAGAGAAGGGGTGTGGGAGGGCCCTATTTTCTGGTGATTAAATACAGAATAATTGTTGAAATTATTTGCATTTGTCTGAATAACACTTTTAAGACTATGTCATTTACAGCGAATTGTTGGTTATAATTTTTCTGGCAGCAATAATGAAGCGTTTCTCATAAAATGGCTTCTTTTGCAAGAAAATCACCAAATAATGGCAGAAAAACACACGGTTCTAAATACAATGAAGCATGAGGAGGCAGAGCCTAGATTAAAACGGCTCTCACGCTGCGGGTACAGCCTGGAGTCTTGAAATGATGTCTTGCTGTTCCCACGCTCGCCGGGAGCTGCTGCTGAGGCGCTAATGGGCCTCACACGGGTCTTTAGAGTGGCTTCCTCTCAGGGCATGGGTAATATCTGTGTTGAGGGGGTACCAGAGGAAGTAAACATGGGCTGCTGCTCCCGGGAGAACAAAAGCTGCTGTAAAGCAGAGATGTGCAGGCTTCCGCCCAGTCCTGGGCTGCTTTCCACAGCTTGTCTGTTCGCCTTTTGAGGAGCTGTCCAGCAAAAGATCTCTCCTGAAAACTATGCAGGAGCGCTCCACCTCCACACAGGACCTGAAGAGGTTCAGGGAACTCCCCAACTCCACTACAAATTGTTTTCCTACTGCCACCTGGCAGGGGCACAAGGGGAGGAGCGGGGTTCTTTGGAAGCTTATCACTGCTAGGATCAGTCCTCAAGCTATACCTCTCCCTGCAACCTTGTCCGAACCCCTCTGAAACCCCAACAGCTCCTTAGTAGTTGGCTCAAGGGCAACATACAAGATCCTGAAAGTGAAGGGTCTATGCGATTAAATGGTATGAGGGAAAAAGAGCTTTAAAGATGAAGTCATTGCAAAGTTGTTAAATTGTACTATTAAACACAATTAGTTTTTAAAGGTTGCCTCTGATTTTTCAATAATATCTGAGTATATATGTTCAAGTAAGCTTTATTTATTTTGTTGTTTTTTTTTTTAAAAGACAAGATCTCACTATGTAGCACTATGTAGACCAGGCTGGCCTCAATTTATGTTCAAATATGAACTACAGATGTAAAACTCCTTTTGATTCATTTTCTATACTGCTTCAGATTTGTCTTCAATTCTGTTCAATGTGTATACTGGTTGTCTCATTGAAGTTACACCTTCACAGTGATGATCAAGAACAAACTCCTTAGCCTGGCATAGTGGCTCATACTTTTAATCTCAGCACTCAGGGGTCAAAGGCAGGTGGAGCTCTGTGAGTTCAAGGCCAGCCTGGTCTACATAGCAAGTTCCAGGCCAGCTGGAGCTACAGGGAGACTGTGTCTCAAAACAAAGAACAAAGTCATCTGTGAGGTAGCCCCACCCTGGGTGCAACCACACCCTCCCCTACCCCTCCTGAGGTAGGCTGTCCCTCCTTCCCTCCATCACATCAGGGCTGGCCCAGTTATCTGCAGCTTTCCTGACGTCTTTCACACCCAGTGGCTTACCCATCTCTGCTCCATAGCATTTCAGAAAGCTCCACCTAGAATACACCCTCTCCAGTTCCCCCCGAATTTATTCTTATATTTCTTTCCCAGTGCACTTCAGGATTTAATCCACATTCACCAAATCTTTACTGTGGGCTACTAATCTATCTGTTCTGGCATTTGCCCCATTTAAGAACAAATAGATCTCTTTTGCTTCAAATAAATATCGTTTCCTCCAACTGAAAGTTGAAATTTGTAGTAACCGTGGCATTTACTTCTTTGATGTGGATTCATCCAATGCCTATCATGGACCACTCAGGCTGTCTTTCAAATGACTGACAGTGGTATTTACTATAGGGTATACACTGAAGACTGGCTTCATGAACTCAGAATCCAACAGGCTCATTTAGGTTCTCTAGTTCTTTATTGTTGGGAAGGGGCACCAATAAATGCATACATATCCACTCTTTGTATTTTTAACATGCAGAATGCTGCAGCTGCATAAGCAAGGATAGTGTCAGTTTAAGCACTGAGCCTGATATTCCCATCCATGAGGAAAGAATAGCCCAGCACCAAGTAGGTCATTCCTTTGCAAGGAGAGTCTCAGGCTCTATCTTAGGATATATCCATTACATTTGATGGGATATAGAGCCAGCTTGCAGATCTGGCATGAAAGAAGCATGGTCACATCACTCAGCTCCTGTAGGCCCTGTCTCTCATATGATGCCCAGGAACTGTACAGATAGAACAGGATGGCGATGGCACCACTTCCCAGGTGAACCAATAGGAAAGAGCTCTCCTTTTGTCTCTCCATTTGCACACTTGTGCCTGACCACCATGGATGTTCACACCCAAACACTGACATGCACCAAGAATTCCCCATAGGGACAGCAATTCCCAAAGGCACCTTTAGGACAGCCATCCCTCAGGACACCCCTGGGAGGCCAGTTGGACAACAGACACCTAGCCCTGACATGCTATCTCCCCATCAGATCCAAGGTATTCTGTGTGTGATAAGGAGCAATAAATAAAACAAATGGTTTTGAAATTACTCAATTGCCTCATCTATAAAATGAGAATCATAATAAGACCTGAGTGTGAAGATTTTAATGATCCAAACAACATACTTAACAATGCTGTCGCTCCATGATGCAACTCTTGTCATTAACTATTATTGTTGAAACCCATGGTTGCACTCCTTCTCTTTTCCTAAACGACAATACAAATGTTGCTAGAAGAATGTTGTTCTCTTCCTCCTCACCCATTTTCAGCTTTCAATTTTTTCTTGCTTCCCCCTTTCTTTCCATGCCTATCCTCTCCTACAACCAGAAAAGTACAAGGGCTTTTTCTAAAATTACTCTTGAAACAGAAGGAGGTAATGGCCTTCTATTAAGCCTGCACCCAAGCCACATACACCCTACTGCAGCCCCAACCCCAATCCCATTTGTACAATCACATCACCACATTTCATCATCGTTATGCCTACACTAGAAATCCCTTAACTTCTCAAGAAACAGAATACTATTTTATACATTTTCTTCATATACCAATTGGAAAACTGTAATAAGAAATTTTGCCACCCATTGTATGATGGTTCATCATCACTGTCAATGTAGGTGGATTTGAAATCACCTAGGAACCATATCTATGGATATGTCTGTGAGGGTGTTTCCAGAGAGGTTTAACTGAGAATGGAAAAGTCTACCCTGAATGTGGGAGGTGTCATCCCAGAGGCTGGGATCCCAGACTGAATAAAAAAGGATAAAAAGAAACCAACAGAGCAGCAGCTTTCAGCTCTCTGCTTCCTGACTGTGAATACAAGGTGTCCAGCCACCTCCTGCTCCCACTGCCCGTACCTTCCTTGCCATGATGGACTGGATCTCCCCAACTGTGAGACGAAACAACTTCTCCCTCAAGTTGCTCTTGTCAGATATTTTAGCCCAGTAACAAGAAGAGGAACTAATGCATAGTGTGTCCCAGGATTAGGAAGCATCCTACTATCTTCCATTTTGACCAAAATTTACCTAGAAAACAAGTTATTTTGAAATAAAGTATATGTAGGTATGTATTAAACTTGTCTTTGTTTACATAAATTCTCTGTGTTAAGACTTTTGAATTTTATCTTCTCTTTTAGAAAGTGTAATACAATACAGAACGTTACTCTAGATTTTTCTGGAATTTTTCACCCCTATGGATCTTGTTTTATTCTCCATTTATGCAATCTATTTTTATTAATATTTTAGTCTCTTGGTATGTTTCTGCTGTAGTAATGGAAAAGCATTTTTCCTCTAGGAGTCAAATACCACATCAAGTAAATCTATTAACATGCCCTTCAGTAAATTAACAAAGAATGCAGTTTTATCTTTTTTTAACTTTTACAAAAAACTTTATTGATAATTTAATGCATACATATAAGGTATTTTGGTCAAATCCATGCCTACTCCCTCCCTTCCAACACCTCCCCATCACTTTTTCCTTTTTCTCTTTTTTTTTCTCCTTTCATTTATTTATTTTTATGGGGCTCTTGGGTATTCTAACATTCCCCCCTCTGAAGAGGTAACCCTAAAATCTCTTTTTTTTTTTTTTTTGTCTTTTTGAGACAGGGTCTCCCTGTAGCTCCATTTGTCCTGGAACTTACTATGTAGACCAGGCTGATCCACCTGCCTCTGCCTCCCAAGTGCTGGGATTAAAGGTGTGTGCCACCACGCCTGGCTAAAATCTTTTAAGGATAAGATACAAGCTCCCAAATACTTTTGACATTTTTGACCTTTGAAACAGAATATGTTACTAATAGTCCCAAGGACATTTTGACTTTTAGCCAAGAAGCTTGGCTCTTTTCTTTGGGGTCCTTTTATCCTAACTGCCTAGCCAATTCCTACCTCTTATTCTTTTTTTTTTTTTTTGGTCTTTTTGAGACAGGGTATCCCTGTAACCCCAGCTGGCCTGGAACTTACGATGTAGACCAGGCTGGCCTTGATCTCACAGAGATCTGCCTGCCTCTGCCTCCCGAGTGCTGGGATTAAAGGCATGGACCACCACACCCAGCCCTACCTCCAATTCTTATCAGGCCATCCTCTGAAGGAGTTACCCAAATTGCCAATAGGGAATAGGGACGCTATCTTTTATTTATTAAATAATCAAACTACTTTTATAGATAACACTTTTTCACTTAAAATGTACTTGCCAGACTCTATAGGAGTTCACTAACCTCTCCTTGCCCTACTATGGCAAACAAAATCATGGCCCCAAAGTCTTCTATATCCTATTCCCCAGTACATAGATTACCTTACATGGCAAAAAAATGTTTCTAAGATTATGTACCTTGAGATGAGCAGATATGCTGAATTCTTGCTGTGGGCTCACTGTAATCATGTTAATCTCTAAAAGTGGAAAAATCTTTCCCAGCTGTGGCTACAAAGATACACAGTAGTGCTAACGAGAAGCGACATGTAGACTCAATCTGCCATTGCTGGCTTTGAAGATGGAGGAAAGAGTGTGAACTAAGGATTCTACAGTCTCTGAAAGCTGGAAAAGGCAAACAAAGACACTCCCTCCTCAATCTACAGGAAGAAACACAGTCTTGCCTATTCCTTCAACTTTCTCCACTGAGACTTGTGTTGGACTTCTGAGCCTAGTTGAAGATGTGATTGCTTGGCTTTCTACTCCCGCCACCTCTGTCACCATGCCTTCCCCACCATTATGGACTCTAATCCACTGAAACTGTAAGCCAAGCCAAAGGGTCAGATATAAATGCTTTCTTTTATTTAAAAAAAAAAAAAAAAACTAACCTTGACTTAAAAGCCTATTAGAATGTGAAATTGTTGGAACAAATCAGAGGGCAGTCATTAGAACTAGCCTGGCTTGTCACTGCAGCTCTTCTTGTACATGTTGTTGCTGATATATTAGTTGTATATCCATGTGTATCAGTGGTATATCACTTGTGTATCAGTTGCTGATAAACATGAATAAAGGAATGTGTAGCAGTTGGAATTTCCAAACATTCACAAAAAGGGTTGGGATTATAAAGACAATATAACAGTTTGTGGATTATACAGATTACAAATTTTTATTATCATTAAGAAATATTGTCAGGCATAGCTATGCACACCTGTAATCCCAGCACTTGGAAGGTGGAATCAGGAGAAACAAGGGTACAGGGTCAGCCTGGGCTACATGAGACTCTGTCTCAAAAACAAAACAAAACAAAAATGAAAAAGGGACTGGAGAGATGGCTAATGGATAAGAGCACTGGCTGCTCTTGCAGAGGACTAGGATTCAGTTCCCAGCACCCACATGGTAGCTAACAACTGTCTGTAACTCAAGTTCCAGGGCATCTAACACCTTCTTCTGGCCTCCACAAGCACTGTATGCACATGATGCACTTAGGTATGTGCAGGCAAACATTCATACACATAAAATAATAATAAATAACAAATCAAAAAATGTAAATGAAAGAAATTTTAAGATACTATTAATACACTCCAAAAAGAGTCATTGCTCTTTTATTTAGAGAGACTATAGCCATATGTAGGAAGGCAATAAATAGGCTATTATTTTACTAATAACCAAATAATTGCACAATTTAACGGTCTACTATAGCAGACTTGTTGACTTCTGATTGAGCCAGGTATGGTGGCACATACTAATAATCCCAGTAATTTGGAACCTGAAACAGGAAAAGATCACAAGTTTGAGGGCCATCTGGGCACTGTTTAAAAAATAATAATTTTTTAAAATTTAAAACCTGCGGCCGGGTGTGGTGGCGCACGCCTTTAATCCCAGCACTCGGGAGACAGAGGCAGGCAGATCTCTGTGAGTTCAAGGCCAACCTGGTCTACATAGTGAGTTCAAGGACAACTGGGACTACAGGAAGACCCTGTCTCAAAAAGATCCCCCCGCCAAAAAAATGTAAAACCTGCTTAAAATAGCATTACAATGAAAACATATAAACAAACATGTGACTGATTGATCTCAGGATGGTTTCAGTTTTAGATGCAAGGAAAAGGGGGCTGAGGTGAGATGGGAAAGTCTATGAGGCTAAGGGTCCTAACATCCAGCCTCACAAAGTAGTCACTGTGAAATGGACAAAGGGTTGGTCTGTTTTGTTTTAATAGAATTTTTACAAATTTTATATAATATAATTTGATGGTATTTAGATTCCCTGCCCTACCCCCAGCTCTCCTTATTGCCCCTCCCCCAATTTAATGTACGCTATTATATAAAGTACATATATAATGTTCTTTCTCTCAGTGACACTTGCTCAGGGTGGTCTTAAACTTAAAGCTGGAGTGATCTTTCTGTTGGTGAATATATGCTGTCCACTGCTGGCTTAGTACCTTTTAACTTACCGTTAACTTTTTTTGTTTTGTGCCCTCTGCAAGAACAACCAGTGCTCTTAACCACTGAGTCATCTCTCAAGCCCCCCAGCCATTCTTGACTTTTAAAAATACTTTATTTAGGCCAGGAGGCTGATACCTTTAATCCCAGGCAGAGGCAGGCAAATCACATAGTTCAAGGCCAGCCTGGTCTACATAGTGAGTTCCAGGTTCAAAAAGACAAAAAAAAAAAAAACCCTTATTTTGGGGCTGACCTAGAGCCCTAAATATATATCCATATATCCTATAGAGTCTAATTATGTTCCCAAATGTCCTTCAGTATAAGTCCATCCACTGGAGCCTGGTTAACCTACCAAGAGTCCCAACTTCAAAGAGACTGTCTCTCCCCTCCCAGCACAATTTCCTTAGGTGGGTTTGGAGCTTCTTACCCACTTCTTCATGTTTATGCTGGAATTTTTTTCTGGTTCAATCTTGCATGGGACTTGTGCATGGTGTCACAATTGCTATGAGTTCATATGAGTAACTGACTAGCTGTCTTGAAAATTTTGTTTTCTTGTGGCCATCTACCACCTCTGGCTCTTACAGTCTTTCCACCCCCTCTTCCAAAATGGCCCAGAGCCCTAGGGGCAGAAGTTTGATATAGGTGTCCTATTCAGGGGTAAGCACTCTGTAGCTTCTCTGCATGTTGGCCAGTTGTAGGTTTCTGTGTTAATCAAGATCTGCTGCATAAGGAAACTTCTCTGAGAGTTGGGAGATGCATTCATCTACTGGCATAAAAATAAGTCATTAAGACTCTGTTTAGAAAAACTAGTATTAGGTTCTCCCATATCTCCTGTGACCTGTTTAAGCTAGGTCTTTTTATTTCTTCAAGATGCTACAAACTCAAGCTTAGCACTGCATAATTAATATAGGCTTGAAGTTTATTCTCTTCTTTAACATGTGTGTATGATAGACCTTCCTTTCCAAAAAAAAAAAAATTCCCTAATCTAACTATTATCATATAGTGTGAACTCCCAAAATTGTATGCTTGCACAATAAAAGCAGAAGCAGCCACAGTTAGTTTAGATTTAGTAAATGTTCTGCATAATTGGCTCTGCAGCATGAAAATTCCTAGTTGCATTTGTTTGCTTCAAAAACCAACTGAGTTCACAGAATTGCATGCGGCAGCCTTCCTCTGGCTTCATGATATAGATAAAAATGTTGCAAATTTGGGAAAAACTCCATTTTTTCCTTCAGGGACTGTGTCACATTTTATTTTTTCATATTTGGCAAACTGACAGGTGACAGAGCCCATGGTGACTATAGTGATAGATCCTCCTAATTGCCATTGGAAGTAAATTAATGCATGCCTAATCTTAGCCTTCTTTCAACAAGCAGAGCCAAGAATTCTCATTAATCTAGGGCAAAACAGAAAGGCACCTTCTGGGGAGTTTTGTCTAAATATAATCAGAGCACGCACCAGCAAAATCAGACCACATGCACATCTGGAGACTTTGGAGTTGGTACTATGTGACTGCACACTTATTCCGTTTATCTAGGCTAAAACAGCAGTTTGGTAATGCTTGTGTTCTTTCAGTAAGCAGACCTTTCATTAAGATACAAATGTCAGGGAAAACTATGCAATCCATTTTACTTCCCCCAAACCAAACTGAAAGTTCTCTGAATATCACCACTGTAGGATTCAGACGCTTGAGGACCATTCCAAATACCAAACTTTCTGTTTAACTATCCCTAAAGCCAATAAAATGTCCCCTAGACTATAGTCTTTTATATCTAATGACACCTATTATACAACTTCACACAGCTAAAGCAACACAGTCTTCCTGCGGGTGTTGAATTTTTTAATGAAGAAAAGAGTATCATCACATTCCATATCAACTTGTCCTTCAGTTCATGAAGTCCCTTCAAAACATATCTGGGCTTTTTTGTTTGTTTTTTTGAGACAGGGTCTCCATGTGATCCCAGCTGGCCTAGAATCCACTGTGTAAAGCAAGCTGGTCTTGATCTCAGAGATTCACCAGGCTCTGCCTCCAGAGTGCTGGGATTAATGGCGAGGGCCACCATGCCCAGCTTCTGAAACAGATTTTCAACTTGAAATAACCCATACAACATTAGCTGAAAAATCAAATCAGATTAGATAAAAGTCAAAACAAAAGATACAAATGGAAGTATTCTCTTCTGGAAAATGCTACTCTCAAATTCTATTCTTGACATTTTTTTTAAAAGCCTCTAAAGAAAAATTGCTATGCTTTAGATGTGTCTGATCCTAAATTCATGTGCTAGAAACTTAAACTTCAATAAAAATAATGTACAGAGGTGGGTCTTTGGGGGAGTGGGGTCTTTGAGAAGGCCATGTCCTCATGAATGGATGGGTGGATGCCCCTACAGAAAGGGCTCATGGACCTCGCTTTGCTCCTCCCTGACATGAGTCCAGAGCTTACTGATCGTTTGTGCTTCCACCTTCCATATATGGGCACAGGCAGAAAGCCCACACCAGATGCCATTGCCTTGATCTTGGACTTGCCAGGCTCCAGAATGGCATGAGAATAAATTTCTGCATTTTATCAGCTCTTCACCTATTTTTCTAATATCATAACAAAATACCCAAGGCTAGATAATTTATACAGAATAGAAGTTTACTTGATTCATGGTTCTAGAAGCTGGGAACTCTAAGACCATAGTGTCCTGCATCTCCTCAGCACCTGATGAAGGCCATCTTGCTGCATCACAACATAGTGGAGGGTGTCACATGGCTGGACAGTGTGAGCAAGTCAGCCTCAGTCTGTCTTCCTCTTATAAAGTCACTAATGCCATCATGAGGGTTCTACCCAGATGACATCATCTAATCCTAACCACCACCTCCCAAAGGCCCTGCTTCCAAATATCATTAACTTCATGTCTATAATGCATAAACTTTGGGGGAGACATGTTCAATCATGGCAGCCTTTCTTGGCTATTCTATTACAGCAGCAGAAAGTGCACTAAGACAATCATTCTTCATAGTTAATAAACTTGATGTGATTTTTTTCCCCTCTGGTCTCTTTCTATTCCCACCTCCTTATATGGAGAAACATATACCTACTAAACAACGGAAGCAGAGAAATGAAAAAGAATAATATCCCCTAGTTCAATATCAGAGATACTTGAAAAAAATGGGACTGCAAAAACCTGGTAAAAATGGTAAAGAGATTATATATATATGACAGTTTAAGTCCAGGAATAATCCCAGGTTCCTTACTTGGCTTTGATACTAATAGTCTACTGGGAAGTGTGCTTCTCTACAACAGCAAGACTCAAGATACTGAAAGCAGTATATTCAGGTGGGTGAGTTCGTATAATATTCTAGCTGAAAGCCTGGGCTCTAAATCCCTACATCTTCTATTTATTATAAATTGTTCAGTATCTGAAATCTCACTTTCCTCATTAATAAAATGGAGATCATGGTGGGATCTATCTCACAGGGTTGTATGTATAAATGCACTGCTTGAGTTCTCTGGTTTATACTGGGAGTTAAAATAGAGTCCGTGTGAAATATGATTTGTAAGGGAAAAGGATGTAATAGAAATCTTCAGCATCCTCACCAGACATGAAGGATCCCCAGCAGGATGACAGGAAAACAAAATAGGATACTTCCAGTGGGAGTCTGAAACTATGACCCAGAAATTTGAACGTAAGCAGGAGAATAGCAAAGAGTGATTGTTTAGGAAGAGCCTCAATCATGCCCAGTATCTGAGTCCAATACCAAGTAAAATGAATACAGAAATAATAAACTCAATAGGGCTTTGCAAACATATGACTCACCCTCCAAATCTGAGAGGCTAACAAGGGAAGTAAAAAGCTGATAAGTTGAAGCAATTAAGCTTCACCGTCTGACCTTTCATGTCCCAGGAATCCTTGAACTGTGATTGACAGGAGGTACTAAGATCTGAGGAAACACTCAGGGGCAAGCATTTGCAGCTCTCAGCAGATAGATTCAATTGGACATTCAAGGAGGCAGGAACCTGACACACACACACCCACTGAGCCTCATCCCACTGAAATTACATTTATCTCAGGAGATGGACACCAGCCCATATCCCGAATACAAACGCTGTCACCACGGGCCTGAAGTTGAAGATCTCATTCCATTCATGCTCTGCCTTCACAAGACACAAGTTTCAATATAATCACCCAAGTGGTGTTCGAAGACAGCCTTGGTTGTATCATTCTGGTATACATATACTGATGGATAGACTCCAATATTTCTAAGAGGTGTAAAGAAGATTCATCAGTCACAGTGAATGATAAAGTCCATTATATGGCAACACATATAAATCCTACAGAACCTGTGTCTCCACAGGGTGGAGAAGACCAGGTCTTACACAGCCCTAATACCTCAGGTAACTTGAGTAGGTCACAAAAGTAGATCATTTTCTTTTTCTGGGCCTTGAGGTTTTAGTGTATAAAACGAAGTAGTGGAACTAGATAATCATTAGGATTCTTTACAGCATTTTCCACTTAAGAATCAGAGTCACTATCTCCTGCTAAGACAAGATTCATCACTAAATCCAGGACCACAGCAAATGTTGCGGAAAGCTGATCCTGTGCCCAGAAAGTTTTGAGTTGACCAGGGACCCCCTCAATGAGAGAAGATTACCTCTACTTTAGAGAAGGGGGGAACGTGTAGCAGAGAATAAAAGATGTGGCTCTATCATGCTATACATATCTATAGTGCTGTACTCCTTTCCCCTCTAGACCAAAGCTGTCTGAAGCAGTTACCAAAATATGAAGAAAATGCTAGAAGTCAAAGCCATTTCAGGTCTCTGTAAGACGGAGGCCAACCTGGTCTACATAGCAAGTTCCAGGCAGACTGGGACTACGGGGAAACCATGTCTCAAAAAAACCAAAAAGATCAAAAAAGCAAAGAATTAAACTGACTGGAAAAAATTAATTCTTCAGTGTGCTTGCCTGTAAATTGGCCCATGTGATATAGCCAAACAGGTTTTATTACCTAGTAAAATTTGCCTTAAAACTCTTGGTAAGAGCCTTCACTTGACAACTCACACTTCTTTTTCTTAGCTCAGATACAGAATTAGTATTGAAAAACATGTTAGACACTTACCTTTTGTAGTAAATACACTGTTCTAATGCTTTATCATATAATTTAACTGCTCCCCTAACAAGGAAGCAACTGGGTTTTGTTTTTGTCTTTTGTATGTCATAGCTGAAGAGCCAAACTAAACCCAAGATCATCTGATTCATAAACACTCCTTTCCCCCTTTGCATTTTTGTTTGTCTGCCTTCTTGCATATATGTATTTATACAACCAATATGAGGGTGATTATATAAAGTTTGAATATTTTCTGAAATGCATTGTCTCTTGTGTTCAGATGAAATGCAGGCAGCATTTCAACACTTGGCTGGTTTGGAAATTTTGATTCATGATGGATAAACTTACAGTTTGGATTTGCTTTGGTTTGAATTGTTAAGAAAAAGTTACTCTCTGCAAAGGATGTTTGAAAGGCTTTGAGGGGTGTGTGTGTGTGTGTGTGTGTGTGTGTGTGTGTGTGTGTGTGTTCAAGTTTACAGTCCGGGCCAAAATTACAACGTAATAACTTTAAAATGGCCTAAAGTACCTCTAATGGAAATAAATTACAATGGAAACTATTGGGAAAGACACTGAGCATTATGTGGAATGAAGCTGTTTCCGTCTTGGTTTATCTTTTGGCAACAGTTTCCTTAGGGTGTCCGCTCAATCCATCTCTCTGCTGGATACCAGAACATGGTCATCCATGCATTAATTAGTCAAAGAAGAGGAGGAACCTCTAGGTAGGTTCTGTGGCCCCTCAAAGAAAGACAAGCTTTCTGCTCATTTATAGTCCCTATTGTGGAAACACTGTATGGTACAGTTTCAAGAATGTCATATCTTTTCTCCTCTGTAAGAACGTCACTGAACTTCCAAGATAATGGTACCTTCTCAGTAGAAAGGTCATCTCAGATGAACTTAACAGACATCTACAGAACATTCCATTCAAACACTGCAGAATACACAGTCTTCTCAGCAGCCCATGGAACTTCCTCTAATATAGATCACATATTATGACACAAAGCCATTCTTAACATACACATAAAAACTGAAATAATTTCTTATATACTCTCTGATCATAATGGAATAAAGCTAGAAATCAATAACAAAAGAAATCATAGAAAATTAACAAACTCATGGTGATTATTTTTGTATTGTATTTATTTATTTGTGTGTGTGTGTGTGTGTGTGTGTGTGTGTGTACATACCAAAGTGTGGGTGTGGAGGTCAGAGGACAATTTCCAGGAGTCAACTCTCTCCTTCCACCATGTCGGTCCCAGGTGATTGGGCTTGATTTTAACCCACTGAGCCGTCTGGACAGCCCAAACTCAAGGACATTGAACAAGATACTACTGAGCCTGGCATGGTGGTTCACACCTTTAATCCCAGCACTTAGGAGGCAGAGGCAGGTAGCTCTCCAGGTCAGCCTGGTCTGCATAGTTTCAGGAAGGAAGACTCGGTCTCAAGATCAAAAACAAAAACAAAACAAAACAAATAACACACTACTGAATATGAGTCACTGAAGAAATCAAGGAGGAAATAAAAAATTTCTAGAACTCAATTAAAATGAAGATACAACATATCAAAGCATACAGGATATAATGAAGCCAGCCCAAAGGGGACAGTCATAGCTATAAGGGCATACATTAAAATGTCAGAGTGGTCTCAAATAAATAACATTATGATTCACCTTGGGGCCTTGGAAAAATAAGAAAAAGTCAAACTCAAAAGTGAGAGACTGTGCTGGATAGCTTTAGTTTTCACCTTGACACACTTGGGTAGAGGGAGCCTCAATTGGGGAATTTCTTCCATTGGCCTATGGCCATGACTATGGGGCATTTTCTTGATTTTTTTAGAGATGTGGGAGGGCCCAGTCCACTGTGGGCAGTGCCACCCCTGGGCAGGTTGTTCTGTATTGTATAAGAAAGCAGGCTGAGCATGGACCAAAGAAGCAAGCCAGTAAGTGGCATTCCTCCATGGCCTGTGCTCCAGCTCCTGCCTCCAGGTTCCTGTCCTGAGTTCCTTCCTACCTTGGGCCTCCTGATGAGTTGTGACCCAGGAGATGTAAGCCAAATAAACCCTTTCCTCCCCAGGTTGGTATTGGTCAGAGTGTTTTGTCATAGCAATGGAGAAGCAAACTAAAACACAAATAAAAAGAAATAATTAAAATCAGAGAAGAAACTA
>NW_008335287.1:2321453-2349764 GCF_000622305.1 Nannospalax galili | reverse complement strand
CCAAATAAACCCTTTCCTCCCCAGGTTGGTATTGGTCAGAGTGTTTTGTCATAGCAATGGAGAAGCAAACTAAAACACAAATAAAAAGAAATAATTAAAATCAGAGAAGAAACTAATAAAATGGAAACAAAAATATTTTTAATTGACAAAACAAAGAGTTTTTTCTTTGAAAAAAATAAAAAAGATTGACAAATCCTTAGCTAAACTAACCAAAAGATAGAGAAAAGACCCAAATTAATAAAATTAGAGGTGAAAGGGGGAGAGTTTATAACAGATACCAATGAAATCAGAAAATCATAAGGATATGCCTTAAAAACTTCCAGTAAATGGAGCATTATAAAAGAAGCAGATGACTTTCTAGATGCATATGACTAACCAAAGCTAAGCCAAAATGAGATAAGTAATATAAACCTAAATAGACTCAAGGACAGAAATCACATAATCATTTCAATATATGCAGAAAGAACCTTTGACAACATGCAACAGCCTTTCATGATAAATACCCTGAAGAGAGTAGAAATGGAAGGAATGCATACATCTCAGCATAGGAAAGGCTACATATAACAAACCCACAGCTAATGTCATGCCAAACAGAGAAAATTTGGAATCAGCTCCTCTAAGATCAGGAATACGACAAGTGTCTCTCCTCTCCTGTTTGATATAGTGTTTGAAGTCTTAGTTAAAGCAATAAGACAAGAGAAGGAAATTAAAGGGATACAAATAGGAAAGGAAGAAGTCAAGTGTCCTTATTTGCAGATAATATGATTTTATATGTAAGAAACTCTAACTCTAAAGACTCCCCGCCCCAAAAATCTTTTAGAATAGATAAACCCTTCCAACAAAGTGTCAGGATACAAAATTAACATACAAAAATCAGTAGCCCTCCTATATGCCAACATACAGAAAACATAAAATAAACACGATTTTTTAAAAAATCAGGGAAACAATCACATTCATAGTAGCTTCAAAATAATAAAATACCTTGGAATAGACCTAACCAAGGAAGTAGAAGTTCTCTCCAATACAAACTTTAAGACACTGAAGAAGAAAACAGAAGAAAATAATAGAAAACACAATAGAAGATGAAAAAAACCTCCCATGCTCATGGATTGCAAAAATGAATATTGTGGCAGTCCTACCAATTACATTACAAGATTCAATGTAATCCTAATCAAAAGTTCAGTAATATTCTTCACAGAAATAGCACAAGAGACCCCAGATAGCCAAAGCAATCCTGAGCAAAAAGAATACTGTTGGAGGTAAACTATACCTGATTTTAAGTTACTATAAAGCAATAGTAATAAAAACAACACGGTACTTGCACAAAAACAGACACATAGGTCAATGGACTAGAATAGAGGACCCAGATATAAGGCCAGGAAACTACAGTCACCTTATTTTTCACAAAGATATGCGTTGGAGAAAAGATAGCCTTTTCTGCAAATGGTGCTAGGAAAGCTGAATATTTACATGTAGAGGAATGAAACTAAATCCTATCTCTCACCCTGCACAAAACTCAACTCTAAATGAATCAATGACCTCAACATGAGACCTGAAACTCTGAAACTTCTAAATGAAAACATAAGGTGTATGCTTCAAAATATAGGCATAGGTAAGGACTTTCTGAATAAGACTCCAGTCGCTCAAGAAATAAGGCCAATAACCAACAAATGGGACTTCATGAAATTAAAAGGCTTCTGTGCAGTAAAGGAAACTGTTAATTGAGTGATGAGACAGCCTACAGAATGGGGGCAGGGATCTTCATCAATTATACATCTGATAGAGACTATCTAAAATATACAAAGAGCTCAAAAAATAAATATCAAGAAAACAAACAATCCAATAAAAACAAAATGGGCTATAGAACTGAACAGAGAGTTGTTAAAAGAAGAAATAACATGGCTAATAAATGTTTTTGGTTTTGGTTTTGGTTTTTGAGACAGTCTCACTATGTAGCTATGGTTGGCCTGAAACTCTCTATGTACACCAGGCTAGCCTCAAACTCACAGAGATCCACCTACCTCTGCCTCCTCAGTGCTGGATTAAAGGCATATGCAACCACACCTGGCCTGATAAATGTTTTTTAAGTGTTCAACATCCTTAGTAATTAGGACAATGCAAATCAAAATTACTTGGAGATTTCATGTCACCCCCATGAGAGTGATTATTATCAAGAAAACAAATGACAACAAATGCTATCAAAAATGTGGGGAAAGGGGACACTTATCCACTATTTGTGGGAACACAAATTGGTCCAGCCACTATGGAAATCAGTGTGGGGTTTCTCAAAAAAATCTAAAAATGTAACTACCATATGACCCAGGTATACCACTCCTGGGCATATACCTAAAGGACTCTATGTTAAGAGACACACGTTTATAGTCATTGCTGGCCTCTTCACAATAACTAGGAAATGGAAGAACCATATCTCAACATAATAAAACTATATATGACAAACTTGCAACCAACATCATGCTAAATGGAGAAAACTGAATAATTTCCACTAAGAGTATTAACAGGGGAAGGGTGTAGAAACGGAATGGAATTGCCCTAGTTATCCAACAACTGATTAACAGATGATGAATATGTGCATACACACAATTAAATTTTATTAGGCTGTAAAAAAAATGAAACTATGAAATAAATTTGCAGGAAAATAAATGAAACTGGAAAATATATTGAATGAAACACCCCTAAGCCCCAAAAGACAAATGCCACTTGTTTCTATCACATACAAATGATAGTTTCAAAATTTTAGATTTGTGTGTTTGGCTTGGAGTACCTGTAGAGGCCAGGAAGCTAGAAGGAGCCACTGGGGGAGGAGTGAAGAGGACTTATGAAAAGGGAAATGGTAGAACACATGTGGTATGAAAGTACAAAGAGTGGGGACTACTAGGGGTGGAAACGTTTAAGTAGGGATGGAGGGGCGGGGAAGGGGGATTGGAATAGGTACAGAAGGGATGAATCAGGATCAAGGATGTATGAAAAAGCTTTGTGAGTCACCTCCTTCCCTTTCTCATCAAAGAATTGAGGGGGGAGTCAGTTACCCCTCCCACCCAATCAGTCGACCTCAGAGGCATGGGGGGGGGCAGAGGATATATAAGCGGAGAACACCAAGAGGCACCTCTCTCACATTTTTGTGCAGCTGTCGGGAGGTCACCAGGTCTGTATTTGAGTGTGGACTTTACAGCGCAGCCGTAAATGTAGGGCACACATTCTTTTATAAATAAACCACTACCCTATGCTGTTAAAAAAATTTTTTTAAAAAGGAAAAAGCTATGTAAGAGCCCACTGGTTTGTAGGCTAATTTTAAAAATATAATTAAAGGAAGAAAAGTTTAAAGGGAGCTACCCTACACAGGTGGATAACGCTATTCCCAGAAGTTATAGATTACTGAATGAAAATCCCAACGCCAGGTATAGGATTCCTCCCTATGGGCTGTTCTTCAGGAAGGCCCCAGAGGCCCCAAAATAATACAGACTATTGACATTTCTCTTGACTGCCTGCCAGAACTGATAAGACTTTTTTTAATATTTTATTTTTATTTTATGTGTACAAGTGTATTACCTGCATGTATGTGAGTGCACCCGTGTTGTGCAATGCTGGGGAGGTCAGAAAAGGGCTTTGGATTCCCCTGGAACTGGAGTTAAGGATGGCTCATAGACGCCATCTGGGTGCTGGGAATCAAACCTGGGTCTTCTGCAAGAGCAGTCCGTGCTCTTAACTGCTGAGCCAACTCTCCAGCCCCAAGACCTTAAAGACCTTATTGCTAAAGACACCACATACTTTGGTTGCAGGACATAGAGAAATCAAGCTGGAACTGAGCTGGAAGTCCCCCTTTTCCTCCCCTCTGCTGGCTAGCAGTCACAGAACCAGAAGGTGTTATGCCTGATACTGTAAACCTGGTCAAAAGTCCAGCTTGGGAGATCATAGGCCCTAGGGAGGAACCTATTATTGTTCTTTGGCTAAATAGACTTAGTGCCAAGCTGCCTTTTAAATATATATGTTTGTATCACTAGATTACTGCTTCTTTCAGCCCGTGTCAGAGAAGTTTCTGCTTGCAGTGGGCTATGGTTAATACACAGACACATAATTGGTCAAAGTAAGAGAGACTAAATGCCTCTTGCGTACTCAGTTCTAAACGAGACATCTTTATCACCCCATTCAGGACTCGGGAAACATTGTGGAAGAGGGGGTGGGAAGAATTTTAAGAGCCTGAGGAGAGGAAGGAACACTGTGAAACGTTATCTTCTGAACATGACATGGCTGTTGCACCAGTGAACTCACAGCAGCAGTGACCACCTACCTACACATGACTGGACCCATCAACAGTCCATCATGGATGGGGGAGGGGTCATGAGTCCCCACTCCTGTCACCCGAGTGCTCTCTTGGTCTCGTGCTATCAAGCAAACCATATAGTATATCTTTATGTGCATTTATTATTATCATGGGGGGCGGGGTAACTTACAAAGGAATGAGTACCCAGAGCCTAGGCCTGCGCCCATGGCACGGCTCAGAGCCCACCATATCAGACCACGCCACACCCATAGTCAGCACTAGGGGTCGCTCATACCTCAGGGGGCAGCGATCTCTCCCCAGGCCCATAAGTATCAGGCCATTCTGTCCTTGAGCTACTGAGTGGCTGCCCTGTTCCCCATGCCACACACTACGACCAACTCCTGGCTTCCATTCCAAGATGGCTCCCAGCAGCCCCTCAGAAGTCCACTCTCCGCGGCAGGCCCCGCCCCTTGGAGGAACTAGCCAACTGGGAGGCACCTCCCCAAGTAGCTATAGATTGTTAGGGATGGGGAAGTTGTATTCCTCAGTGGTGTAGCCATTGGTAAGTTGCCCTTGCTCAAGTAAATAACCTTCCACCCATGCTCGTGCAAGCCTTCATTAAATGTAGTGGATTACACACAAAAAAAAACAAGGGGAGAGGACTATGAGAGGGTAATAGTGAGGGTATCATCAATTAGATATACATACTTACACATATATATTATGGATGTATGAAATTGTGAAAGAAGAAGCAAAAAATTTAAAGCATAAGTGGAAACAAATATAATGGTAATAATCACAGCTAAGAGGAACTTACCACATACCAGATACTTTACTAAGTGCTTTACCTACATTAACTCATTTAATATCCATACACATAAACTCAGCGCATAGAAGGAAGTACATCTTGCTGGGCGTGGTGGCACACACCTTCAATCCCAGCACTTGGGAGGCAGAGGCAGGAGGATCTTTGTGAGTTCGAGGCCAGCCTGGTCTGCAGAGTGAGTTCCAGGACAGCTGGGGCTACAGGGATACTCTGTATCAAAAAGACCAAATATTAAAATAAAATAAAATAAATCAAAAAAATTTTAAATATGATTTAGTGAGTGCTTACTATATGCCAGGCAACTTTGTATTTCTCATGTGTTAACTCATTTGATCCTCATTACAATTACTAATTTGTGTCATTATAATGACTGTATTACTGATTAGCTTGAAACAGGTAGAAGTCAAGTGACATGGAAAACATCACATAGCCAGTGAAGGTAAAGACCCAGTTTGGAACAATGTCATGTGACTTCAGAACCCACCCTCTTAACACATCCCTCTGATGATTATGGACATGTTTAATTATGAAAAAATAAAATCCCACAGACAGACTGGATAAGAAAAAGCCAGACCACAGAGTAGTTAAGCAGAATCAGCATACAAAATTAATAGGACTTGGAGGTTTCAGGATAGGAATGAAGATAAAGAGCCCTGTGTGCTGAAATCCACTTGCTGCTGTCGAAAAGTTGAACAGAAGTCCCAAGGTTGGGTAAACACAAAGAGAGAGCCTTTCAAACACCAACGTGTGGTAGTTTAGACGGCTCGCTCTGCTTCCCTGGTAAGCAACCATTCCCTGACAGACAGGGCCTTGAGATGGGATATTTTGGGTGATGATGGAATTGGGGTGGTGTCCAGCAGGGAGCTTCGGTTTAGAAAAGGACTAGGGAGTAAATTGCAAAAAGTCAGCAGAGCTACTTGGGAGAAATGACCCTGCAATGACCTGCAGAAATTAGATCACCCAGCACAAGTGCAATGGAGGATCAAGTCAATTTCTCTGTCTGTATAGATGATGTCATTTCAACAAGCTGGAGGACTTGGGGACACCCAGGCAGTTGAAATTTGGATTGGGTTAAAGTTAAAAGTTTTTGATGTATAAAAGTAAACACTCATTCAATAAGTATGTATCAAGTACCTACTTTCTGCCAGGCCTCCTTCAAGGTACGGACAGAGCCAACATTGACCAAAACTGACCTGGTCTCTGCCTGACTACAGCTTGTAATCCAATGGGGAAGGCTGACAAGCCGACAACAGAACACAGAAAGTGCAATCAATGGTTGGATAGGAGATTCCACCGTGCTGGGAAAGCAGAGAGCAAAGGGCCTCTTAAGTATTTCAAAGGGGTTGCAGAAAAGGTGATGTTCAAATTGAACTGAAAGCCAGAGCTCTACGAGGAAGTATGTTTACAGAGAAAAGAAAAAAGAAGCTTAGAGGAAAGTTAGGAGGGGCCTGTAGCTTTGGGACTTGAGAAGCGTTCATGTTTGAAACTCATGCTAAACAAGAAAGATAAAGGGAGTGCTGGCAGAGATGAGGCTGGGGGAAGGTAAACAGGGTCAGGTCACGGGGCCTCCGACAGCATATTAAAGACTTAGGAACAACAGGAAATAATTCAACTTTGAAACTGGGCTTTGATGTTATCAAATTAGAGCTGCAAATTGAAAGCCAAAAAATAAGTGAAGAGGGCATTAAAACTGTGTTTTCTTACTGGACCTGGTGGCGCATGCCTTTAATCCCAGCACTTGGGAGGCAGAGGCAGGCAGATCTCTGTGAGTTTAAGGCCACCCTGGACTACATGGTGAGTTCCAGGCCAGCTGGGGCTACAGGAAAACCCTGTCTCAAAAAGATGAAAAATAAAAATAAAAATAAAATAAAACTGTGTTTTCTTATTCTGAGCTGAAGATATGTGGTTTTCAATTGGTAATCAAGAAGTTTTTACTCTTTCATGGGGGCTGGAGAGATGGCTCAGTAGTTAGGCACACTGGCTGCTCTTGCAGAGGACCAGGGTTCAATTCCTAGCACCCACATGGCAACTAACAACTGTCCTTAACTCCAGTTCCAGGGCATCCAACACCCTCTTCTGACCTTCACAGGCACCATTGCACTTGCACACATACAGGTAATACACTCATACACATAAAGTAAAAATAGAAAATAAATTTTAAAAACTCTTTTTTTACCCTTTCAATGAACTAGGATATAAATTTGCATTGACTCTACCATAAACTTAAGTCTATATAATCTAAGGACTGGGCCCGTAGCTATCAGTGTTTTTTCCATTGCAGTGATTCAGATTCCCCAAAATGATTTTATTTAATTAAAATATATCTTTAGAAGCTAGGATATAATCCAATGATAGAATGCATGCTTAGCATATAAAAAGCCCTGGGTTAAATACTCAGCACCAAAAAAAATATCAATTAGCTGATTAAATAAAGTACACCTTTAGTGTTATAATTAAGAATTCACCTAGACTGGAGAGATGGCTCAGCAGTTACAAGCACTTGCTCTTGCAAAGGACCCAAATTTGGTTCCAAGCACCCACATCAGGTGGCTCACACTGCCTGTAACTCCAGCTCCAGGGTATCTGGTGCCTTCCTCTTGACTCCACAGGTACATGCACTCACAGGTGCACATACATACTTTCTCTCTCTCTCTCTCTCTCTCTCTCTCTCTCTCTCTCTCTTCTCTCTCTCTGTCTCTCTGTCTCTCTCTCCCTCACTTAGACACATAATTAAAATTAAAAACATCTTTGACTCCATCCTCTTAACAACTCTCTAAGTACTGTTGTCATTCCCACTTTACTGATGAAACTGATACGTGAAGCAGCCACACAACTAGTGAGTAGCAGCCATGTGGCTCTAGCTGACTTTGTGGCACATGTCACCCAACCAACACCACATACAGCCTTTCTGACTCAGCTTTAGGAACCTAAAGGGGAATCAACCTATGTAAGTACAACAAACACTAGTCATTTAAACTAACATTTACAGAGCTGGCACTAGCCTGAGAATACAGCAATGAATAAGGTCCAGACCCTCCCTCCCAGTCTAACAGCCAAACAGATAATATCTCTAAGTCACAATCCATGTGAAAAGAGTGATAAGCGAGAATGTCTGCATATGGACTTCTCATGTTCCCTGGGATACAAATCCACCAGAGAAGGATTCCTATAGAGAAGCATACTTAGAGTTTACAGTAAAGAGAACATGAGATTTGGCCAGGTGGGCAAAGGAGGAAGGGATGCTAGTACAGTGGTTTTATTTAGTGAACAGCAACTCATTCAACTTGGCAGGAGATGGGAGAGCTCTGGGGAGAATGCAGGGCAGGTAGTAGGGAAGTAGGCTGTTACAAGCTCATCTAAGCAGGACTGTCCACTGACAAACACAAAGCAACAGCCACACTTCTGCTTACATCACACACTGAATGACAATAACACACACAACACAATGGCCCAAATGTCTGTAAGGCATTTCTTGGCCAGGGAACTTTGATAAAATCTTTCTCTCCTTCCTGGGCCTTTGCTTGAATGCTCAATTTGTTTGTTTGTTTGTTTGTTTGTCTATATGTCTGTCTGTTTGTTTGCTTCTTTGTTTTGAGGTTGGCAGTGGTGGAGGGGTTGTCTTTATACTTACATAAAGTGCATTCTGATTACCGTAACTCCGCCCTCTCTAATCTCTGTCTCACTCCTTGCAACATCCCCTCCTCCCTACAATTTCTTTTCTTTTTTTAACTTTATTGAGGTATATTCTACATATAAAATTCACTCACTCCCAGCATAAAACTCAATAGCTTTTAGTAATTACCAAATAAATATCTTAACCATCATCATAAATCTCTTTTAGGACATTTTCACACATACACCTCTAAGGTTCCTCAACTCCATTTACAGTAGCCACCAGCAGCCTCAGGCAACCACTAACCTACATTTCATACAACTATGTGATGTTCTTCATCTGGCTTCTTTCACTTAGCATGGGTTTCTTAAGATTTTATTTTTATTTTATGTATGTATGTGTGTCTGTATGCAGAGGTGCCTGCCTGCAGAGCTCAGAGGCTGTTGAATCCCCTGAAACCGGAGTTGCAGGTGGTGACGATTCACCCTACATAGATGCTGAGAACCAAACTAAACACATACTCTTAGCTGCCGAGTCATCTCTCCAGCCCCCAATCAGCATGTTTTCAAGGTTCATCCTGGCACAGCATGTATCCGTAGCTCCATTTTTAAACTGTTGAACAGCATGGCATTGTGGCATTCATTTTTAAAATTAGAAATGAACACACAATAAATACAATTGATAAAGAGAGTTCTATCCACTTCACAAACAAGTATTAAAACTGAGTGATCAGGGCTGGAGAGATGCCTCAGAGGTTAAGAATGCTGGCTGCTCTTGCAGAGGACCCAGGTTTGATTTCCAGCACCCACATGGTGGTTAACAACCATCTGTAGCTCCAGTTCCAGGGGATCTGACACCTTCTTCTGACCTCCGCAGGCATTGCATGACACAGGTACACTTACACACATGCAGGCAATATACTCATACACATAAAATAAAGATAAATAAAAATTTAAAAATAATACAAAGTTTAAAAACCGAGTGATCAATTTTGAACTGCAGAGTCTGCATGTTTCTTCCCTCTGATGCTAGCATGCAAATCTTGTGAGTAAACCATAGATTATCCCACTTAAAGTAGAATCACACCTTATAAAAAGAGCTCATACTCTACCTCAGGAATTCTATTCCTCTGAATAATAAGTGAACTGTATGTAAAGAAGAAGGACAAATTCTTAAATCCCAACACAATCATTTTGGGACACTGAACTGTGTCTGTCACACACAAAGAAAACTAAGGCAGTGTTTCAGACCTACAAACCCGTCTTCAAAATACCCCAGCCACATGGGTTTTAACAGCTCTATTCTAGTGGTAATAGTCAAAATAATTCTGTTTTTAAATTAATTGTTTTAATTTTTAATTTTATTTATTAATTTTATTTATGTGTATGTGTGTATTGCCTGCATGTAGGTAAGTGCACCCATGTCATGCAGTGCCCACAGAGGACAGAAGACGTTGTCAGATCCCCTGGAACTGGAGTTACGGACAGTTGTTAGCTGCCATGTGGGTGCCGGGATTCAAACCTGGGTCTTCTGCAAGAACAGAAGTGTTCTTAACCACTGAGCCATCTCTCCAGCCCCTAATTGTTTTAATTTTTAAGCATTGTGCTTAGAAGAGACTTTAATCTAAGAAACTAATTTGATAAACCTAATTACACTCACTTTCATACATAAATACACACATATATTCATGTGTGTGTGTGTGTGTGTGTGTGTGTGTGTTTGTGTGTGTGTGTTAAAATTTTAAAAGGCCAGGTTAGAGCCAAATGAGCATAAAATTAATTAAGATGACTTTATGCTGTCTTCTACTTAATGCAAAAAGCTTTGCAGTAACTTTTACCCTCAATGTCTCCCAACCCCACAGGAAGAACCAAAGATGCTGCAAATAAAATAAGATCCCTGGATATCACAGGGTGACTTTGCACAAATGAAAGAGTGTTGATACAAAATCTGGATAATTGGGGAGAGAAAAGTGTTAATGAGGCAAAATAAAAAATCTGTATCACAGCTTCTCCACTGTATAGGGCTGCAAAGGTCCAGAGATCAGGCAGCTGGCCTGTGGCTGCAAGGCCCATGAGTAAAGGTAGTTGGGGACCTGGAGAGGTGGCTCAGTGGTTAAGAGCACTAGCTGCTCTTGCAGTTCAGTGCTGCACTGAACCCACATGGGTTCAGTTCCCAGCACCTACATGGTGACTAACAACCATCTGTAACTCAACTGCCCAGGAGACAGAAACAGGAAGATCACAAGCTCAAGGCCAAATTGGGAAACAGCAAGATCCTGCCTCAAAATAAAAGAAAGAAAAAGAGGGCTGAGAGTATAGTTCAGACACAGAATACTTGCCTAGCATGTGTGAGGCCCTAGATTCAATCTTCAGTACGGAAAACTAAATAAATAAGCTAATGATCTAGGAGACCAAAGAAAAACTAAACTTGCAGAAGCTCCTTGGACCCGCTGCAGATTGCCCAGGGTAGCACAGTCCTACCACTTCCTGAAGCTAAGAGACATCTGTATACACTCCAAGGGATTGTGGTGCACCAAGAGAATGGAACAAGCTCTTCTCACCACCCTCCTCCAACCTAGGTCTGACTCTACCCAATCGAAGGAGTGGGCTGGGAAAGGGAAATCTCTAGAAGGGAATAATCCCAGGGACCAGCTCTTGTCTAAGAAAGGAAGCTAACCTACAGGAGAAGCAAAGGAAATCGGGGTGGACCCTCTTTGTAAGAGTCTCCCCAAAGAAAAATCAGCATGCCAGAAGTGCTACCATTGAGAAAAACAAACATTTCCCAACACTTTAGTTAGCATGCCTTGTATTTGCTGTTAACAGCAAGAATAAAAACTCACTCCACCCTAGGGCACAAGGAACAACTGAATTTCAACCCCACGGCCAATGCAAGGCAACACAGACTCCTCTTCGAGGGCCTTGCATCTCCCATAACAGTCTGTCTCAGTATTCCTTTAACAAGAAGACAATTCATTGTCATGGACCAGCGCCATCATGATGCCTTGGCACCTCTCTGCTTCAGCCTCTAAGACACCTGTGTCTGTTCTAACCACTTCATGCTCTGCAGTTTAGCTCGCCTCAGAATTTCTCCCAGCTGTTGGAAAGATTTCTGCTTACTCCTCAGGCCCTTCCTGGCCTCTAGGTTTTTGTGAGAGTTGTGTGCTTCATCTTCTGTTCTTATTTCAAACTATAGACTGTATCCATCGTGGTTGTTCATATGCCCCACGCCAGATGGGTAGACCCAGACAGCAGCAGCATACTAACTTGTCTTTCCTTATTTCATCAGCTATATTTATTAGATCAAAAACATAAATCTCTTTAAAACATCTTTACCTTGAGAAAACCCTTCTTCCTTTTGCTATAATTAGTAATTCCCATGTTATGTAACTATTTTCACACCTTTGCTATCATCCCAAAATGTTAAAAGTATTTGGTTTTTTTAAAATTATTTTATCAGTCATGAAGCTTCAAATATCACCAGGAAGGACATGAACTTGTAAGCTTTAGAAAGGCAATTTAATCAGCATTATAACAATCAAACTCAGAGGCACTGAGAACAGAGGACAGGGATGAGATGCCAATCTCAAATGAGGCACTAGATGGAAGTCTGATTATCAAGGAGTAATGTTCATCTCATGTGCAGGGTTCTCAGGGCCCAGCATACACCTCTCAGGCAGGAGGATGGAGGATTCTGAGGAGAAAACAATGACCCAAGAAAAGACCTAGAGATCTTGTTCTTTAAGTCCTCCTGAAAAGATCTGCTAAATATTTGACCTCCTTGAGGGAAGCCTACCTTAATTTCACAGAACTATCCCTGCCCTGAGTCTCACACTTTCAAGGGAATAGACAACCAAGGATTGCTAGAAATCTGAGTGGAAAAGACTGTAACTACTAAAAAGCCAAAAGATTGAGCAAGGGAGATGGCTCAGCGTTAAGAGCACTTGCTGCTCTCCCAGAGATCAGGGTTCGGTTCCCAGAACCCATGAAAGAGAAGAGTGAATAGCTTTCTTAAAAATAGTAATGAGGGGAAAGTATTTTGGGAAAAATTTTAAATATATACGAATATGAAAAGAAAAGTTGTTAAAAGTTGGAATGTGATTTCAGTCAAGGAAATCCCCCAAAGTAGAATGAAATGACAAAGAAATGGAAAATAAGAGATAAAGTTATAATTAGTTCTACAGATACGACACCAAAATAATACAGATGGAACAGAAGGTATTTGATCTTGACCCTTGCATATATGTATTGAATTCTCGTGTATTCATAAATTTGTACAAATGTGTCCACTGAAAGCAAAAATCAGCTGGGCCTGGTGGCACACACCATTAATCCCAGCACTCAGAAGGCAGAGGAAGGCAGATTTCTGTGGGATCATGGCCAGCCTAGTCTACACAGCAAGTTCTAGGCCACCGGGGCTACAAAGAAACCCTGACTTTAAAAAAAAATAGTAATAATAATAATAATAATAATGATTTTGTCTTCTAAAAGATGATGAAAAGGAGAAGAAAGGAAAAGAGGGAAGGGAAGGGGAGGAGAGGGGAGGGGAGGGGAGGGCAGGGAAGGGCAAGGGAGAGGGAAGCAGGAAAGGAACTATCAATGAAATAATACAAGAAAAATTTCTGAGCCGAGTAGCCCAAGCACTCTAACTGAAAGAGCCCACCAAAGTATAAGAATAAAGAAAGATTCATATCAAAAATAAAAATTATGAAAGTTAGAACTGGAGAGATGGTCCAGCAGTTAAAAGCACCTGCTTCTTGCAGAGGACCTGGGTTCAGTTCCCAGACCCCACATGGCAGCCAACAACCATCTGTAACTCCAGTTTCAGGGGATTCAACACCCTCTTTTGGCCTCCACAAGCACTGTACACATGTGGTGCACTTACACACATGCAGGTAAAACATTCGTACACATAAAATTAACAATTTTTTAAATTATGAATATCTACAGGAAGAAAATGCACAGGGATGGATAGAGCAAGAGAACAAAAATATACAGAATCTGACTCACAAGCTGGGTCATCAGCTGAACTTCCAGCCTAGACTCCAGCCAGGCCAGAGTAAAGCGGGAAGGCAGGGAGCAACCAAGGGAAAGAGCTGCAGGAATGAAAATGACCTCCAGTACTGAAAGAAAACCTAGTAATTGGCATTCAGCAGCCCTCTGGAGGCATTTGGGAAATATAAATAGGTGTCTTAGGTAAGTGAAAAGGAGACACTAATAAAACACACACACACACACACACACAAAGAAACTCCTATCTGCAGGCTGGGGAGATGACTCAATTCGTAAAGTGCTTGACAAACAAGCATAAGGTCCTGGTTTTGATACCCAGCACCCACATAAAAAGCCAGGCATAGTGGCACACACCCATAATCCCAACACACACACACACACACACACACACACACACACACCGCTATGATTTAATTATTGCCTTTAAATTCATTGGTTATCTTGGAATGCTACAGTCAACCTGGAAAAAATATTAGTACACAGAAGAAAACCATCATATTATGCTTAATTTATATTGGCTCAGCTATACAAAACATTTACTATAGTGATAATAATGTAAGTGCTGACTGACCAAAATTTGTAAGATAGCTTCTTTGAGGAAGAGGGTGACTAAATTCTTTTAGTACTGTCTGATTGTTTGTGTGTACATGCTACTTTGATAAAAATAAAAAGTAATTTTTAGTGAGTAAGAAAGGTATAGAAAACAGCATGGAGTTCTCAAAAGATAAAAATGGAATTACCATATGATCCAGCAATCTGACAGACACAAAGAAAGGGGGGGGTAGGTAAAAATAAAAAAAAGTGGGCGTGGTGACAGACACCTTTCATCCCAACACTTGGGAGGCAAAGGTAGACAGATCCTGTGAGTTCAAGGTCAGCCTGATCTACCATATTGGTTCCAGGGCAGCTGGGTCTATAGGGAGACCCTATCTCAAAAAGGGCCCAGACATCAACCTCTGGTCTCCACATGTACACACACACACACACACACATACACACACACACACACACACACACAAAGACCAAAAATAAATAAATAATTAAATAAATAATTGAATAAATAAATAAATAAATAAATAATAGGTAAAAAGGGCTAGGGATGCAACTCAGGGGTAGAGTACTAGAGTACTTGCCTAGCATGCATGAGGCCCTGGGTTCAAGCCTCAGCAACACACACACACATACATACACATACATGCACACACACACACACACACACACACACATACAAAAGTGAAAGAAAAAAATCAATTAAATTTACATTTATTTAATGAAAAATTAAAATTTAGCATGTAAAATGGCAGTTATTCAGTAATAGACTCTAAATCTCACTGATTATCATGAATTTTATTCCTAGCCTGAAAAAAATTTTTTGATAGATAAGTTTCTATCAACACACAAAACAGGTACGGCATGGTGGTACACACATGTAACACCAGCACTCTGGAGACTGAAAAAGGAGGATCATGAATTAGAGGCCAGCTTTGGGCTGCTCTTAAAATACACACACACACACACACACACACACACACACACACACACAAAACCATACCTGTGCACACGCGTGGAACATTGCTTGCTGCTATCATCATTAATGCTGTTGATTTTGTGATACATCTTCACAATGGATGTCATGTTTTAAACCATTGTAATAAAATAGCAGAAATTTGGGTGGTCATCAAATGAACAAAATACAAGGAAAGATCCAAATAGTCCACATGTGGAAACTGACCTCAGCTTTACTATATATGAGATAAAAGCATAAACCAGTATATTCCTACTACATAATAAAATTCCTATTAAACTGCATTGCTGTTTCTTCATGAGTTTTATCTAATAGGTGTGAGGTTTTTTTTTTTTAGAGAAATAAACTACAAATTTGGCCATAAGGTTACATCCCATTTTATCTAGAGGAATGCTCAAATCAACCACAAAGAATTGCTTGGTGGCCTTTTCAAAAAGTTCCATATATTTACTAATAATGTATTTACAGCATACTAGGTACCCTGATAGATGGAGAGGGGTGGAGGTAACAGGGAAGCATTCCTGTCAGGGAGCTTGTTCTGCACCTTCTTCACAGCCATGAAGCATCCTCCTTGGGTGACTAAATTAGGCGTTGATCTGTTTTAATTAGGTAACTCAATGACATCCTTTCTGAAATATTAGCTTAAGAAAGGCAGTAAGGAAAAGACTGCCAACCAGCTAAAAATAGATGGAGCCTTCTGAAGCGCACCTCTATACCTTCTACAAAGTGTGATTCAGAGTGGAGGTTTTGTCCCTTCTTGTCAAAAACTGGATAGCCTTCATCTGCCCAAAGTCTTACTCTTGGTTTTCTACCCCAAGTCTCTTGAGAATTCTTTGCTGTTGACTTTCTTTTTTTCAAACAACAGAGCATACTCACTTTTTCTATCCCTTTAGTTAACAACAACAAAATGATCCTGTTTCCACCTTACATACTCAGACTTTTAAATCCAGGGACATTTCTAATGTTCCCCAACACCAGCCTGAAGAACAATCCACAGACCATTTTCAGCCTGTGGAAAAAGCAAGCAGGCACTCCCTTTCTCTTGACCAGCCAGGTGATCCTGAACCAATCTAAGTCCCACACTCCTCACCTTCAAAAAGTAAGGGAAATAAAAATAAATCATAAAAAAATTTTAAGGGAGGAGACTGGAGAGATGGCTCAGGGGTTAAGAGCACAGACTGCTCTTGTGGAGGACCTGGGTTTGGTTCCTAGCACCTACATGGCAGTTAACGACCATCCCTAGCTCCAGTTCCAGGGGATCTGATGCCCTCTTTTGGCCTCTGCAGGCATTGTATACATGTGGTACACTTACATACATGCAGGGAAAATACTCATATACATAAAAATAAGTAAATAAATAAAATTTAAGTGAGGGAAATAAACATATTGCACAGGACTGCTAGGGGATGTCTTCTAAAAAAGACAATGACCATAAATCTAGCACACTGTGGAGCTCAGGGTTGGTGCTTCATAAATGCCAGTTTCCTCCCTGAAGATACAAAGTTATTACCAGCTTGGCCTAAACCATAACTCACCTTCCCAAATGCCAACCTCTGTGTCCTAGGATCAGAACATCCCCAGAATTCACTGCTTTTGGAGTTACTGGCTGGCGGGTATACTTGGAGCCCCTCTTACTCTAGGGAGTACTTTCCCACTTTCCCTTTATAAATCTACATTCACCCTTCAATAGAAGTAGCTTCAGCCACATGTCCCTGCCTCTTTCCACGTTCCTAGGCAAACCACATCTCCCATCTAAGACAAACATATTCACACATCTCTGTTACCAGATGGAGCTTCAGTCAGCCCAAAGAATCTTCTGTGCTTCAGGGAAAGAGCCAGATTTCACCCATCTAGAGTGATGGGACACTGCTCTCTGTTCTAGGCATTATGCTAAGAGCCTCAGGTTCCACTAGTATAGAACCATCAGACACCTATTCTGTGTTTTGATAAAGAGTTTCACATTTTATTTTCTTACCCATGCACGGACTGCTCAAGGGCAAAACAAGCTCAAAACAGTGTCCAGGAGCTGTTCTCAGAGTCACAGACTCCACTGTTGTAAAACAATCAGATACCTACTCTCTTCTAGGCTTTGTTTTATGTATAATAGCTTGTTTGATCCTCCCAGATTATGTAGATAGGGCACCTTTCTGATCTCCACCTCACAGGAAAGGAAACTGAGGCTAAGAGAGATTAAGTATTGTCAGACGGGCTGCCTTCAAAGTCTGTGCTCTGAACCATCAAGACATGCTGCTTTCTCTTGAGGCTTGAGAACTCTAATCACGGCTGTAATGTTCAAAAAAGTCTTTATGTGTATAAATTATTACGAACAACATTCACAGATTTATAGCTAGCTCCACATAGACAAAAATATTTAGATAGATGGAAGCCTCAACAACAGTGAACAGAGGTTGAAATGTGGAGTTAAATTGACTTCCATCAAATCCTAGCTCCATAAATTGTATGTCCCTTCATTAGCCGATTATGAGTCTGTATGCTGGATAGCTTTAGTGTCAACTTGACACACCTGGGTTGTGGGAGCCTCAATTGGGGAATTACCTCTATAGGACTGGCCTGTGGCCATGTCTGTGGGGCATCTTCTTGACTGTTGAGTGATGTGGGAGGACCCATCCCACTGTGAGTGGTGCCACCCCTGGGCAGGTGGGTCAGTGTTGTATAAGAAAGCAGGCTGAGCAAGAGGCAGGGAGCAAGTCAGTAAGCAGCAATCCTCCGTGGCCTGTGCTCCAGCTCCTGCCTCCAGGTTCTTGCCCTGAGTTCCTACTTTGGACTCCCTGATGAACAGTGACCTGGGAGATGTAAGACAAATAAACCCTTCCTCCCCAGGTTGGTAGTGGTCAGAGTGTTTTGTCACAGCAATAGAGAAACAAGCCAGGACACTCTGTATTTCCAAATCTGCCAAATAGGAGTCATGAGACCAATCTCATAGCCTTGCTGGGGAGATTACATGGGATGACTTAGATGACGTTTATAGTAATGAGAGTCTCACTGTCAACAAGTTCTCTCGGGGACTCTTGCGCTATCAGACAAACCATATAGCATATCTTTATGTGGATTTTTCATTTTATATCTTGGGTAGGGAGGGGGTAAATGGAGGAACTTACAAAGAAAAGAACACCAGACACCTGGCACCCAGCTCTGTGTGGTTCGCCTGGTTCCAGATCACTTTTTCCCAGGCCCACAGTCTCCATTAACTTGGGCCTGCAGTCTCGCCCTGGGTGGGTAAATGCTCCCTCTCACATCCACACGTGTGACGCCTGGGCCATAGTTCTCTCCACACCTGCCACCACGCAGCCGTTCAGGGCTTCCATCCCAAGATGTCGCCCAGATGCCCCGCCCTCCACGGCTAACTCTCCACAGCCAATTCTCTGCAGCTGTCCCCACCCCTTGGAGGAACCAGGCCCCTGGGACAGACTCAAAAAGTAAGTGTTCAATTAGCTATGGCCTTCATCATTTGAGATTTTAATTGTATAAAGTGGTGGCAGTGCTGTTAGTTCTGGGAAAGATTCAGTATTGAGCCTTAAAAGGTTCTAAAAGGCCAGCATGGTGGCACACGCCTTTAATCCCAGCACTTGGAAGGCAGAGGCAGGCTGATCTCTGTGAGGTCAAAGCCAGCCTGGTCTACATAGCAAGCTCCAGGCCAGGCCAGCTGGGGCTACAGAGAGACCCTGTCTCAAAAAGACAAAAAGAAAAGGTTCTAAAAGAAACCTAATGTGCAAAGAGTAATTCAAATTGAAAATTATAACAATTCAGTTCAATGTTGAAGTAAGTTTTCTGTCCATGACATAAGTAAGTGGTTATGGGTTCAAGGAGTACATATTTTAACTACACAGAAATAATAAGTGAGCATATTTTAAAATAACTTTCTTGGCTTTTTGAATAAAAGTCATTCTCTTATCACTAGAAAAAAACATTCTCTTAATTTCATTCATTGAAAATGCAGAGTGGAGCACGGTATTATGAACTATACCTTACCAGTTCAGTGTGCTTCCAGAGTGTCATTTTGGTTTTGTTGTTGTTATTTTAGTTGTTTTGTTTTTGACAGAAGTTCTCATATCCTAGGCTGGCCTTGACCTCACAATCTAACAGAAGATGACGTTGAACTTGATTCTCATGCAACCATCTCCCTAGTGCTGAAATTACAGGTGTGGACCATCGCACATGGTTTATGCAGTGCTGGGGATAGCGTCCAAGGTCATGCATGGTAGGCAAGCATTCTACCAACTGAGCTACTTTCTCAGCCACCTAGAGTGTAATTTTTTCATTGGTAGTTTTCCACTCTCCAGACCTGACAGGACTGTGTTTGATTCATTAACTGAGTGTGTGGGCCTATGACTTCCTTTGGCCAAACAAATAGCAGGTCTCTGCCAGACAGAAACACAAGCCCCTGCTCAACACCCTCCCTTTTCCTGAGGATCATAGAGGTGCATGCTGAGTTAGAATCCCATCAGCCCCAGGGTTTTGAAAGACTATGACAAGCAGAGCCTTCCTGCTGATTTTCACTGATCTGCTAGCTTGAACAAAAACTAAATTGTAGTTATACTAGCCATTCAATTTTGAAGGTTTTTTTGTTAGTTTATCCTAACAAACAGTAATGAAGGAAGTGGTAGAGAAACTGGGGGAATGTTACAGAGTGACTCAAACCACTCAGCATCTCAACTGCTGGGCAAAAAGAGTAGATAGGGTTGATTCTGTCACTGTGATCTGCTCGTCCATATGAAGCGTCCTCTGAGCCTCACTATTTATTCTAACGTTAAGGGATTTCTGTTTCTTTTATGATAAATAATATTAAAACCCATTTTATAAACCTCACTTGGTTTTGACAGGCTTGAAAAATTGCTGGACACCTTTAATCTTATTTAAGCACTAAAATTATCTGTACTGGATAATATGGGCCTAGGTTGGATGGATAGACTAAGATCCTTTATCTCTTTGCCTCTCCAAGAAGAAATCATTTTGTTGGCTTCCCACTGCTTTCCTATTTATCACAGCATCATAAAGAGTTAACATTCTAAAACGCACAGGCACCTACTGAAGAGATAAGTAGATATCAGGACTTGAAAAGGTATAATGATCACAGAATAGGTCCTGGCCTGAAGATTCAAAGCAACCTTTCATATGAAAAGCTCACCAGAGTACAATAATGACAGAATAAGTCATATCTACTTTCACCCCCACAAAACAGAAGCATCTCCCATTTCCTACCCAAGTCTCATGTTTGCTGGCTCAGTCCCACACTCAGCAGGAGCTCTATGAGATAAATCATAATTGACCTGCTATAAATTGCTACAGAGTTCAACATGAAAATCAAAAATTCTTATTGAGCCTTTTTACACAGCTAGAGTGAGTTATCAAATCCTGATCCATGAGCAAGATTCACTTGATACAATAAATAGATAAATTGATAAATACAATAATAGATAAATACAATAAATTGATAAATAGATGATAGATAATAGATGATAGATGATAAGATAGAATTAATAGGTGATTGGTAAAAATCATAGATGATTGATTGATGGATATTATAGATATATAGAGATATATTTTCCTTATATTTGAAATATATGTACATAGAGACAGACACACAGACACAGCAAATTACAAGAGTAGCAAAACATTCAGTGTCCAATGACTAACTGCTTTCCAATATCCCCACCAGGATTTATACTATACTCCTTATTTTGTGATTTTTGCATAAATGTCTAGGGATCAATTACCTTAACAAAGGCATGTAACTGCCGAAGTGTTTTGAACAAGTACACATGTCGAGTGAAACCCCATAAACTCTTGAGACTGCTGCTTTTCGTCATTTGGTTTCTGCTTCTGGTGAGTGTCAACAAATTAAAGGAATGGGTTCTCAGCTCCAAATCAGTCCTGAGTCCCCTCTGAACACTCATCTGTGTTCTGCATCAGGATGGACAGGTGTCCTTAGGCAAGTTCATTAACCTCCCTGAGGTTCTTTCCTCATTAGTGGATGGTGTTCAGTGTGAAATGATGAACTACGGTCCAGATAATCTCCAAAATTGCCTCCAGATGTAAAATCTCTAGGAATAAATGGGCAACTGAGCATCCACACTCACTCCAGGGGAGCAAGAGGGTAAATGGGAAGGACAGGAGGATTTCTGAAACAGGCGAGTAGAAAATATGTTTTTAAGCATCCTTCTTCAAGCAGATTTTACAGGACTGAAGTTTGCAGTTTTTCTTCACCTGGAGTCCTGTTCCTTTATCAAGCCTTTTTAAAATATATTTTTATTTATTTTTATTTTATGTGTACCAGTGTATTGCCTGCACGTAAGTGCAGTTGTGTTGTGCAATGTCCACAGAGGTCAGAAGAGGGTGTCAGACCCCCTGGAACTGGAGTTAGGGATGGCCGTTAACTGCCATGTGGGTGCTGGGAATCGAACCTGGGTCCTCTGTAAGAGCAGCCAGTATTCTTAACCACTGAGCCATCTCTCCAGCCCCATCTTTATTAAGTCTTTATAAGCAGACTGTATGTGTTCCTAAGACCCACAGGAACCTGGTCAATAAATGAGGAGGAGGATTTGTTGTGCCCAGAGAATGGACCCCCAAGAACAACCACGGAATCCAGAGGGCATGCAACAACAAAGAGTCTTTATTAGGGCTTAAGCTCGGCTCCCAGACCTTACCAACGCAATGGATCTGTGCTGAGAGCCCTGATCACAGAGGGTGGAAGCACTTTATAGGTTATAGACAAAGGGAGGAGGGGAATAACAGAGTCACACTTTGATTGGCCCGAGGAGCCCACGTGAGCCAACACACTTTTGAACTGATTGGTTATAAGGGATGCAGTCCTGGGGGCTTCTCATTGGTGGGTGCTACCCTCAGAGCTGTGGAATGTGCTGACTGTAGAGCCAGAAGTCTCTGTTTCTACCTTATAAGGCTGCTATATGTCTGGGTTTGCTTGACCTATAGCCTCCTGGGGTGGGGGGGGGTCCGTGTGTGTGCATGCGTACACACACACACAAGTATACTCTTGACTCCTTTGTCCCTTTTGTTGTGCCCAAAGAATGGACCCCCAAGAATAACCACAGACTCCAGAGGGCATGCAAGAACAAAGAGTCTTTATTCGGGCTTAAGCTCGGGCTCTCAGACCTGACCAAAGCAATAGATCTGTGCTGAGAGCCCCAATCACAAGGGGTGGAAGCGCTTTATAGGTTTTAGACAAAGGGAGGAGGGGAATAACAGAGTCACACTTTGATTGGCCCAAGGAGCCCACACGCACCAACACACTTTTGAATTGATTGGTTATAAGGGATGCAGTCTTTGGGGGCTTCTCATTGGTGGGTGCTATCCTCAGAGCTGTGGAATGTGCTGACTGTTATCTGTAGAGCCAGAAGTCTTTGTTTCTACTTTATAAAGCTGCTATATGTCTGGGCTCATTTGACCTATAGCCTCCTGGGGTTGGGGTGACAGGTGGAGATTATGACATGCCTGGGCATGTTCAAGCTTGCCTGAAACAGCTAGTTGAAATGGGGTCAATATAGTTTGTCCTTTCAATCAAGCAATCAAGCAGTTTACAGAAGCGAAAAAAGAGCAGTTAGTCCTAAAGAGGGGCAGGGGTCTCGGGAGTCCAGGGCAGGGGGCCAAGGAAGAGGGTTTCACAGATTCCAATAAAATAAGAATAGAACCATGGAGATAAAAGAGAAAGAAGACAGACTCACCAATAATGCATGTAACAGTGTCTTGTTTTCATGTCACCTACTCTAAGCCGGAAGCTGCAGTGGCAGGGCTTTGTTTCTCAGCTATTCCTACATGTTCAGAGAGAATATACAATAGACACAAACCCTAGAGTAGGCAGGTTAAGAAGGAAGGTTATTCATAATCTGCAGTGACAGTGAACCCCAATTCAATCTTGATTTATTTCTAACACACTGATTGATAGAAAATAGGAAAACCCAAGAAGCTCAAACAAAACAAAATTTTTTAAAAGCCAAGGGATAGGAACGTGATGGCAGTCTTACACTGGAGTCTTGTGGTTTTATGAAGGTCTATTCTCTAATCTAGCCTCATCTTTGACTGCTTCCCAGCATCCTTTACTTGAGGCACTCTGACTATTCCTCTTTCTCATCTCCCAGCCTTTGTATGCTCTGTTCTCTCAGCCTAAAGTACCATCTTCTGATCTATTAGGTTTTTCCTAAGCAACTCCTGCTCGTTTTTCTGCCTTTCCTTCTCCAGGAAACTCCCTCTCACTTTCCAGAGCTGAATTAAATGTTCACTCCAGGTACACCAATAGTCTAGTATGCTCACACTGGGTGTGGTGGCACACACCTTTAATCCCAGCACTCAGGAGGCAGAGGCAGGCAGATCTTTGTGAATTCAAGGTGAACCTGCCCTACATAGTGAGTTCCAGTTCAGCTGGGACTACAGGGAGACCGACCCGTCTCAAAAGGAACAAAAAAAAAAAAAAAAAAAAAAAAAAAAACCATGCAGACCTGTGACCAAAGCATCTTGAATGTTCTTACCGGGTTTTATCATATTTATATCAATAGCAAATACAGGGTACCAAGCCCATAGGACTCAGTAAATATTAGCCAATAAATGATGTGACTCATTTTCAAAGCTTCATCATGAAACTCTAATAGCAGAGGCTTCTAAATGATTTCTGTTTCTTTCAACAATTTAAAACAAATAAGCTGAAAACCAAAGTGATACATTTGCTAAGAGGTTCCATTTTCCTTGACTAATGTCACAGTCAAAGTGCCTGGAGTCAGGCCTGGCACAAGTCCTTTCCATTTTCTGTCCTTCATTCCATCTTCACTTCAGTTCTGCATCAAGCCCCTATTGTAAAGTGTTAACTTCAGGGACCAGTCACATAAAAAGACTGTTCAAGATACTCTCCCTAAAACTCTATAGAACAGGCAGATCTGGCCTTGGTGGGCTAGGGCTGAGATCCTGGCGGGCAGCCTGAGAGGGTGGGTTTGGACGTCCATTGTGGGGGCTACTCGGGGCTCAGCAGACCACCAGAGAGTGCCAGGTTCTGGCCTCCCTCTGGCCTCCAACTACCTGAGGGCCTGAAAACCAGGGGACAGCCCCCAGATCCTGCTTCCACATGGTGGTGAGCTTTCCCTGATTGTGCCATACCATCCCCCTACCTGGGATTTTGTGAGGCCCCTCCCAGGGCTCCAGATCAGATCTGGCTTTGGTAGGGTAAGGCTGAGATCCTAGCAGACAGCCTAAGAGGGTGGGTTTGGACCTCCTCCATCGGGGTGGCTCCTCAGAGCTCAGCAGATTGCCAAAGAGTGCAGAGTTCTGGCCTCCCTCTGGCCTCCAACTACCAGAGGGCCTGAGAACCCAGGGGACAGCCTGACAGCCCCCAGATCCTGCCTCCACGTGGTGGTGAGCTTCCCCTGGTTGCACAGTAACATCCCCATACCTGGGATTTTGTGAGGCCCCTTCCAAGGCCCCAAGGGCAGATCTGGCTTTGATAAGCTAGGGCTGGGATCTCAGCAAATCACCAGAGAGCACCGAGTTCTGGCCCCCCTCTGGCCTCCTTCTGACATAGGGACTGACTGAGAGAGCCTGGATCCTGCCTCCACATGGTGAAGGAAGCCTGAGTGTACCTGACAGGAACCTAAACAGGCCTTCTATAGGTACCCCTGAATAGCTGATCTGAAGCCATCAGTTCCCTCCAAAATAAACCTGAAAGAACCTGAACCCTGTACCAACCAGCTTTACATAACCAATACCTGAACATCTGATCTGAAGCCATCAGTTCCCTCCAAAATAAAACCTGAGAGAAGCTGAAACCTGTACCAACCAGCTTTATATGACCAATAAGGAAAAGACCTAGGCACCCTAATAATATAAACAGAAGCATACTTCAACTTAATTCTCATATCAGAATCATAAACAACAAAAGAAATTCACATGCCAAAACCACAACGAAAGAATAATAAAATGGAAAGCCAAAACACTATGTCCCCAGCAAAGCCCACCAATCCTGTAGAAGAGTCTATAAGGAGAGGCCCCTAGAGATAACCCAGGACACTGAATTTAAAAGAACAGTCATAAACATGATCGAGGAATTCAACAAATTTAAAGAACACATGAACAAACAAATCAAAGAGCTAAAAGAAGATAGGGATATACTGCTGAATGAACTCACAAAAGAGATAGAAACATTGAGGAAAACTCAGAAATGAAGAAAGAAGTGCAAAACTCAATAACCCAACTTGAAACAACAGGGGGAACCCTCACCTCTAGAATGGAATGGAAAACAGAATAGCAACACTGGAGAATAAAGTTGAAGAATTGGACCACTCAAGCAAAGAGTATGGAAAAAATTTTAAAAATATAGGAATGTAATATGCAAGAGGTGTGGCACACCATGAAAAGACCAAATCTATGGATCACAGGAATAGAGGAAGGAGAAGAATTTCAGGTTAATGGCGTTGACCAGATCTTTAACAGGATTGTAGAAGAGAATTTCCTGAAATTAAGGAAAGACATCCACATACAAATACAGGAAGCACAGAGAACACCAAATAGACAGGATGAAACTCCCCCACGACATAGCATAGTAAAAACACTTATAACTGTCCAGAACAAAGAGAGAATACTGAAAGAAGCAAAAGAAAATCAAATCGCACACAAAGGAAAGCCTATCAGAATTACAGCTGACTTATCAATGGAAACTATGAAAGCCAGAAGAGCCTGGACCAAGGTATTTCCAGTTGTACATGACAATAGATGCCAGCCCAGAATACTTTACCCAGCAAAAATGTCTATTATAATTGAGGGGGAAAGGAAATTCTTCCATGACATGAATAGCCTGAAAGAATACATGTCCACAAAGCCAGCCCTTCAAAGAATACTTGAAGCAATACAGAGAGCAGAGAGAGAAACAATTATTGTTGCCTTGGGGTAACAAAAGAAAACAAACAAAGATATAATCTAGGAAACACAAAATTACACAGAGAATACAAACAGCAATCAAAGTGACAGCAACCAATACACACCTTTCAATAATAACCTTAAATATCAGTGGACTGAACTCCCCAGTCAAAAGACACAGGCTAAGCAAATGGATTAAGAAACAAAATCCAGGTCTTCTGTAAGAACAACCAGTGCTCTTAAGGGCTGAGTCATCTCTCCAGTTCCAGGGGATCAGACGGCCTCTTCTGACATCACAGGCATTGTGCAACACAGGTGCACTTTCCTACATGCAGGCATAGCACTCATATGCATAAAATAAAGATAAATAAAATATTTTAAAAGAAATAAAATCCATCTCTTTCCTGTCTGCAAGAAACCCATCTCACCTTCAAGGACAGATACTGCCTTAAGGTAAAAGGATGAAAAAGAATATTCCAAGCAAATGGCACTAAGAAACAAGCAGGGGTTGCAATTCTAGTATCTGACAAAATAGACTTCAAAGTAAAACTAATCAGAAGAGATAAGGAGGGTTATCAAAGGAACAGCTAACCAAGAAGATAGTACAATCCTTAACATATATGCACCAAATTCTGTTGCACCCAAATTCAAAAAACACTACAGGACTTTAAAACACAGATTAACCCCAACTCAGTAATAGTAGGGGACTTCAATGCCCCACTATCTCCATTAAACAAGTCAGCTGGACAAAGAATAAATAGAGAGACATCTGAATTAAATGATATCATACATCAAATGGACCTAACAGACATCTTTTGATTATTCCACCCAAACACCAAAGAATACACTTTCTACTCAGCACCTCATGGAACTTTTTCAAAAATTGATCACATACTGGGCTACAAAACAAACCTCAACAAATACAAAAATATAATAATTCCATGCATTCTATCGGACCACAGAGCAATGGGGCTCGAAATCAACACTGGACAAAGCTCTAGTCACTACATGAACTCATGGCAATTGAACAACACACTCCTAAACAATGAGTGGGTGAGAAATTAAGAAGGAAATAAAAGAATTTCTAGAATTCAATGAAAAGGACAATACAACCCAACACAACCTCTGGGGCGCATTAAAAGCACTCCTAAGAGGGAAGCTTATAGCTCTAAGTGCCTACATTAAAAAAAAAATTGGAAAGTAGCCAGGCATGGTGGCCCATGCCTTTAATCCCAGCACTTGGGAGGCAGAGGCAGGTGGATCTCTGTGAATTCAAGGCCAGCCTGGTCTACACAGTGAGTTCCAGGTAAGCTGGGGCTACAGGGAAACCCTGTCTCAAAAAAAGATTTAAAAAAAATGGAAAGAGCCCAAATAAATGACCTAACACTGCAACTCAAGGCACTGGAAAGGCAAGAACAAATGAAATCCAAACCCAGAAGAAGAAAAGAAATAACAAAAATGAGAGCAGAAATTAATGAAAGAGAAACAAAGAAAACAATATAAAGAGAATCCATTAATCTAAGACCTTTGAAAAGCTAAACAAGATAGACAGAACTTTAGCCCAGTTAACCAAAAGAAAGAAAGAGCAAATCCAAATCAACAAAATCAGAGATGAAAGGGGAAACATCACAACAGACACCCAAAAGATCCAAACCATTATAAGGTGTGCTGGATAGCTTTAGTGTCAACTTGACACACCTGGGTTGAGGGAGCCTCAATTGGGGAATTTCCTCTATTAGACTGGCCTGTGCCCATGTCTGAGGGGCATCTTCTTGATGAGTGATGTGGGTGGTCCCAGCCCACTGTGGGTGGTGCCATCCCTGGGCAGGTGGGCCTGCGTTGCATAAGAAAGCAGGCTGAGTAGGGACCAGGGAAGCAAGCCAATAAGCAGCATTCCTCCATGGCCTGTGCTCTAGCTCCCTGCCTGCAGGTTCCTTCCCTGAGTTCCTACCTTGGGCTCCTGAATGAACTGTGACCCAGGATATCTAAGCTAAATGAACCCTTTCCTCCCCAAGTTGGCAGTGGTCAGAGAATTTTGTCACATGAATGAAGAACAAACTAGGACATAGGGGAATATTTTGAAAACCTATACTCTACTAAATCTGAAAGTCTAAAAGAAATGGATGGATATCTGAAATCATGGGAACCTCCAAAGTTAAACCAAGAAGAGATCAACAGTTTAAACAC
>NW_008335287.1:2320063-2321314 GCF_000622305.1 Nannospalax galili | reverse complement strand
AAACAGAAATGGAGGGAGAACTTCCAAAATACTTCTATGAAGCCAGCATCACTCTAATACCAAAGCCAGGTAAAAATACAACGTTGCATAAAAGAAAACTATGGACCCATATCCTTAATGAACATAGATGCAAAAACTCTCAACAAAATACTTGCAAACTGCACACAGACACACATCAAAAAGATAATTCACCATGATCAAGAAGGCTTTATCCCAGAGATACAGGGATGGTTCAATATACACAAGTCAATAAATGTCATTAATCATATAACTGGACTCAAAGACAAAAACCACATTGTCATCTCGACAGATGTATAAAAGGCTTTTGACAAAATTCAGTATCATTTATGTTCAAAGTCCTAGAGGGCATTGGACTGGAGGGAACATACCTCAATATAATTAAAGCTATATACAACAAACACACAGTCAATATCATTCTAAATGGAGAAAAACCAGAAGCGTTCCCATTAAAATCAGGAACCAGACAAAGACGTCCAATATCTCCACTCCTTTTCAACATAGTGCTTGAAACTCTTGCTAGAGCAGTAAGACAGGAGAAGGAAATTAAAGGAGTACTAATTGGAAAAGAAGAGGTCAAATTATCACTTTTTGCAGATGATATGATACTATACCTAAGAGATCCCAAAGGTTCCAACAGAAAACTCCTAGAACTGATTAACACTTTCAGTATAGTGGCAGGTTATAAAATCAATCTACAAAAATCAGCAGCCTTTATATATACCAATAACAAGCAATTGGAGAAAGAATACAGGGAAATGCTCCCATTCACAATTGCTGCAAAAAAATTAAAATATCTTGGAATAAAGCTGATGACAGACACGAAAGATCTCTACAATGAAAATTTTAAATCATTAAAAGGATTGAGGAAAACACCTCAATGGAAGGACCTCCTATGTTCATGGATTGGAAGAACTAATATTGTTAAAATGACCATCCCACCAAACACAATAGATTCAGTGCAATCCCAATCAAAATCCCCATGACATACTTCATGGAATTAGAAAAATACATCCTTAAATTCATATGGAGGCACAAAAGACCCCAGATAGCCAAAGCAACACAAAGAGTAATGCTGGGGGGATTACTATACCAGATCTCAAAGTATGCAACAGAGCCATAGTCATAAAAACAGCATGGTACTGGCACAAAAACAGACACATAGATCAATGGAACATCATTGAAGATCCAAACCTGAGTACACACAATTTCAGCCACCTGATATTTGACAAA
>NW_008335287.1:2319355-2319893 GCF_000622305.1 Nannospalax galili | reverse complement strand
CAATCAACAAGTGGGATCTCATTAAACTAAAAAGCTTCTGTACAGCAAAAGAAACAATCAAAAAAGTGAAGAGAAAACCCACAGAATGAGAAAAAAATCACCAGTGACACATCTGACAGAGTTTAACATCCAGAATATATAAAGAACTCAAAAAACAAAGAATCAAGAAATGAAATGACCCCCAATTAAAAGATGAGCTAAAGATCTAAACAGAGAATTCTCAAAGGAAGAAATAAAAGATGGCTAAGAAACATCTCAAAAAGTGTTCAACATCATTAGTAATTAAGGAAATGCAAATTAAAACCACCCTAGTGTATCACCTTACCCCAATCAGACTGGCTAGGATCAAGAGAATAAATGATACCAAGTGCTGACGAGGATGTGGAGAAAGGGGAACGCTCATTCACTGCTGGGGGGGATTGCAAACTCGTGCAGCCTCTATAGAAAACAGTGTAAAGAACTCTTAAAAAACTAAAAATGAACCTACCATTTGACCCAGTTATGCCACTCCTTGGCATATACCCAAAGGACTCATCCT
>NW_008335287.1:2316168-2318649 GCF_000622305.1 Nannospalax galili | reverse complement strand
TCCTCTTCAGCATGGAAGAAACCAGAGTGGTCTGAGTCCTGATTCCTTATTGGCAATTTGGGTAACCCCTTCAGGGGATGGTGTGATAAGAATAGGAGGTAGGAATTGGCTAGGCAGTTAAGGTAAAAAGACCCCAAAGAAATGTAGTCAGTTTCTTGGCTAAAAGTCAGGATGTCCTTGGGCCTATTAGCAACATACTCTGTTCCAAAGCTGAAAATGTCAAAAGCATTTAGGAGCTTATATCTAATCCTTAAAAGATTTTAGGGTTACCTCTTCAGAGAGGGGAATGTTGGAGGGGAGGGAGTTGGGATGGATTTGATCTGAACACCTTATGTGCATGTATGAAATTCTCAATAAATTTTTGTAAGAATTTTTTTTTTAAATCTACAGAACAGGGCTAGAGAAATGGCTCAGCAGTGAAGAGCACCCCGTGAGTAATAGTGAGTCCATCTGAGGCCAAAAGAACCATCCATCTAAACCTGGCCCAAATTGCTGGTCCATAGAATCATGGGATAAATAGTTGTTCTAAGACACAGAGTTTGAGGGTAGTATGTTACAGAGCAAAAGCTAAATGACAAACCTATGTAAATCTTTCCCTGTGTTTAATACCTTCAATCACATGTAGTGGTGCTTCACTTTTTCCAGAGCCTTCTTTGTCTAAGCACATTCTCTTTGTCCTTCCTTACCTGGCCCACCTGGAATACATACATTAACACTCAGCTCACACCACTCAACAGTCTCCCTCCCACTACCTGTCTAATACTTGGAAATAAGCTCTTATGAGCTTATTGCATATATGAATTTATACCTCCATTTATCCCAAAGCATGAGAGTTCCTCAAAGGTTGAAATTGCTTCCCTTCATTCATCTCTACAATCTTGTACATAGCCTCCCACTTGTATTGGCACTGCTCAGCAATGCTCAAGTAAATGTTGAGTACTTTGACATCTCTCTTGGCTGTCTCCTCTGCGCCTACCACCACCTCTTCCTTCGTAATAGCACCCCCATCACAACAAAGAATTTAACCAGAGGCCCTCCTTGTTTCCCAGCAGGCTTTGTCTAGTAACTCCCATAGCATATTATAAATATCATCAACATATGATTGAGACTATACGTTGCTATTTCCACAAAACATTTAGCTCTTTCAAGGCAGTAAGTCATACACCCTTCCTTATTTATGTCTAATGTCCAGCCTGATCATTTATTAGTAATAGGTGATTAGATTGTTAAGTATGAAACTAATTTTAACAATAAAACCCATACTCTGAAAAAGCTTTCTAAAAACAATTTTAAGCCTCCTAAAGCTTACCTTTTAGTAAGACATTGATAACTGTCACAATAAAGAGTACCATCTAGACTCAGCCAGGTCTGAGAAGGACTCAACTCTTTTCTTACCTTGTATGGATTTTTATTAAACAAACATTGTCACACTGTATGTCTCCCTCACAACCCTAAGTACCACCTCCTCCAATAATTCATATACCTTGAAACTTTCAGTTTTCAAAGACAGTGGGGACATTGGTATAGAAGAAATCAGTCAGCCTATTAGCTAGCCCTGAGCGCTGTCAATCAGTGGATTCATATTGATCTCTTCAAGGAGTCCACCTTGGTGTTTAATATCATCATTAACAACTCAGAAAGTAGGTTTATCAAATTCATGGATGAGCCAAAACTGAAATGAAGACCTCCTACCTCACTCAAACCCATCCATTCATTCAACATATCTATTGCATACTTACCTAGTATGTGTCAGGACACTGGTCAAAGTACTAAGATACAACAGAGAATGTTTTGCCTGCAGGTATGTAAGTGCACCTGTGTCATGCAAAGCCTGTGGAGGCCAGAAGAGGGCATCAGATTCCCTGAAACTGGAGCTACAGATGGTTGTTAACCATCATGTGGGTACTAGGAATCGAACCTGGGTCCTCTGCAATAGCAGTGAGTGCTCTTAACTGCTGAGCCATCCAGCCAGAACTCCAAGATTTTTAATAGATGACAGACTAGGAATCAAAATTACCTTTACTGGTTCAAGAAAATGAAACATAATATGGATATGTAAATGTAAGCATTGGCTTTAAATTTTCAACTGCTAAATAAAAGGATGATGACCAAGAGAAAACTGGCCTTGAAGTAAGCAGTCCATGAGAAAATGAGCCAGGGGTCTTGGCAGGCCTCAAGTTCATTAGGAGTCTCATGATAATCAAAAGAGCCTACCATTTAAAATAAAGTAACTGAGCCAGACATGATGGTATACACCTTTAATCCCAGTACTTGGGAGGCAAAGGCATGAGGATCTCTATGAGATTGAGTCCAGCCTGTTCTTTAAAGGGAGTTCTAAGCCAGCTGGAGCTACAGGGAGACCCTCAAAGAACCCATGTCTCTCTCTCTCTCTGTGTGTGTGTGTGTGTGTGTGTGTGTGTGTGTGTGTGTGTGTGTGTGTGTGGAGTCATATAGAGAGGTGAGAGAGAATATATTTTCTCT
>NW_008335287.1:2313133-2316154 GCF_000622305.1 Nannospalax galili | reverse complement strand
GTGTGTGTGTGTGTGTGTGTGTGTGTGTGTGTGTGTGTGTGTGTAGTGACTTAAGTAGAGTTGAGAGAGATGATATTTTCACTGCATGTCACACTTCGGCTCAATCTAAAACCCCTTACATATCTGAGATCCATGCCCTTAAATCTCTACCTAAAAAGTGCAACTTGTATTTAAGTGGTCTCAGTGTATGCACAGTATATTCTTCCATTTGGAAGAAATCACAAAGAAAGCCAAGCTTTTAAAATATCAGTTTATAAAATACAGTATTGTCATCTGTGCTAAGTTAACCCACCAGCACATTTTATCTCCATGGCTCCTGGGCTTTCTCTGTGCCTCCTTCCCCACAAAAGAATGAGCCCCTCAGGTATCCATGTGGTTTGGGGCTAGGCATGGAACTGGTAGGAGCTGCATTATCCAACATAGGTGTGTGTGAGCCTTTGTGTATCTGTGTGTTTGCTACAAAAACAATATAAACACAACAGCAGTCAACCAAAGCAAAAGATTCATGTTTGGAAGAGTCTCTGGCTTCCACTGCTCATGGATTTCAGGCGCGTGTCCTGCATTTCAGCATCCTCAGCTGTGATGGAGTGAATGTCAGCCTGGTGTTTACCCAAAAGGAAACCGCACAAGATAAAGGGGGTGTCCTACAATCAGGGGCCACCTATGGAGCCACAGTGGAGTAGAAGGCAGAGTAATTAAGCCCTTCAAAGAAAAGATGTGCTGTGAATGCTCCAGAGAGGAAACCGAAAAGGGAAATGAGAAGTTAAAAAAAAAGACACTGGGCCAGAACAAAAATCCCTCCCTGGGAGCCAGTTTTAAAAGAAGTGTATCTCACTAGAAACATCTATCCAAGGTATCGGAGCTTTTAAACACACCAGCTGAAAATGGAGTGTGAGAGGTCACCCTCACAGATGAATGCTATTCATGGAGCAGCAGAAACAAGATGGCTTGTGAAACGAGCAGAGGGCTCTGCCAGGGCAGCGTCTCCACTGTCCTCCCCACATTTACAATGCTCTGCCAAAAACCGTGGGACAAAGAGCAGAGAAGGAGGTGCCAACCATATGGGCAGCACTGGAGGACTACCGGAAAAAGAGCCCGCAGGAAGCGTCAAGAAAATTAGTGGTAATTCTCAGTTTCCTATACACCCCTTACAGACCATTCCTGACATCTCACCTCCTGAAAGACATTTTCTTTTGTCTCTTTTCTCTCTAGTCTGTGGGCATTTAATTCCCACATAAGAAGAAAAGAAAGAGCCTTAAAGCATACAAACCCAGAAAATCAAAACCTCTGTTCCTTTTAAGCAATGCTAAGCTGGATCTCCTAAAACTATCTGGCCCACTGGATTTTACCCTGAAAAGTTTAGTTGCCTGAAAACTACACTATTTTACTTACCAAAAGGAATACAAGAGTTTAGAAATCTGGCAGAGCACATAGTCTCTGCATTTTCATTTTAAAGCAACATTATTTTATCCCTAACTGGCCAAAACAACTGTGTGGCTTTCATCTGTTGAAAAAAAAAAGTCATTTTCATTCCAATTAATCACATTTCTCTTAACATACTACATAATCAATAAGGATGGGATCATTGCACTTCTGCTTATTTCTTTCATCTTTCTTCTCGGACTTTTTGAAACAGGGTTTCCATGTAGCCCCAGCTGTTCTGGAACTCACTATGTAGACCAGGCTGGCCTTGAGATCACAGAGCTCCGCCTACCTCTGCCACCCAAGTGCTGGGATTAAAGGAGTGCACCACAATGCCCAACCTGTCTTATTTCTATGATTCCTCATTACTGCCCTATTCCAACATCTTGCTTCCCACAGAATCTAATGGTCTAATGGATGGGACATAGCTCCTGTCAGTGCAAAAATACTACAGTTACTCTCTCCGACCCGCAGGCTTCTCTCTCTGGGGTAAGTCGCTTGGGCCCTCTGCACCTTGACTCCCCCAGCCTCACTCACCCTCCCATCTCCCCCGCTGGTCTCTCCTCCTAGCCTGGGTTCAGTCCCATTCCCCTTGTCTTGGTGCCACAGACACCTGGGGAACCACCATTGCTTCCTGATCCTGTGCATCCAGAGCAACTCAGTTCCTTCTCGGGTCCCCAGGGGTGCTCTGGGCCTGGCTCCACCCTCACCTTCCTCTGCCTCCTTGGGTCTGCACAACCTGCCAGCCTCTTTCCTGGACTCCAGGGCTGACCTTTCCTCTTCCTGGTCCTTTGCATCCAGACCAACCCAGCTCCTCAGTGCAGTCCCCAGGGGCCCGTGGAGCCTCCTTCTGCCTCCATCTTCCTTTATATCTCTGGTGGCACTGGCCACCAGCTGCCCTAATCCAGCATCTTTCCTGGGCCTGGTTCCCAGGCTAGTCCAACCCCCAAATTCCTGACGCCAAAATCTATCTTGGAGGGATCCGGACCTTAGGAGAAAGCATGAGAGCATCTGATCCTCATCTGACTTGGGCCTCTGTGGGAACTCCTGAAGACAAAAGCAATCTGGCCACTTCAATATAAAATCAAAAGAGAGAACCGGAAGCTTAGAGGAACCAGCTTTTCATGCCCAAAACGTAAATCACAAAGACACATAAAGTTCACAAAAAGAAGTAAATCTAAACTTGAAGGCTTGAATCTCACACAAGAATCAGAAACTACAAAAGAAACTTGCAAGTCAAAATCACAGAGAAAAAAATAACATGAAAAACCAAAATAACATATCCCAACCAAATACCAATAGTCCTCTAGAGGAATACAGCGAGAACCCCCTAGAGATAATGCAGGACATGGAACTCAAAAGAACAATTATAAACATGATAAAAGAATTCAGTAAATTTAAAGAACACACAGATCAAAGAACTGAAGGAAGATAGGGACAAACTTCTGAATGAATTCAGAAAAGAGCTTGAAATATTAAAGAACACTCAGGCGGAAATGAAGAAGGAAGTAAAACACTCAGTAAGTCAATTAGAAACAACAGGAGAAAGCCTCACCAATAGGATGAATGAAATGGAAAACAGAGTATCAAGACTGGAAG
>NW_008335287.1:2311595-2312541 GCF_000622305.1 Nannospalax galili | reverse complement strand
TCAAAGGGGAAAGAAAAATCTTCCATGACATAAATAGGCTGAAGGAATTCATGTCCACAAAACCAGCCTTGCAGAGAGTTCTGGAAGCAATACAAAGAGCTGAAGAAAGGAATGAATATACCCAAGGAGTGATGGAAAGACATTCAATGAAGGTATAAATGTGGAAAAGTACAGCTGCATCATGGATGTAAATAGAAATAAAAATGACAGGATTCAATACTCATCTTTCATTAATAACTTTAAATATTAACGGACTGAACTGTCCAGTCAAAAGACACAGACTAGGTGAATGAGTTAAGAAACAAAACCCATCTTTTTTTTTTGTCTCCAAGAAACTCATCTCACTTTTAAGGACAAACACTATCTTAAAGTGAAAGGATGGAAAAAAATATACCAAGCAAATGGTACTAAGAAAACAGCAGGTGTAGTAATTCTAATATCTGACAAAATAGACTTTAAACTAAAACTAATCAGAAGAGATAAAGAGGGCCACTTCATTCTGATCAAAGGAACAATAAATCAAGAAGATATTACAATCATAAACATATATTCATATATTCACCAAATTCTGATGCACCCAACTTCATAAAAACAATAATACAGGACTTTAAGACCCAGATTAATCCCAACTCATTAATAGTAGGGGACTTCAATGCCCCACTGTCTCCATTAGATAGGTCAACATGGCAGAGAGTTAACAGAGAGAAATCTGAATTAAACAATACCATATATCAAATGGATTTAACAGACATCTACCAAGTATTCCATCCAAGCACCAGAGGACATACTTTCTACTCAGCACCCCATGGAACCTTCTCCGACATCAACCACATACTGGGACACAAAACAAACCTCAACAAATACAAAAAGATTGAAATACTTCCATGCATTCTATCAGACCACAATGCAATAAAGCTTAAAATCAACAGTGGACAAAGCCCTAGTC
>NW_008335287.1:2309912-2311457 GCF_000622305.1 Nannospalax galili | reverse complement strand
CACGCCTTTAATCCCAGCACTCGGGAGGCAGAGGCAGGTGGATCTCTGTGAGTTCAAGGCCAGCCTGGTCTATATAGTGAGTTCCAGGACAACTGGGGCTACAGGGAGACCCTGTCTCAAAAAGACCAAAAAAAACCCCCAAAACAAAAACCTATATGCTACTAAATTTGAAAACCTAAAAGAAATGGATGGATATCTAAAGGCATGAGAACCACCAAAACTAAACCAAGAAGATAAACCAAGAAGAAATCAACCATAACACAAAAAGAAATTGAAACAGTAATACAAAACCTCCTGACTAAAAAAAGCCCAGGACCAGATGGATTTACAACAGAATTCTATCAGATATTTAAAGAAGGTCTCCATCCAATACTACTTAATTTATTCAAAAAAATAGAAATGGAGGGCGAACTTCCAAATTCCTTCTACGAAGCCAGCATCACTCTAATACCAGGGGCTCCTCCCAGTCCCATGTGATCCCTGAGGTACAGATCTCCCATGTGACCCCTGAGGAACAGATCCTCAAATGACCTTAAGAGTAAAAATAAATTGGTTTCTCTGGGCCAACTTTATGGCGTTAAACACCCAAAAGGAAAGTAGATCCAAAGATTAAAGGGGCCAATATGCATAGCTAAAGGCTACAAAACAAGCAACAATGCCACATAGGAGATACCTTCCTTTGAATTGTTGGCCAGTGTGGCCAAATGGACTCCCAGATGGTAACCCAACATAGAACTGGGAAAATGAACAGCAGATCCCAATCTTTTCTAAAGGAATATTGACAATTGATTGCTGCTAGATGAGGAAGAGCTGACCTTCTTAAAACAAAGACCTCTAGATAGGCTGACTAGATTCACCAGACAGACAAGTAGTGGGGAATGGCTGGGGGTGCCGACAACATAACAGAGAGTAGTAGGGATATCAGAGTATAAGGGCTCTACTGGGGGGAGGGAGGCTATGGGAGGATGCCATCTGGGAAATGGTGTATAGTCGAATAAGATGGCTTGGGATGTTCTGTGTGATACACACACACACACACACACACACAAATCAACAAATTTTTAAAATGTATTATATTTGAGGAGGAAGCATGGAATTTTACATCATGCTAATTAGTAGAGGTGATAAACATTACCACTGAAATCCACCTGATGACTTTATAGACATACACAGGCGACAAAGGTCCAAGTGCAACCGATTATGACAAGTAATAATCAGATACATACAGATTAGAGATGCATGCACCAACATCTCAGCGTTAGTAGCAATAATAATGAGTCTTTCTGCAAGGAACAATATATTCTAAAATGAAATGGAGATCTTTTTTAAAGGTTAAAAAACTCATTCAATTTTATGTCTTACAGGGCTTATACTGAGTTCAATGTTGTATAACTGTATTAACTCAACTGTGAACCTAGAAACTTGCACCCACTTGTGAAAGAGATGTACTCTTGCTCTGGGGTGTGTTACTGAATATGTTAAATCTGTAGTGAAATGCTTCTAATCATGTAGTTATTAAAAATTTTTTAAATAGTGATTAAAAAA
>NW_008335287.1:2307275-2309415 GCF_000622305.1 Nannospalax galili | reverse complement strand
AATGAAATGCTTCTTCTAAGTATGTGGTTATTAAATAAATATTTTTTTTAATCCTATAGTTGTGCAATCAATTAGCCTGGCATAAGACCACTGTTTCAAATGTCATCTTAGAGGAAATTTAATTATGATTAGTATCTGTTTCTGACTTCGGAACTATATGAGGGGGCGGAGGGCAGGGAAGGGGGAACCTGGAGAGATGGCTCAGCAGTTGAGAGCACTGGCTACTCTTGCAGAGGGCCCAGCTGGGAAAGCATACACATGGGGGCTAACAACCATCCATAATTCCAGTTTCAGGGGATCTGACACCCTCTTCTAGCCTGCGGGCATTGAATGTACATGGTATACTTATATACACACACAGGCAAAACACATATACACATAAGATAAAAATATATAAATTTTTTAAAAAATCTAAGAAACTATACAGACATGATTCTGTACTCTGTCATGCTTGTTAAAAATCATAAATCAATTTACTTTATTCTGTCTAGATGTGAAGAGGCCTTTCCAACTCTGACTGAGTTTTAACAATGTAAAAAAGTCCAGCAGACATCAGATGAATGCACTTTTTCATTCAATGGGAAATCTTATGTAAAATAAGACCTAAAAATCTAAGAAACTATACAGACATGATTCTGTACTCTGTCATGCTTGTTAAAAATCATAAATCAATTTACTTTATTCTGTCTAGATGTGAAGAGGCCTTTCCAACTCTGACTGAGTTTTAACAATGTAAAAAAGTCCAGCAGACATCAGATGAATGCACTTTTTCATTCAATGGGAAATCTTATGTAAAATAAGACCTTTGTGGTCAGGAGATTTACAGAGGTTTCAAAGCAAGTCTTACAAATACAATTTAAAGAAAGCTCTCTATAATTACAAAAGAAAGATGTCTTTGGACAATGATAAAGTTCAGAGTGCAAGCATGCTCTATGTCTTGTGAGCAATGTATTTCTGGAAAGCTGCAGTAAATTGAAAAAAAATGTAAATCAAATATTTTAAGTAAATTCAGAGAAGTAGTTATTAATAGATATAATACTGGTAGCAAATCCTTCTGTAAGGTACAAGGCTCATTTTTACTGAAAATGCATACCTTTTTCAATTTAATGGTTTTTAGTTTGGATTTGAGTACTCAGTTTTCCAAAAGCAGGACATGCATATATGGATTTTTTTTCAGTGTTTGGGATGTCTGTCCTAGCTTAGCAAAAACATTTCATGACCCAAAATAAGCCTCAAATCCAAACAGTGAGTTTTAGTCTCCCAGGCCGCCTGCACATAGGCCCTGCAGCACAGTGAGCCAAAGGGCCCAGCAGCAATTCTCCTACCTGTCTCTAGAAGCCTTCAAAGCAAAGTAAAAAGCACATGTCCTTATAACATCACACTGGAGCACTGTCTAAGGCCCTCTCTGAATTGTTTAGTTTTCTAGAAGAACATATTATTGGTTAATTTTCTACACTGTTAGTTAGAGCACTGTTCTGTGATGTTACATATGAATTTATATGTTTCCATGTAAAGATGCCAATGATATTGTCTATTTGAGCAGATAACACTAGAGGTTATGATTTTACTGCCATATTGGACAGTAATCAGCTTTGTCTCTAACCAAGCAAACTCATTTCAGCAAATTATTCCTCAAATTCTCTCCTGAACCACCTTTACCTATCCTACTAATCTCCTCCGTAATAGATTAAATAAGTGCTAGCGCACACTCATTCTTTATCTGTATGAGACTCACGGGTGTTTTTTGTTTTGATTTTTATTTTTTAGTCTTTTTTTAAATTATATATTTATTAACCACATACTTAGAAGAAGCATTTCATTGCAACAGCATTAACCTATTCAATAACATTTTTCTGAGCTAGGGTACATCTCTTTCAAAATTGGCTATACATTTTTAGGTTTACAGATGAATTATTACGCTTATACAATCTTTTACTCATTATAAAGTCTATAAGACATAAAATTAAATGAGGTTTTAACGTTTAAAAAAGATCTCCACTTCGTTGTTAAAATACACAGTTTCATACAGAAAAATTCATTTTAAGGCAATTGACACTGAGACGTTTTCACATGAGTTTGTAATCTCTATATATCTGATTATTACTAGTCACAGTCGGTTACTTTCTGAGCTCCTTGGCAT
>NW_008335287.1:2304267-2307220 GCF_000622305.1 Nannospalax galili | reverse complement strand
TAATTCATTACAGCTTTAACATATTCAGTAACATACTCCAGAGCAAGAGTACATCTTTTTCACAAGTGGCTATAAGTTTCTAGGTTCACAGCTGAATTAATACAGCTATATAATATTGAACTCAGTATAAGCCCTGTAAGGCATAAAATTGAATGAGTTTTTTAACCTTTAAAAAAGATCTCCATTTCATTTTAGAATATATTGTTTCTTGCAGAAAGACTCATTGTTTTTGCTACTAACACTAAGATGTTGGTGCATGCATCTCTAATCTGTATGTATCTGATTATTACTAGTCATAATCAGCTGCACTTGGATCCTTGGTGCCTGTGTATGTCTACAAAGTCATCGGGTGGATTTCAATGGTAATGTTTATCACCTCTACTAATGAGACTCACGTTTTTAATTCTTTGAAAATTATTCTTTGATACCTGCCTCTATTTTCTTTCTGAGCCTCTTCCCTAAACTAAGAGTCATGTAACACAGTTGTAGTCAATCAGATATACATAGGCAGCTGGTGGGACTTGCTAGGAAAGGTTCTGCTCCCCTAATAAAGATAGGGGTAGCCAGCACTACCCCTTTAATTCTCTTCTGACTCATTTGTTGACAAGATTTCTGGAGTTGGGGCAACCAATCTTGCATGCAAGAAGCAATAAAGAACAAAATATAAGGCTAAGAGCCCTTCAAAGATGTCAGCCTGACATCACTGAGCCCATGAAATAAGAGCGACAGCTGTCAACTTTTAAACTTCTTGGGTGAGAAAAAATGAACTCCCATTTCTTCAAGCTACTGTAAGCCTGAGTTCTTTCTTGCCTCCAACCAAACACATTTTCAGTTGGTAAAATCCATTTTTTAAAAAATAGTACATTTATCTTTTTTCTCAATGTGTATGAGTGTTTTGCCTGTGTGAACATAAATGCATCTGTATCATGCAATGCCCATGGAGGCCAGAAGAGGGTATCAGAACACACACACACACACACACACACACACACACACACACACACCGGAACTGGAGTTACAGACAGCCACCATGTGGGTGCTAAGACTCAAACCCAGGTCCTCTGTAAAAGCACCCAGTGCTCTTAACTGTTGAGCCATCTCTCCAGCCACAGCTGGTCCAATTCTTGAAGGGCGTCTTTCCATGCTTCTTAGTGCTTAAGTTTCAGATTTTCAAACTGAAACACAAGTTCCTTCTGGTCCACCTATAATCTGCATTGCAAATGAACACACTTTTCAACAAGACCTTGGAGCAAGATTCACAGTGCTTTATATTTCCAAAAGGAAATCAATATGGTTTCTATGGGTGAATGAAAACAAGGAATGAGCCCCCTGGAGTACTCAGTTCTGAACACCAAAGTTGGTGAATTATAAACTAAAGGGACTGTCTCTTCCCAAAGATATTCCTTCCTAAAAAATTTAAAAACCAGAGGAAAGCTGGGTGTGGTGTTTCATGCCTGTAGTCCCAGTACTTGGGAGGCAGAGGCAGGCGGATCTTGTGAGTTCAAGGCCAGCCTGGTCTACATAGTGAGTTCCAGGACAGCTGGGGCTACAGGGAGACCTTGTCTCAAAAAGACCAAAAAAAAAGACCAGAGGAGTTCCCTTGGTTCAAGGACTTCAAATGTGAGTGGCCTGCAGAGGCCTTGCAGTTCCCATGGCTAATCCACCCAAGCTGCCCATCCTGAAAGGCTGCCTTGGACTGAGACCTGGCCTGGCCTCTTCCATCTCCATGGTACCAAAGAGTGGAGCTTCTGGGGACTTGACAAGCAAGGATTAACTAGATCTTGGGGAGTACTAAACACAACTAAACTCAGCTCAAATGTGTTGGCCCAAGTTCTGCTTTCTTCTCACGCTCAGACAACCAATAATCTTTTTCTACAGTTCCACTTGAGACTGTTCATCCCCAAGAAAGTGCCAATTCCTCCATATGTATCTCTTCTAAATAAGGAACACTTGCTTCATAGGTGCCTAGTGAAAAGTTTCACTTGATCTAGGATATGAATGAGATCTGAGACAGTCTGCTTGCTGCTGTGTGCTAACAGAGGGGGAGCACACATTATTTGTCAGATCTGCAATGCTTTAAAGCACTTTAAGTGCCTTATCTCAAATCTTCACAATGTCCTATTCAAAGTATATATTTAGTAATAGTCCCTTTTTTTTCTGAGTCGAGGTCTTATGTAGCCCAGGCTGACCTCCAACTCCTGATCCTGCTGCCTCCATCTCCTAAGTACTGGGGTTACAGGCATGTATCACCATGCTCAGATATTAGTTCCACTTTAAATGTGATGGTATTAGCCGGGTGTGGTAGCACACACCTTTAATCCCAGCACCTGGGAGTCAGAGGCTGTGAGTTCAAGGCTAGCCTGGTCTATATATCTAGTTCCACGTCAGCTGGGGCTACAGGGAGACCCTGTCTCAAAAATACCAAAAAAAAAAAAAAACATAGCAATGATATTGAGGCACAGAAATTAATACAGTTAAATACAGTTTAAAAAAATCAAAACTTGGATTTGGATCCTGGCCTGAACTTCTTGTATTGCCCTGTGGCTGTTTCCTCTCCTCTGCTTCCAGACTCTTCTCCCAAGACACAACACAATACATCACACACACACACACACACACACACCTAATTCCTTTCTTTCTTTTACTACCCTCACCCTCACTCCAAGAAAAACAAAGTCAACTACTTCCCATGTAAAAATTCATTCAGAGAAACAAAATTACCTATAAAAATTGCCTGTTTCTGACATTTCCCTAAAGATTCTGCAGACCCAGAACCATCTCCTGAGACAACTTTTGAACAGGCTAGGACACAAACTACTTGTGTCCTGTTACATGGATTCTAATGGTTCTTTTGCTTCTAAAAGTGATATCTCTCTCTCCTCCCTCCTCCTCCTCTTCCTCCTCCCCCTCCCCCTCCTCTTCTTCCTCCTTCCCCCCTCCTCTTCCTCCTCCC
>NW_008335287.1:2293637-2304125 GCF_000622305.1 Nannospalax galili | reverse complement strand
CTCCTCCTCTTCCTCCTCCTCCTCCTCCTCCTCCTCCTCCTCACTCTTTTCCTCTCCTCTCTCCCTTATCTTTCCTTTTGACTCAGGCTTGTGTGGCCATAGTAAGATACCTTTCTAGTCCTACATCCCTCCCATCCTCTCATCTTTCTTTTTTCTTTCTTCCTGGGTCTTTCTACACATCTTAGTGTAAGAGGGTGGGTGAGTGGGAGCAGGTGGGAAAGCAATGTCAGAGAAGCAGTAATAGAATAATGGGATACTCTCCAGAGAAGAGACTTTGGGTTTTCTAGGCACATGCAGATCATCTGTAAATTGAAAGCAAATTCACTCTAGGCCTTGTCAAACTTGCAATTGCACCTGGACAGCTTAAGCTAGCCACCATGTTAGACCATGTGAGAAATGAAGTGGCAGGCTGGTCTCTTCCCCAGTAAAGATATCTCCCCTGGGGCTGGGTGTGGTGGCGCTCGCCTTTAACCCCAGCACTTGGGAGGCAGAGACAGGCAGATCTCTGTGAGTTCAAGGCCAGCCTGGTCTACATAGTGAGTTCCAGGATAGCTGGGGCTACAGGGAGACCCTGTCTCAAAAAGACCAAAAAAAAAATATCTATATCTCTCCTGGGACTGGGTCTCCTATGTCACCTGGATAATTTCCTAGTCTGGGTAACTAAACCCTGAATGGACCTAAACAGGATCTTTCTTTAAATGATGAAGCAGAAAAGCTTTTTTTTTTGGGGGGGGGGTCTTTTTGAGACAGGGTTTCCCTGTAGCCCCAGCTGTCCTGGAACTCACTATGTAGACCAGGCCTGGCCTTGAACTCACAGAGACCAGCCTGCCTCTGCCTCTGGAGTGCTGGGATTAAAGGCAAGCGCCACCACACCCGGTGCAGAAAAGCTTTTTTTTTTAATTATTTTTTTAAAAAACAATGAAACCAAAGCAAACATTCCTGTGGCCCAGGAAAACAGAAGCGGGGTGCACTTTTCCTGAAGTGACTTCTGGTCAGCGGCTATTCTGAATGTAAGGTGATGGCTAAAGAGCTCCTGGTCCCTTTTCTTCATTGCCCTTTGCTGTCTTCAGGGTTTTGTTTTGCTTTTTAAGATTTCGTTTATTTTTATTTTATGAGTGTTTTTCCTGCCTATGTGTAAGTGTACCATGTGCATGCCTGGTATCCACGGAGGCCAGAAGAGTGTTGGATCCCCTAGAACTGGAAATACAGATGGGCGTTAACTACCATGTGAGTGCTAGGGACCAAAGCTCGGTTCTCAGGTTTAGGAGGGGCGGGGATTTACAAAGAAAACACTTACCATTTTTATCTAATAAATTAATATAGTCATTAGTCTAAAAGTGACTACAAAACACATCCAGGCACTGACTGGAGCCACAGCTGCCGCGCTCCACCATCTTGGATTGTCCCTGCTACCGATCCGTCCAGTAAGTGGGTAAGTGAAGTCCAGGCTGTTTGTAAAAGTGACCCCAACACTAATGTTCTCACAGCTTCTTGTTGTTTTGGAAACCTATGGGCTTTCAAAAAAATGGAACCTGTTTAAGCACAATGCAAACCACTTTTCAAGGATAATTATTTTGTCTGATTCTCATTTTGTACAAGTCTTTCTCATAACTGACATTTCCCTAAGAGCAGCAAAGTCTCAGTCAATGTCAAGTGCAGCAAAGCCTTCTATTTTCCTTAAAGCAAAAAGGTTTCAAATATATTTTCCCATCCTGACAGCAGTGACAAATGGGACTTAACGCAAATGGATCACAGATGGGCTTTCAGAACCACAGAGAGCTTCGTGCAAATGAGGAACCACCCAGCATTTTTTGTTGTTGTTTTGTTTTTTGTTTCGTTTTTGAAATGTCAGAAATACTCTTAGGGGGGTTTCTCTTTTTTACATTTGTTTTAAAAAACAATTACTTGCTGCCCTCCTCCCCTTTTTTATTTATTATCAGCAGAAGGGCTGCAAGAAGCATGAAGAAACCAAGGGAGAAGCCAGTCAGGAAAACAAGTGGGTTTCTGACCAGGTTACAGGTGCTGTGCTTACAGAATGGTCAGCAAGCAGCCGCCTCAGCCCTGCCATTGGGCTGAGTGATGGATAAACAGGTCAGTGAACTTTTACTGTGAGCTGGCCATAGATGATAAATAATTTAGGCTTTTCAAATAATGGGATTGCAGTTGCAACTCAACTCTACCTCTGTATAGAAATGCATTCACAGCGCTGCACGAATGCGGCTGTGCTCATTTGTAAAAATAGGGAAGAGACCAGATTGTCCTGTAGGCACCTGGGTTATGGAGATGGTGGCATTTAAATAATAATACTTAGCAAGGAAAGCTAGGGTTAACATGACCTCCAAAGCTTGTACTAGCCATGGAGCCGTAACAGGTGGAAGGCCCCCTGAGTGCATCAACCACTTCTAGTATTAAGTCGTAGGGTAGGAATGGCTTTTGGAGAAAGGACCAATGGGCAGCTGATAGCTTCAGGCAGCAGCCAACTCAAACCTGTACTAAAGTTATCAACATTTTAACAACCAGAAAAACCACGTAGGAAAGTACCAACTTATAATAACCCAATACAACCTGGATTCCTGAATTATGGTACCACCCCAGAGAGAGATTAAGAAAATATATTAGCTGCATACCCTTAACCCTAGCACTCTGGAGGCAGAGACAGAAAGATAGATCTCTGTGAGTTCAAATCCAGCCTGGTCTACATAGCAAGTTCCATGCCAGCTGGGGCTACAAGGAGACCATGCCTCAAAAAAAAAAAAAAAAAAAACTAGTCTTTCATATGGGAAATTTTTTTCCTACCCTCAAGCCAAAAAGGCTTTAAACAAAAACTGATTCATTTACAAACAAATAAATAAGTAAAACAAGAGGATTAAAAGCCACAAAAAAAAAAACCACAATTAGTAACTTTAAAGATCTTTTTAAAGTATGAAGAGAGGGAGGTAAACTGTTTCCCATTCAGTCTCTCTCTAATTACTTGGCTGCTTTGCTCAATAGCAGAGCTGAGAAGAGACAGCAATGGCTTATGAGACTTGGGAGGAGGGGTGGAGGAAAACTGCTGCAGAGGAAGACATTTTCTTCAGAATATCCCACCCCCACCCCAACACAGGTGCTAGGGTTCTATCTACTGCCACTCCACCAATATACACTGAATGTTCCTCTCTCCTTATAAGCCCTCAGCTAGCTGCCATTAGAAATTTGTTTGCCAAACTAATTCAGAATAAAGTGTTCATGAATACCAAACTACTTGTCTTTCACCTCTCAGAAGTTTAAGAATATTTAAAAAGGGTGCCTGGAATAAGCAATTCCTTTACCCAAATAATAGATCCAATGGGGGATGGAGAGGTAATAAGCAGATCTTTTTACATATTTAGTCAAGGAGCCTCCCTGTTGTGGAATCCTGTCCTCTGAGCATAACAGCCAGAGCAGCTATGATCACCCACCAGGAACTCTCAAGATCAAGTTGTGCTGCCTTTCCCTCGTGAAAGGAGGGTGTTGGGAAGGTCACTAGACACTCACCTGAGATTCTAGTCACTCCCTCCTGAACCAGCTGCATGTGGTCTTGTAGTCTCAAGAGGAACTGTGCAGCTTTCTAAGCCATGTCGCTATGATGCAACAGCCTGACTCAGCATTCGTGAGGCCAGGAGCAGACCTGAACTGTCTAGCACCCACTTCTTCAGATATGTCTCAGAACCAGACTCCCCAGCAAGGGCCTTGCTCATTCTTTATTGAAACAGTAACTCCAGCATGATATGGGGAAGTAGAAGTCAGGACCTGCCCTTATCTTATCAGAGAATCTTACTCTTTGATCCCTAAGCCTAGACTGTCACACACATAATTACAGGCTTGTCAGTTTTTCTTTCATTGATTTCAATGAAATTAGCACTCTGCTTTCAGAACTTTGATAATGTAAAGCATTCATACATACACTCATTTATTACCTTGGGTGGAGGGCAAAGAGAATTCCTGAGGGATTATGATCAGATGCTGTATTAGTTACTCTTCTGTTACTGTGATAAAACACCATGATCAAGGAAACTTATAGAAGGAAGAATTTATTGGTGCTTTCAGTTCCAGAGGGTTCCCTTGCCCATTTTTCTGTAAGCCAAATAGACTCAGTTTCCCAAGCTAGACTTGGATACAGTCATCACTTTGGTTCATCATAGGTGCTGTATCTGGGCTAAAAAGACTTTTGTTCAGTCTTCCCAGCAAAATTTCATGTAGTAACCCCCTCGTCTCAAAACAATACATGACAGCCGTTGATACTTTCCTTGAAAAAGCAGACCGGCAGCAGCACATGATGGCAGACAACCTGAATTGTTTTTAGCTGAAGGTCTGGGCCTGACCCCTAGAACATGGGAGAATTCTGCACCCTGCACCCTGACCTACACACCGTCCATGCCTCGCTGTTAAGAACCGATGAACGTGGAGATCTGCTGAAGCTTGGAAGGATACAAAAGGAAAGGGGAGATTTTTGCCTCAGTGCCCCTGGCCCTTTGGGTCCTCACCCAAGGAGTCCTGGACTGCCAGTCTTTGTACCTCAGCTGCAGAGAGAATGAATCTCCAGAAGCTAAGTTGCCTTTGAGGAGTTCAGCTTGGGCCAACAAACAGCCAAGCAGTCTCCTTTGCACCAATTTGTACATGTTCTTAAAAAAAAGAAAGAAAAGAAAGAAAGAAAGAAATTAAAAGACAAATCATGGGATCTGTAAGTCACAGATGAGGGATTAAGGCAGGACCTTTGACTTCCTGTTCCCTGACCCACAGATTTCTTATCATCCTGCTTGGCCCAGCCTTTCTCTTTAAGCACACGAGCTGCATCTTTAGAAATGGTTAGTCTTCAGCTAACCACATTTAATCAGAAAAAGGAACTGTGAGCCCTGGCTCTGTGCACCTCAGCAGCTGTGACCTCCAGGCACCCAGAGAGGATGTGCTTTGAAGGCCCGGTTTCCCAGTAAATGCAAGGAAAGCCTCCAAGTTTGGGCTAAAAGAATCCTCGCTAAAAACTCTCTCCCTGACCTCACCTGAAGTGCTGGAGAGTGGTTCTAAAGCTTGTGCAAAGCCTTTCTCAGAACCACTTTGCTTAGCTGAAGGGATGGAGGTGGGGAGAGGGTGCTTTTCCATTTCAAACCACAAGGCGGCAGTAAGGAAGCCGGAGCATATGGGGTTCTGATGATAGCTTCTCCCACAAAGCACTAAAAATGGGGAGCAGAGGTCAGGACCACGCCCCTGGATAATGGATGATAATCACCACCATAGGCAAGAGGTCTTTTCCCAATTAAACTCTTCCTCGCCTCTGAGATGAAGTCTTGCCCAGCTAAGAGCCCCAGGACCAAATGAGTCTGAGAATTGCAAAAGGAAAACAACCTCAGGAATGGGAGATTTGGCTTGCTAGAGGGAGTTACACGTGAAACAACTGGAATAGAGAGTGTTGAGATGCAGGAGAGTGAGTCTGACTTGAGGCAGGCACACGCACCCGGAGGCTTTCCTGAAGGCCCAGAGGCTGCTTCACACAGCTGGAGTACCGCTGCCTCAGCTTGGTCACAGTGTAAATCATGACTGTGTACATGAAATTATTGAAAAGTGCTAATGAATACTGTTACTACCAGTGTCCCAGGGAAGGGCCAAAATAAGTACCTGGAGGACAGCATGGACCACAGTGGAAATCCAGAAGGTTGGGCTGTAGGTAGCCCGAGTACTGGCCCAGCTCTGGCCCAGAACCTAACCAAGTGCCCCCATAAACCAGGCAGCCTATAGGTAGATGCGATCTGTCTTTGACCCCTATCCATCTCCCAGTTGGATTGACTCTACCCTCTGAGCCCCAGACCCCAACACCATAACACAGGTTCCCTTTTGAGCCTGTTTTCTTCCTGAGTCTCCATGTCCTAAAGATTTTCCCCTCTTCTGTCCAAATCTATGCTCTAGAGTTGTCTTTTTCCCAGAACCTGGTTATCTGACGGCAAGCTTTTCTGACCAACTAACTTGTGCTAATGGGTGATAATGAGAATTTTCCAGTCTGATATTTGCATATTGATAGGGTCTTCCAGATCGATGCCATCACCAAAAATTGTGGTTTAAATGCTCAGCATTGTAAATCCCTGCCCAGACTAACAGGAGAGAAAACAGGCACCACTCCACACAGTGAGCAGAATCCACCAGTTAGGTGTGAATGGGGGCACCCCTTTGGGTCCTCTGAATATTACTGAGCCCCATCTCCTCATGGAAGCCAAAAAACCCTTGTAAAGATTACTAAAGCTTCATTGCTAAGGAAATAGAGGCAGATGAGATGAAATGATGTCACTTCCCTTTTGCTCCCATCCAAGTCCAGCCTGCCACTGAGGAGCTCAAATATAGGCCAGGGCAAGACACATATGACTGCCTCAATTCTTCCAAGCTAGGAAAGAGCAGAGGTTTGGCCAGTGGGCCCAAGACTGATTTCATATATTCTGAAATTGTTCTTCACAATACATAGACATCTATATCATCATCATCTCCTCTTCCTTCTTCTTCTCTGAATTTGGCTTTTGGTTCTAGAAAGATGAATGTCCTGTGTCTCTTGGTGGTTAACTCGGTAAGAAAGGGACACTTCTGTACAACACTGACTCAGAAGCTAGAGGGCAAAAATTTTAAAACACTGGAGAAGCATCTTAGATTCCATAAGATCTCAGCTGAAGCAGTGGTTCTATAGGGTACAATGAGGCATGTTTACCAGCAACGAAAAGGAAGTTAGCATTAAGAAGATGGATGAATGGGTGGGTTGGTGGGTAAATGGATGGATGGGAGGTAAAGAGATGAAATGGAATATGTCCCCCTACCATCAAGACAAATTCTTCCTGAATATCAAAATTACCTATAACTAAAGGATTCCCTGAATTCTTTCATGCTAAATCAGATTCTAGCAGAGCAACATTGTTAAAAGAAACTGAGACCTGAGGGCTGAGGATGCAGCTCGGTGTAGAGTACTTGACTACCATGTCCAAGGCCTACACTACACAGAGAGACACAGACATAGGCACAGGCCAGGCACACACACACACACACACACACACACACACACAAACTGAGAAGTAGTTTGATTAATACAGTCTCTCTCTTCTACTTTCACATGTTTTGAATATGTAACAATTTTTCCATGACTATTAATAAAAACCAAAGTCCATTCCTTTTTGACTGGAGAAGGCAATTCCTGCGGAACATGTGTGAGGTAGCAGAGTGAACAGGAAGAGTAGCCATGGAAGGGAGAAGGAAAGTAGAACTTGCCTCCTCTGCCCAGAGACTCAAGATCCATAAATCACTCAGCAGGTCCCCTGAACTCATGTAGCATTCTGCATGGTACAGCACCAAACTATTCCCCAAATAGAGATGCGGTGTACATTGCAATGGCTAGAAATAAGGCCTTCCAGAATGCCTATGAACTCATTCTACCCAACAGTGTCAGTAGAATGTGAAAGGACAAACAGGGAATGAGAGAAAAGTGTTTGTGTGTGTGTGTGTGTGTGTGTGTGTGTGTGTGTGTATGTTTATCCATGTGTTATATGCATGAGGAGACCAGAAGTTAACCTCAGGTGTCACTTGTCAGGGGTCATCCATCTTGATTTCTGAGACACAGTCTCTCACTGGGACCTGAGCTCAGCAATTAGCCTAGACTGAATGGTCAGGAGGCCCCTAAGGATCTGCCTGTCTCCGCCTTCCCAATGCTGGGATTACAAGAGCATACCATCATGCCAGGCTTTTTACATGGGTACTGGAGAACAAATTCAAGTTTTCATGTTTGAACAGGAAGCATTTTACCAACTCAATTATCTCCCCAGCCTGAAGGAAAAGTATTTTAAACACTTATGTATACATGCTGAGATTAAAATGTTCAAAACTGGATTGAATACTACCTACTTCCCCAAAGTGCTTGATGATCTCTTGTGTTCTGGGCCCACTCTGCAGAATATGTGCCCCATTAAGTCCTACATGCTAGGGGGTTTGAGATTGTTCCTTGTAATGTCTCTTTTCAAGAGTCTGAATAAATCATTTTTTCTTCATTTCTCATGCTTAGCAGGTTGAACATCTTACTACTAAATGAAAGCATCCGCTGGGTGACTATGCTTTCCCAGCACGCAGGCTGTTATAGTTACTAAGAAAGCCTGAGTTTGCCTTACAAGAGCACCGCCTAGTGTCCATATGTTGAACTTCATGCATTATTTTTCTTCAATGAGTTAAGGACACACATTTGTGTTGTGGTTCAGGAAGACCTTGCTCCATGAAATAATAACATACATATGTAGACACAGTTTTGGGAATAAAATTATATTCTATTAATTTATGTTAATATTTTGAACTTGTATACACATTTAAACAGTCTTTGAGACATTATAAAATTCACACTTCGAAATTCGCACAAGGGACAGCTGGATGACTCAGCAGGTAAAGGCACATGCCACCAGCCTGAAAACTTAGGTTCAGTCCCCAGGTCCCACAAGGTAGAAGGAGAGAAAGTTGTCCTGACCTCCACACATGTACTGTAGCACAAGTGCCTGCACACACACACACACACACACACACACACACACACAAAATCAATCAACCAATTAATCAATAGAATTTAAACAAATAATACCCAATCAGTTAAAATTGTGCATTTAGTAGAAAAAGTGTTTTTTAAGTTGGGCAAGGTGGTTTATGCCTAGAATGTCAGCTTTTGAAAAGCTGGAACTATACTAAAGGATTTCAACAAGTTCAAGGTCAACCTGGACCAGACCAGAGACTGGATCATTTTTTTTTAAAGGGGGGGAAAGTGTTTCTAACCAAACAAAACAGAATTTTATTTTCTTTTTTTCTTTTTTTTTTAGTCTTTTTGAAACAGAGTCTCCCTGTAGCCCCAACTGGCCTGAAATTCACTATATAGACGAGGCTGGCCTTGAACTTACAGAGATCTGCCTGCCTCTGCTTCCCAAGTGCTGGGACTACAGGCATAAGCCACCAGGCCCAGCCAGAATTTCCCATTGTTACTGAATCATGTCGTGCTTTTACTGCAAGAAGCAGTGGTAGACACTGAAGGTCAGTCTCAGATCCCTAGACAAAGAGTTCTGGAACTGCCACCAAAAGTAGAGCGCTTATGAATAATGTTAATAATGAAACCAGAAAAATCTAGTTCATTTCCTAGTTTGCCAAGCAACCTTGGACAAGTGACTGAATTTATAAGCCCTAGCTTTCAGTAAAACTGATACCTTATAGAATATGACTCCATCATAGGATGAGTAAAACATAGATAGCCTACTGATTAATACATAATAGGGGCTCAGTAAACACTATATAATATTGCTGTGGGTTATTAAAATGTTGTAGGCACTGTGCTAAGCATTAACATACGGTAAGTACCTGACCTCCTGGAGCTTAGTCTAATGGGGCATGTAGACAAGTCAAAAGTCAATTACAATTTTTTAAAGCCAATTACACATGGTAATTATCCATGGTGTTATGCAAACACCTAGACGTGCTACCAAACCTGATTCCCTGAGCTACAAACCATGCAGTGGACTTTAGATCTGTTTGTAACATTCTCTACATCCAAACCCCTGGGTCACTGCCCCCCTCATTATAAAGCCTGGGAGGGTAATTTGCTGTGTCAGAAGTACTCTGCAGTAGGTTGTTAGAAAACAGTGAAAGCAAAGCGGTCTGGAACACAGAGCCAGCCAATGAAAAACAAAGGCTCCAATTAAAATGGAAAATCCAGACTCAAAACTTAAGAGTCTGCCTCACCTCCCTCTGCTTCCCTGGGCCTGCACGACCCGACCCACAGGCCTCTCTCCAGGGTAAGTCCATCACGCCCTCTAGGCCTTGACTCCCCCAACCTCATTCACCCTCCCATCTCCCCCTCACCCCTCCTAGCTTGGGTCTGTCCCATTCCTTGTCTTGGCAACCCAGACACCTGGGGAACCACCACTGCTTCCTGATCCTTTGCATTCAGACCAACCCAGTTCCTTCTGGGGTCCCCAGGAGTACTCTGGGCCTGGCCCCGCCCTTACCTCCCTCTGCTCCCCTGGGCCTGCACAACACTCCAGCCTCTTTCCCAGACACCAGGACTGACCTCTCCTCTTCCTGATCCTTTGCATCCAGATCAACCCAGCTCCTGAGTGCAGTCCCCAGGGGCCCTTGGAGACACTTCCCACCCCATCTGCCTTTGCATCTCTGGGTGGCACTGGCCACCAGCTGCCCTAGACCAGCATCTTTCCTGGGCCAGGCTCCCAGGCCAGTCCAACCCCCAAATTCCTGAGACCAAAATCTTTCCTGGAGGGATCCAGACCTTAGGAGAAAGCATGAGAGCATCTGATCCTCATCTAACTTAGGCCTCTGTGGGAACTCCTGAAGACAAAAGCAACCTGGCCACCACAATATAAAATCAAAAGAGAGAACTGGAAGCTGAGAGGAACCAGATTTTCATGCCCAAAAAGTAAATCACAAAGACACATAAAGTTCACAAAAAGAAGCAGACCTAAACTTGAAGGC
>NW_008335287.1:2292056-2292523 GCF_000622305.1 Nannospalax galili | reverse complement strand
CTGAACTCCCCAGTCAAAAGACACAGACTAGATGACTGGGTTAAGAAACAAAACCCATCTTTCTGTTGTCTGCAAGAAACCCATCTCACTTTCAAGGACAGACTATCTTAAAGTGAAAGGATGGGGAAAAAATATACCAAGCACATGATACTAAGAAAAAAGCAGGTGTAGCAATTCTAATATCTGACAAAATAGACTTTAAAACAAATCAGAAGAAATGAAGAGGGCCACTTCATTCTGACCAAAGGAACAATAAATCAAGAAGATATTACAGTCATGAACATATATTCACCAAACTCTGGTGCATCCAACTTCATAAAAACAATACTACAGGACTTTAAGACCCAGATTAATCCCAACTCATTAATAGTAGGGGATTTCAATACCCAACTATCTCCTTTAAATAGGTCAAGAGGGCAGAAAGTTAACAAAGTGACATCTGAATTAAACAATACCATATATCAAAC
>NW_008335287.1:2290529-2290799 GCF_000622305.1 Nannospalax galili | reverse complement strand
ACAACCACATGGTCATCTCAATAGATGCAGAGAAGGCCTTTGACAAAATTCAACATGCATTTATGTTCAAAGTCCTAGAGGGAATTGGACTGGAGAGAACATACCTCAACATAGTTAAAGCCATATATAACAAACCCACAGCGAACATCGATGGAGAAAAACTGGAAGCATTCCCACTGAAATCAGGAACAATACAAGGCTGTCCACTATCTCCACTTCTCTTTAACATAGTTCAATCTAGTGCTTTGTCTTAGCTAGAACAATAGACAA
>NW_008335287.1:2288931-2289508 GCF_000622305.1 Nannospalax galili | reverse complement strand
GCTATAGTTATAAAAACAACATGGTACTGGCACAAAAACAGACCCATATATCAATGGTACAAAATTAAAGACCCAAATACGAATATATGCAATTTCAGCCACCTGATATTTGACAAAGGGGTCAAGAATATTCACTGGAGGAAAAACACCATGTTCAGCAAATGGTGCTGGCAAAACTGCATCTGCACCTGTAGAAGAAAGAAAATAAACCCCTATCTTTCACCCTGCACAAAAGTCAATTCCAAATGGATCAAAGACCTCAATGTAAAGCCTGAAACTCTGAAACTGTTAGAAGAAAACATAGGGAAAAACCTACAAAATATAGGTGTAGGAAAGGATTTTCTAAACCGGACATCAACTGCCCAGGAAACAAGGGCAAGAATCAACAAATGGGTCCTCATTAAACTACAAAGCTTCTGTACATCAAAAGAAATGATCAAAAAAGTGGAGAGAAAACCCACAGAATGGGAAAAATAATCTTCACCAGTGACACGTCTGACAGAGGTTTATCATCCAGAATATATAAAGAACTCAAAAAACAAAGAATTGAGAAACCAAATGACCCAATTAAAAGATG
>NW_008335287.1:2260868-2287239 GCF_000622305.1 Nannospalax galili | reverse complement strand
TCTTTTTGAAGCAGGGTCTCCCTGTAGCCCCAGCTGTCCTGGAACTCACTATGTAGACCAGGCTGGTCTTGAACTCACAGAGATCCGCCTGCCTCTGTCTCCCAAGTGCTGGCACTACAGGTGTGCTCCATCATCTCCGGCTTCAATATAATTTTTAAGAGTCCATATGCATAGCTAAAGCCTACATAACAAGCAACAATGCCAGATAGGAGATACCTTCTTTTGAGTTGCTGGCCAGGGTGAACAAAGGGACTTCCAGATAGTAAGCCAGCATAGAACTAGGAAAATGAACAGCAGACCCCAGTCTTATCTAAAGGAATATTGACAACTGATTGCAGCTAGATGAGGAACAGCTGACCTTCCTAAAACAAAGACCTCTAGATAGGCTGACTAGATTCACCAGATGGACAAGTAGTGGGGAATGGCTGGGGGTGCTGAGAGCACAGCAGACAGTAGCAGGGATATCAGAGTATAAGGGCTCTAGTGGGGGGAGAGAGGCGCTGTGAGGGTACCACCTGGGAAGTGGGTGTATAGTTGAATAAGATGGTTTGGGATGTTCTGTGTGATATACACACAAAAAAAAATTTTTTAATGTATTTTATTTGAGGAGGAAGCATGGAAATTTGTCATGTTAATTAGTAGAGGTGAAAACATTACCTTAATAAGGGAGATATGGATAAAAATTGGGTTAGTTTAAGGGAGGGAAGGGTATACAAGGAACCTAGGGGACAAAGGGAAAGAAGGAGCTCAAGAGAGGTAGGACCATAGGAGAAGAGTATTATTAATGGAGAAAGGGAGGAAACGGGGTCACCTTAATTGGGAAAACCATTATGGAGGGGTGAGACAATGCGAGAGATAAACAATGCCTAGCTAATTTTGAAAACCAGAGAGAACCATATTACTCCTACAGCTTACTGACAAATTATACATAGCAGATCAAGAAATATATGTCTAGGTAAGGTTTATCTGGGAACTGATCTTTGCCCAAGACTTTTCTACATGACACACAGTAATTTTATAGACATACACAGGTGCCAAGGATCCAAGTGTGTATTAGTCATCGTTCTCCAAAGAAACAGATCTGGTAGGAAGAATATATATGTATAGAGATTTATCAGCTTAGCTCACAGGATAGAGTCCAATTAGTCCAACAATGGCTGCACCACATTGGAGAGGCTGAGACTCTGTAATCACTCAGTCCACGAGGCTGGATGTCTCAGCAGTCCCAATCTGGCACTGAAGGTCTGACAAATTCCAAAAGATCAGGTAGTCTTCAGTCTACAACAGCAAGATGAACTCACCATCAAGAGAGAAGGCAAGCAGCAAGAAGCCAGGCGTTTTCCTCTGCCATGGCCTTTTATACGGGCTGCCATCAGAAGGTAACACCCACATTTTGGGTGTGTTTTCCAGCTTCAGATGATCCAATCAAGAAGATCTCTCTCATTTCAGTTAATCCCAGATCCAGTCAAATTGATGCCCAGGATTAGCCATCACAAGGTGCAACCGATTAAAACTAGTAATAGATACATACAGATTAGAGATGCATGCGCCAACATCTCAGTGTTAGTAGCAAAAACAATGAGTCTTTCTGCAAGGAACAATATATTCTAAAATGAAATGGAGATCTTTTTTAAAGGTTAAAAAACTCATTCAATTTTATGCCTTACAGGGCTTATACTGAATTCAATATTGTGTAACTGTATTAACTCAACTGTGAACCTAGAAACTTGCACCCACGTGTGAAAGAGATGTACTCTTGCTCTGGAGTGTGCTACTGAATATGTTAAACCTATAGTGAAATGTTTCCTCTAATCATGTAGTTATTAAAAATGAAAAAAAATGATTAAAAAAAATAATTAGTAGATGTGAAAAACATTACCATTAAAATCTACCTGATGACTTTATATCTATGCTTAGATGCCAAGGAGCTCAGAAAATAACCGACTGTGACTTGTAATAATCAGATATATAGAGATTAGAAACACATGTGCAAACATCATACTGTCAATTTAAAGGTTAAAATCTCATTCAATTTTATGTCTTACTGGGTTTATACTGAGTTTAATATTGTATAACTGTATTAATTCAACTGTAAAACTAAAAATTTACAGCCAACTTTGAAAGAGATACATCTTAGCTCTGGAAATTTTTATTGATTATGTCGATGCTGTTGTAATGAAATGCTTCTTCTAATTATGTGGTTATTAAATAATTTTTTTAAAAACTTAGTCTTAAGAGTTCCCAAATATGGGGGCTGCCTAAGAACCACAAAGCCAGAGCCTCAATGATTCTTAAAATCAACCAGATTTCACTTCTTAAGAACTAAAAATCGCCCAGGCATGGTGGCTCACTCCTTTAATCCCAGCACTCGGGAGGCAGAAGCAAGTGAATCTCTATGAGTTCAAGGCCAGCTTGGTGTACATAGAGAGTTCCAGGCCAGCTAGAACTCAAAAAAAACTTAAAAAAAAAAAAAACCTGTCTCAAAAAGACCAAAAAAAAAAAAAGAAAGAAAGAAAGAAAAGAAAAAACAAACAAACAAAAAAACTAAAAATCAGGGCTGGAGAGATGGCTCAGTGGTTAAGAGCACTGGCTGCTCTTGCAGAGGACCTGGGCACCCATATGACGACTAACAACCATCCATAGCTTCAGTTCCAGGGAATCAGAGACTCTCTTCTGACCTCCTCTGGCATTGCATGACATGGGTTCACTTACATACATGCAGACTATACACCCATACACATAAAATAAAAATAATAAATGAAATATTTTTTAAAAGGACAACAGCCTAATGTGAACACTTGGTATCTTGACTGCCATGGAAGCTACATGAACCTATGCCATAGAACTGGAATTAAATAGTGGTAATGGTTTCAAAACTGAAAGGCTGAAAACCACTAAAATATACACTTTTAAATCGTTAAAAGAGTGAAAAAAATGCTTGGAACTAGATGCATAGCCACAAATGAGCACAGCAGGAGCAGAGCTGGGGAATCTGAATGAGCAGATGGCTGAGACAATGTCCATATCATTGTGGTGATGTTGTCTACTGTTTGTAAAATATGACCTTGGAGAGAAACTGGACAAAGTGCACTCTGAGATCTCTCTCTGTTATTTCTTTCTCTCTCTTTTTCTTTTTTTTTTTTTTGAGACAGGGTCCCCGTATAGCCCCGAGCTGGCCTGGAACTTATCCTGTAGACCAGAGGCTGGCCTCGATCTCACATAGATCTGCCTGCCTCTGCCTCCCAAGTGCTGGGATTAAAGGCATGCACCACCACACCCAGCTCTCTATTATTTCTTTCACCTGCACATGATTACACAATTATTTCAATGCAAAATTCAATGATTTATTTCTTACAACTGTAGTTTTTCAAGAGGACCAGTTTTGTTGCCTAATTTTGTAATAGTATAATAGTATCTGAAAATATTGGGGAAAGAAATGTTTTCGTTTCATCAAACAAAAATATTCCCTAAATATGAAGTTTTCCCTCTCCAACTCAAAAATGTCATCAAACCCTAAGGGGTCAGCATTCTTTACCAGGGATCTGCAAAACCAAGAAGGTTCCAATGACCTTGCCTGAGAAAGGTGAACTACATTTTTTTTTATTTATGTTTTGTGCCCAAAATTTATTTCTTTTAGAGATCTAGAAATAAAAATTTTGAAAAATGCTTATCAAAGTCGTTTTTTCCATCAGTTTTCCTGTAGGGTGAAACAACCCCTTTCGTTCAAGTTCTGCAACCACTTTACTAAGTTCAAACAGGGGTACCACACATGAACAAATCTGCAGATATGGCAGCGAACGATTACCTGGAGTCTTAATCCTAGGAGATTCCTGTGTTTCTCTGTACTGTCCTCTCTTCTGCGCCCGCCCCCCACAACCCGCCAAAGTCACAGTTCACTTTAATCAAAAATGGTACTTCCACCTCTAATACCGACTTTCCTGACATCAACCCTGTACAGCAACCTAACACCTCATTTATGTAGTGCCCCTGTGCCTCCTCATTCTAGGTGGACTTGTGTGTGTGTGTGTGTGTGTGTGTTAGCAAACACATACCTTCAAAATAGCCCCCTAGTGTGCCTGTAACAAAGCCTATGCTGTCTCTTGACACACAAAACATTGTGGAGATTCTTAAAATTGCCTCCAAGGCTTAGTACTATGTCCTTTTGTCTATCATAAATACGCAAATTTTTTTCCTTTAAAGAATTTCATGACTGAGAACAGTTAAGTAGAATTCACAAAGAGGGTAAATAATGAACAATAGAGCTTATTAAAACTACTTTTTCATTCAAATGACCATAAAGCAATGAGACTAGGTTTTTTTTTATTTTTTTTATTGAATTTTTGTATATTTCATACAGAACACCTCAATCACTCTTAATCATCTTTATACCCCCTTCCCCACTGGCACCCTCCCATAGCCCCCCCACTGGAATTCACACATTCTGTCCTTTGTGTTAAGGCTATCTTGTCAAGATAGTGTCCCCAGACAGTCCTCAGTGCAAGTTCATCTGCTGAGGTCTAGTCAGCCTATCTAGAGTCCCTCACTTTAGGAAGATCAGCTCTTCCTCACCCAGCAGTAATCCATATTTCTTCAACTAAGATTAGGGGGTGGTCTGCAGTCCATTTCCCCAGTTCTATGATGGGTTTTTGTCTGCTTCAGTTTGCATGGTACTTGTGTATACTTGTATATGCTGACACCATTGCTGTAGATTCATATGAGCAGGCATATTCGTCTTTGGTGATTAAATGCACATTAGTAAATCTTTTTTTAAAAAAACTGCTTGTGCTGTCTACACCTGAGTAGAATATTTCCTTTAAATTTTAGAGGCTAAGGTTAGAAATGTGGCCCCATTGGTAAAGTGCTTGCATGCTAGCATGCACAAAGCCCTGGGTTTGACCCTCAGCGATGCTTAAACTGGACATGGTAGTGCAAGCCTATAATCTCAGCACTCAAGCAATGGAGGCAGGAAGATCAGGAGTTCAAGGCCATTCCCAGTTATATATCAAGGTCAAAACCAGCCTGGGATACATAAGACCCTGTCTCAAAAACACACAACTTTTTACAATCAGGCTTTTCACTTTGTGAATATAAATCACCTTTAAGGTATATTATGTTTCCTGGCACAGAAATATCTGTTCAGTAAACATTATCATTAAGATTTGTATCACTCTGGCTTAGGATCAGGGTCTGGGGAGACCTTAATCTCTGTTGTTAGGAGAAATTTAATGTCTAAAATAACTAAATTATTAAATCCTAACAGGTGAGTCTAAGAAGTTTATGTATTTAGCTTCCTACAACTTGATTCACAAAGCCAATCAGGTATCTTCACAGTTCTCCAAGATAAAAAGGTGGGAGATGACTTGATGGTCTCTGCGGACCACAAAAAGGGCTGTAGCAAAGCATACAAACACAGCAGACGCAGCTGTAGGGCGTACTCAGTATCCGCCCTGGCCTTTTTTTTTTTTTATCCTAATTCTCAACTAATAAACTGCAAAGTTTACCAAATAAAAGACCTCAGAAAAAAATTTTTTTTTTAATTTCTAAAAGAATTTGCACAACACTGAAATCTGATGCAATGGTTATCTGCCCCCCAAACACAAAACATGTGTGGTAGTTTGAATGAGAATGTTCCCCACAGACTCCAAGTTTTTTTTTTTTCAATACTTGATGAGTTGGTCGCCATGTTTTAAAAAGGTCTCGGAACCTTCAGAAGGTATGGCCTTGCCGGAGGAAGTTCACCAGGGGCAGGTTTTGAGAAATCATAGCCCTGTCCCATTTCCAGAGCTTCCTGTGCATGCCTGAAGATACGAGGTTTCAGCTTTCCATTCGGAGGCCTCTGCCACCATGCCTCCCTGTCATGATGGAGGCATGACGTCTTACCCCTCTGGAACTGTAAGCCAAATAAGCTCTTCCTTATATAAGTTGCCTTGGTTGTGGTCTTTTATCACAGCAACAGAAAAGTAACTAATACAATATGAAAACGAGAACCCTCTAACTGCAATCTTCCGTTAAAACCTCCAGGACATCTTGTGCTATTAACAACTCAGTGTTTCTACTCAGTTATGTGATCCCTATTCCAATCCCTAACTCAGCCTCATGTGAGGAGTGACCTGGTCCTTGTGGGCTCCCTGACACAGGTCAGTTGAGTAGAGACTTTCACATCAGCTTCAGCCATTTAAATCCTTTAGACACCATGAGATGTGTGTTTATTCCATCATACCATGTAGGAACATTTTTATCATCAGAAATATAAATGACATGTTATAAACAGCCGGTATTTGTGATTCAGCAACATTATAGCCTTGAGCACCTGTGTCCACAAGAGACCCAGTGCACTACTTTAAACAGTTTAGGAGTCTGAATCTCGCCAGCATTCACCTGCTTCTTTGTCCACCTTTACTGTACAGTTTTCTTGCAGTAGCAGATGTCAATGATTTAAGAACTACAGGGGGAGAACTCAGAACAGGGATAACACTATCCGGTCACTTAGTTATTGTAGTTATTACCTGTTGTCAGAGGTAAAACACCACTGTCTCAGAGGTTCACAGCCAGAGAGCAGCTGATGTTCATAGACCATTCTCAAGCATTCTCACTCAAATATAAACCATGTTCAGAATACAGCTATGCAACGGCTGACCGTAATTAATCCAAAAGGGATACACCTCGGAAGATGCAGCCGTCCTCAAAGGGCAATATATCAGTACTCTGTCATGAATCAAGCAGTATTAGCTACATAGTTAACATAGCCCAGAGCAAGGGATTAAGTGACTTTCCTGGGATGGAAGAAAGATGGAGAACACAGGCCAGAGCTACACAAAGCAAGAAGGTGGATGCTTTTTCTTAACGTTTTAATAACTTTCACTGCCTTTGTAGTTCCTATTTGGAAAACGTACAGTGAAGGGGAAGTTTGAGCCAAGTTGATTAATTCAAATTTAAATGCTAATTGGATACAGGAAAGTTACTTCCTAGGTCCTTTGTGACTCAAAGCTGGGCTCTAACTATACCTCTAATCTGTTCTGAATGTTGGAACTCAGACTTGTTTAGGGTTGACACTCTAATTAAAGAAGCCCCAGGAGAGTTAAAGCCAATAACTCTGTTAAATTACACCATTTCCCCAAAACCTTATCAATAGCAAACAACATAGGTAAATCTCAGGGATGGGAAAATCATGTTTCCTGAGGCTTTCAACAAAACATAACAGATCTCAAGAAAGACTTGAAACCCCAAGCCAAGTGTCCCACCACCCCCCACACACACACCCTGCCCCCAGTCCACGTAGCACTGAATTATTGGTTACTGTGCCGAGCTAGGACAAGAATACTGAGTGCTCTCAGTGGCTTTGTCCTCCCTCTTGTGGCCTCCAGGCAGTGGAACACCAGGGGTACCAGCGCCTTGAGGTACCCATTTTTTACTCAGTAGTTGAACAGCAAGGACTTCACATAGGATGCAGTTTCTGAGAAACTCTGCAGTCCAGGACTCTGCTGTTCCTGAAGAGGACTGCTTACAGTAGCATGGGCTGGGGATTGTTTACAAAAGCATGAACATTTTTAAAACCAGCTGTCTTAATAGGAAAGAGGGCGTCAAGACTTAGGACTCAGAGTAGCACCAGAGGGAGGCCTGAAGGGAATCTAATTAGAACCAGACAGCAGTCAGAGGAACATGACAACAAGAAATGGAACACTAAAATGAAAGTAAAGCTCTTAAAAGGCATCAACTTCATTACTTTGCTTCCCTGCTCCAAAATTCTAGTAAGAAACCATATTTAAGAAAAGCTCTCGGGCCAGGCATGGGGGTGCACACCTTTAATCCCAGCACTCCTGAGATGGATCTCTGTGAGATGGAGGCTGGCCTGGTCTACATATCAAGTTCCAGGCCAGCTGGGGCTACTAGATCCCGGAGAGAGAGAGAGAGAGAGAGAGAGAGAGAGAGAGAGAGAGAGAGAGACCCTGTTATCTCAGACTATATTTGGAAATCTGTGTGTATTAACAGTCTCCATAAAAATAGAACCAAGAGGATACAGACACATAAGAAAAGATTTATTATAAGATATGTTAGTCATGTTGCTGTGACAAAAATGCATGAGAAAAGTCCCTTAAAGAAGGAAGAGGGAGATCAGGGAGATGACTCAGCAGGTGAAGGTGCCTACCACCTAGCCTGACAACCTGAGTTGGATCCCTGGGACCCACATAGTAGGAGAGAACTGACTCCCATGGGATGTCCTCTGACCTCCACATGCACACCATGGCATGTATATGCACACACACACACACACACACACACACACACACGTAAATAATAAATAAATAAATAAATAAATACTAAGGTTTTTTTTAAAGATTCAATTACTGGTTATTTTTTAAAGGTGGATGGGGGCACTGGGGAGATGGCTCAGTGGTTAAGAACACCGGCTGCTCTTGCAGAGAACCCAGGTTCAGTTCCGGGCATTCACATGGTGGCTTACAATCATTTGTAACTCCGGTTCCAGGAGCTCTGACACTCTCTTCTGGCCTCTGGGCACTGCATGTATATGGTATGCATACATACATGCAGGCAAAATATCCATACATACAAAATAAAAATAAATAAATGTTACAAAAAAGAAAAACAGGAGGGCTTTTTTTTTTTTTTTTTTACAGTCCCAGAAGATGTGGAGAAGGCATGCTTCTCATGGAACCATCGGGAGCAGCAGGAGGAAGGAGCTGTGGGGGGAAGAGAGCTGTGGTGGGGGGAGGAGCGCTGCGGGAGGAAGCTGCCACACTGCATCCACAGTCAACAGGGAGGTGAAAGCTGGTGCTCAGTCTGACTTCTCTTTATTATTCAGTCCAGGATCCCAACCCATGGAATGGTGGCACCCACATTTAGCATAGCCTTTCCCACCTCAATTAGCCTACTCTAGATAATTTCTCACAGACATCCCCAGAAGCTTGTCTGTTCAGTATTTTTAGATCCTCTCAGATAAATAATATTAACCATCACAAGTCTACCCCTTGTCAACTTGTCACCCAAGCATACCAATTTTTTTTATTTGTATTTTTAAGTTTTTACAATTTTATTAGAATTTTAAAGAAATTCTCCTGCTCCTCAGGGCACGGGAGCTGGTAATCTTGGCAGCTGCCTTGAGGAGGAGGTCAGACACGTGGCTGTCAGTCAGCCACATGGCTGGAAGAAGGAAGCTTTAGAGAAAAGGTAAAGAAATGACAGATGCTTGGGGCAGCCCAACGCCTTAAAGAAAGCATGTTTAGTAAGAAAGGCATGAAGAAGAAAAAGGGAAATTATGCTTCCCTGAAGAATTCAAGGAAGTGGGCAACTCACGGACTACATGGCTGTAGCTAGGAAGGTCTGCCACCCTAGGCAGGATTCCAGGCAGGAAAAAGTCACTATCTCATTAACACACTAGGTATTTGGCCCATCTGTTCAGCATAATCCACCTTCCTAGGGGTGGTCCTATGAGCAGATGAGCGACCAGTTAAACTTACATAAAATGGAGGCGCTCAGGGTATTACATTCCCCACTGGCTCTGGGACATAAGTCAAATCTTTGACTTGTTTTGATTTTGAGGGTCATACTGGGTCCTTAAAACCCTAATTTTGATGGTATTTGGGTGCCTCTTGATCTATCCAGTTAGGCAATTTAGGAGGCAGGGACCAACCGTAAAGGCTAGGAGGAATATTACCAGAGGCCCAGTAAAACTCAATTATTCCTGAATTATTGCCATAAAACAGCAAACCTCACCTAAGGCCATGTATGAGCCATCTTCCTTTAGAAATAGGTCTATCCCCCTTCTGTTCTGTAGCACCATTTTAGCTAGGGAGTTAACCTGTCTCTCCAACTGTCCAATTGAGTCCTGTAAACGTCCAATGTCTCTGTCTATCTGAGAGCTTAGAAGCCTATAATTGTTATTACCCATAGCTAGGGTGGCGGTGCCCAAGGCATCAGAGCCTGCAATGCCTGTTTTCACAAGGATGGCAGCGGGACTTCTCTTGGCCCTTGAGAGACCTGGGTTAAGGTAAAGTGTTTCCACTTTTTTTCTCTGCTATAGAGATAAACCTGGGGGAGAACATGGACTAGTATGCACATGTCTCCATGGTGAGAGTCCCATTTTAGCTGTTTTGTAGTCATGTACTTAGTAAGACTGAAGACGCATGCCCATCAGGTGGTTTCAGGGGCTTGAAAGAGTAAACCCAGGTTTCCTGAGAACTTATGAGGCTATATGTTGCTCTAATATATCCCCCCTCTGTAGAGGTAACCTTTAAATTTTAAGGATTACACAAGAGCTCTTAAATACTTTTGATATTTCTGAACTTTGATATAGACCAGGCTGCTAAGCGGCCCAAGGACATTATGACTTTTAGCCAAGAAACAAACTGGCTATTTTTCTTTGGGGTCTTTTTACCCTGACTGCCTAGCCAATTTCTACCTCCTATTTTTACTATACCATCCTCTGAAGAGGTTACCCCAAATTTGGCAATGGGGATCGGCACATAGACCGCTCTGGCTTCTTCCATGCTGAGCAGGGATGCAGGGTGTGACAATTGGGGTACTCCCTTCAGTGATCTAAAAGACTTCCAAATTGTATAACTTTTAACTGTAGGGAGAAAAGAAATTCTTTGACCAGTGCCTGGGAGATGTGAAGGAGAAGTAGGCAAGAGTAGTTAGCATTACAAGTTCTAGACAGGGGACCAGAAAAGGTTAGAACAGGGAAATAAACCATAGTGGCTTCAAACCTGCCTCTGCTTCCCAAGTGCTGGAATTAAAGGCGTGTGCCACCACACCCAGCTGAACAGGGCAAATTTTAAATGTCCAAATTAAAGTCCATTAGAATTTCCTGAAGAGGGCTTCCAAAAAAATTCCATTTATTGGGTTCCTCCTCATTTTTCTTTTGGCGCCAAGGCTGAAAACAAGAGTGATGAGCTCAAGATTTATTTTCAGGTACTTTGATAGCTGTTGGAGTGGCTAGAATCAGTTTTCTTTTTCTTTTTTTTTTTTTTTTTTTTTTTATCTTTTTGAGACAGGGTCTCCCTGCAGCCCCAGTTGGCCTAGAACTCACTATGTAGACCAGGCTGGCCTTGAACTCACAGAGATCTACCTGCTTCTACCTCCCAAGTGCTGGGATTAAATTCGTGCACCACCATGCCCAGCTTAGAATCAGTTTTCTTTTAAATGACTGCTAGACAGGGACAGAAACTAAATTTAGCCATCATTTTAGAACAATAGTGGGTTGTCTCCCTGTCTTGTAGACCAAGATTTGAAGTCTTACACCTGAGCAGCATTTTCTTGTTAAGAACAAAATCATTAATGAGAAATAATTGTTTAAATAACATTTTACAAGAACTTAAGTCTAATGTCTGGGAAATGCAATTCTTTGGGCTCTTAAAGAAATATACTGATTAATTTTGGGTTATACTTTCTTTTTGGGTGTTTAAGACCAATGAAGTTGACCCAAATTAATTTACTTTTACTTTTACAGTCGATTGAGGATCCGGTCCTCAGGGGTCACATGGGCTTGGGAGGAGCCCCTGGCTCCTTAGGCCTTCCTTTTACTAGTTCCATTTATTTGATGATAAGTCAAAGGTCCTATTGGACAGAGGCTGGCTTCACTTGGAAGTAGTGAAGATATGATTTCCTCTGTCAAACATACCACTTTTAAGGCATAAAATTTCATCCCTTTTTCCCGTAGATTCGTGGCTATCTCATAAAGCAAAATGCATTCAGTCCAACTTCAAAAGTCCCCAGAGTCTTTAACAGTTCAAATACTGTTCAAAAGTGTAAGTATAAAATCTCTTCTGAGACTCGGGTGACCTCTTAACTGTGAGCCCCTATGATATCACAAAACAAGTTATATATTTCCAACATACAATGGCACAAAATAGATATTCCCATTTGAAAAGGGAGGAATGGGGGCATAGTAAAGAAAGATTGAACCAAAGCAAGATCAAAACTTATCAGGGAAAACACCAAATCTTGCCCCCCACCATGTCCAGTGTCTGGCACTCATGGTGGAATCACCTGGGTCCCAAAGGCTTATGTAGCCCTATTCCTCTAGCTCTGCTCCCTGGAGCACACAGAGCCTCTATTGAGTCAATTCCACTCCATGACTTTCCTTGATAGATATCCCACAGTCCTGAATCTCTAACCTTCTGAGGTGTCCATTGCAACATAGGCTTTACCTTCACAGCATCACACAATGGCCTCTCAGGACCTCCTTGCAGGGACTCTGGCTCTGAAACATATTTCCTGCCCTGCCCTTAGTGGCTCTCTGGACAGCTGGAACTACAATTACATTGGCCCTGTGTGCTCATGCTAGGGAAACACTTTCTGAGGCAGTTGTTTTTAAGCAGAGAACTCCTTCAGAGTCATTCTCAGATCAAGCACTCTCCTTTCAAATGAACTTGCTTTTTTATTAGATAGCACCTTAGACAGATGAGGTCTTTCCCTGAGAATACCTTTGCTGTTGTCCTAGTACAAAGCATCAACTTTCTCTTTAATAGCATTAATCCATTTAAGAGTTACAGATGCTTTGTCATCTGCACTCTCCTTGTCCAAAACTTTAATTTGTTCACACAGATTTCCTACCAAACTCCACACACTTTTCTTACATTTTCTCTCTCTCTCTCTCTGGATGATTGCAGTGAACACTAACCATGACACAGCTTGAATACTATTTTGCCTGAAATTTTCTCCACCAAACAAATTTGTCCGTTACTTTTTTCGGGGGAGGGAGTTCTTTTTGAGACAGGGTCTCCCTGTAGCCCCAGTTGGCCTGGAACTCACTATGTATACCAAGCTGGCCTTGAACTCACAGAGATCTACCTGCCTCTACCTCCCAAGTGCTGGAATTAAAGGTATGTGCCACCACACCCTGCTGTCGATCACTTTCAAATTCAACCTCATTCAAGTTCTCAGAACACACAGAGAATATAGCCAGATTCTTTGCCAGAATATCACACAAATGCCCCCAGCTCAGTTCCTGAAAGACTCCTGTTTCCCCAGCCAGTAACCTCATGAGCCAGGCCTCCACTATTTTTCTCTCAGTATTTTTGTCTTCCAAGCACCAACCACAATGGCCTATTAAGCCCTGCTTACAATAGTCAAGGAATTTTTTTTTTAGCCTAAAGTTTCAAGCTCTTCCCCATTCCTCCCACAAACCAGTTCCGAATGTCTAGAGATCACATAGTCAGGTTTATCATGGCAACAGCACCACTTCTCAGTAACAATTTTCTGTATTAGTTATTTGTCTCATTGCTCTGACAAAAGAAACTTAAGGTATTGATTTTGGCTTACAATTCCAGCAGATACAGTCTCTCATGGAGGGAAAGGTATTGCAGTAGGAGCAGGAGGCAACTAGCCAGATTACATCCACAGTCAGGAAGCAGATAGAAATGAATGCTAGTACACAGCTTGTTTTCTCCCTTTTATGAAGTTTGAGACCAATGCCCATTGAATGACATCACCCATATATAGGGTGGGTCTTCCCACCTCAATTAACCTGTTCTACATAATCACAGACATCCCAGAGGCTTATCTCTTTGGTGATCCTAGATCCTGTCAAGTTGACAATCAGCATTAATCATCACAGTACTGGTTCATGTTTATGAAAGCTGGGAAGTCTTATGATCTACCCTCTGCAAGCTGGATCCCCAGGAACACCAGTAATATAGTTCCAGTTTAAACCCAAAGGCCTAAAAATCAGGGTTCCAATGATGAAAGACTCACTTAAAGTTTGAAGACCCAAGCACCAAAAGTATCAATGCCCAAGGGCAGGAGAAGATAAATGCCCCTGCTCAAGCAGAGATGAATTTGCTCTTACCCTAACTTTTTGTTCTTTCTGGTTCTCAGTGGCCTGGATGATAGCCATTCATCAATAATAGCATCTTCTTTGCTCAGTCTACCTATTCGAAGGATAATCTCTTCTAGGAACACCTTCATAGACATACTTACTTGTATTGTTTTACCAGTGTTTCGGGCAGCCCTTAGCCCAGTCAAGCTAACCCATAAAGTTTGCCATTATACCTGTGTTAAGAGTTGAATTACATTTCCTCCAAAGAATATGTACTATAGTCCTAAGTGCCAGTACCTGAGATTATGACTATTTTAGAAATAGGGTCTTTACAGAAATGATGATGTCATTAGGGTCAGGGCCTATTGCAATACAAATGGTGTTCTTCGTTTTCAAAATTTTTTAAGGAGAAAGTTGAGGATAGAAACAGGTACACACAATGGGAAAATAATATGCATAAGCACAGAGATACTGCTATGTGAAAACGGGGCTCTAGAATGCCAGTCAGTCACAAGAAGTTAGGAAAAGGCAATGAACTTCCACAGGCCTCAGAGGAACATGGCCCTGCTGACATTTTGACTTTGGACTTCTTACCTCCAAATCTATGAGACAACAAATGTCCGTTGTTGTTCAAGCCACCTGGTATGTTGCTACAGCAGCCCAAGAAAGCTGAATGCACTCTTCTAAATGTATGGTATATGGCAAACATCTTCAGACATATTCTCATGAACTCCCACACTGTCACCCAGCAATTCCTTTCCCTCCAAACACATTCACATCCCCCTGTCCATGACTCAGGAAAAGAATGCCCACCATATACTAATCTTTCCAAAGTATAGTATCAGGAACTTCCAAACTTTTTTTAAAAAAATAAAAGCAACTTCAATTTGTCAACATAAGTGAAAAAGATATTTTCCCACATGCTTTTACTTTGACCAAATATTTTCAACATTACATTATTGCTGTTTGACAGTTCCCCCGCCACCACCACCTTCAAAGCCAGTACAAGAGGAAATAATCAACTCTACGTTCTCTAAAAACAACAACCTGACAGCAAAGCTTTATGTGACACTGTCTTCCTCTTGGGGTCCCCACAAAAAGGTGTCCCACGAGTTAGAAGCTTCATGTATAGTTTTATATCAAACACAGAGTCATTCCCAAAAACAAAGAAACCACAAAAAAAATCTACTCAGGATATTTTTAATTTTTGTATAAATGTTCAAAAAGTGATTACATTAAAGACAGGTAATATGCACCACGGATAAGAGCATTTTATTAGAGAAGAAAGCCCTAGTGACTACTCTATGGAATTATTTGAAGGTCAAAGATGGGAATTTTTCAGATAATTCATTCACCTGAGTTGTTATGTTTTTGCCTGGCTTTTAATGTGCTTGTTCACTTGTTTTTGTCTTTTGGAGGGTTGCTTGAGATGTTGAGGACTGAGCCATTGCCTTGCACATGCTAAGCACACTTTCTGCCACTGGACCTATTTTTATTTTTATTTGAATGATTTTTATTCAACAAGTAAGATATGGCTGTGTTGGAACTCTATTTGGTTTCATGCAATAAAACAAGCCTATATTGTCTTCACAAACTAGGGTTTCATTATCTTATGAACCAGAAATCCAGTGGCAGGCAGACCACAATGGAAGCAGCTGCTCAAGGGAATGATAAAGGGTCCAGGCTTCTCCTTCTTGCTGCTATATCTGTAGCATATGACTTTTATCTCCATCATCACAAGATAACTGCTGGCCCTCCAGGCATTCAGTCTTTCTTCTCGGGAAAGAGGAAAGGCAAAAAACTAAAACTAAAGATAATACCTACTGAATCGGTCTCTTTAATCAGAAAAAAAAATAGTTTCCCTGGACTTTTATATCTCACTGGCCAGAATTTTGTCACTCTATCCATTAAAAAAAATTAGGAAATCCAGTCTCACACTGTTCTGTTATTGCTCTAAGCAAAATTTAGGTTGTTAATAAGAAATATGGAGGAGGAGCTGCAGAGATGACTCAGTGGTTAAGAGCACTGGCTGCTCTTGCAGAGGACCTGGGTTCAGTTCCCAGCACCCACATGGCAGTTAACAATCATCCTTAACTCCAGTTCCAGGGTATCTGATGCCTTCTTCTCACCTCCACAGGCATTGCACAACACTAGAACACTTACATACATGCAGGCAATACACTCATACACATAAAACAAAAATAATAAAATATTTTTCAAGAAAATTTAAAACATAGTAATCATGACTGGAGAGCTGGCTTACCAGTTAAGAGTATGTACAGCTCTTGCAGAAGATCTGAGTTCAATTCCCGACACCCATATTAGGTGGCTCACAATTGCTTCTAACTCTAGTTCCAAGGGAACTGGCACCTGTGGCCTCTGAGGGCACCTGCACACATATGCACATACCACACACACACACATAATAAGCAATGGCTATTTCCCCTTAAATGGGATAAGAATCATCCTACAGAAATGTTTGTAAATATACATGAAGACACATCTGAAGGGTTGTTAAATTCAACAGTATTTCAAAAACTTAACATTGGAAACTTTACTATCAGTAGAGAAACAACTTTTATTCTTTTTTGTATATGTGATGTATATGGGTATACATGTTTGTGTATGTGTGCACATTTGTGTATGTATGCATGTGAGTACATTTGTGTATGTGTGCATTTGGAGACCAGTGATGGACATCAAGTGTCTTCCTTAATCATTCTTTATTTTTTGAGGCAGGGTCTCTCACTGATCCTGGAGTTCAATTTAGCCAGGTTGGCTGAAGAATAAACCAGCAATCCTCCTGTCTCTGCCTTCTCAGAGTTCGGTTTAGAGGCACAGCACCATGTCTGGTTTTATACATGGGTGCTGGGGATCTGAACACAGACCTTCATGCTTGCATGACAATCACTTTAACCACTGAGTAATTTCCTACCCAAATTTTTTTCTAACTTTGAGACAAGGTGTTATGTATCCTACCCTGGCCTCAAATTCACTATGGAGCCAAAGATGACCTTGAACTTCTGATCCTCTTGTCTCCATCTCCCAAGTGCTAGGATTGCAGAAATGTAGCACAATATCTGGTTTAGAGAAGCAACTTTTTAAAAATTTGGTATATCTGTATGCTGAGAAGTATAAGCAGCTATTTACAAATAAAGTGGATTTGAATATCTGCTGTAGAAGGCATTCCAAAATCTATTCAGAGACAAAGTGTAGTAGGAGAGCAATCCAGGCTGGAGGGATGGAGGAAATGGGAAGCTTGATCATAAGGTACAGTGTTAACGAGTGGTACTCCCAGCACTCCAGAGGCCTAGCAGGAGGACTGAAAGTTTAAGGCCAGCTGGGCACATAGTGAGACCCTGAATTTTTTTTAAAGCAGGACAGAGATGAACTGGGAAGATGGCTCACTCTGTAAAGTGCTTTCTGCATGTGTTAGGGTTCCCTAAAGGAACAGGACTGATAGAATCAGCATATATAGATTGACTTACAGAATATGGTCTCGGTGGTACAAGACTATCTCACACTGGGGAGACTGAGAATCAGGTAGTTTGAGTTGCTCAGCCCACAAAGCTGGCTGACTCAGCAGTCCCAATTTGGCATTGAAGGTCTAAGGAAGGATTCCTGAAGAGCTGCTGGTCTTCAGTCTACACTGGAAGCCCCAAAAGTTGACTTCAATATCAGCAACAACAAGATAGATAAGCTTGTCTGGGAGAGTGAAAACAAGCCAGCAAAAAATGAAAGTTTTTTTCTTCCATGTTCTTTTATGTGGGCTGCCACCAGAAGGTGCTGCCCACATTTAGGATGGGTCTTCCCACTTCAAATAAATCTGATCAAGTAAGTCCCTTACATTTTAGTTATAAATCCAGATCCAGTCAAGTTGACAACCAAGATTAACCATCACACTGCAAAAGCATGAAGGACTGAGTTTTGATCCCCGGTAAACATGAAAGTCAGGCATGGTGACACATGCCTGTAATCCCAATTCTGGGGAAACAGCAACAGGATTCCTGGGGCTTGTTAGCCATCCGAATCAGTGAGTTCTCCATTCAGTGAAAAGAACTTGCCTCAAAAAATATGGTAGAAACATTGTCCTCTGGCCTCCATACAGACATGCATGCATACCCACATACATGCATACACACATGAACATACCCACATACAGAGGACTTGAGTTCGGTTCCCAGCACCCATATGGTGGCTAATACCCATCTGTAACTCCAGTTCCAGGGCCTCCAGTACCTCCTTCTGACCTCTACAGGCATTGTACAATATGGGTGCATTTACTTACATGCAGGCAATACACTCATACACATAAAATAAAAATAATAAAATACTTTTTAGAAAAGAGTAGATCTTGCTACAAAAAATAATAACCATATGAAGGGATAAATAAGTTACTCATTTGAAGTAATCATTTAATAACATACACATATATCAAAACACAATGTTTTATACCATGAATATATATAATTTTGTTGGTTATAACTCAACAAAGGTGAAAAATAAAAAATATTTTGTTTTCATTACAAATATGTGTAAATATATATTCATATCTACTGTTAACTCTGGATCACACATGCAAGGGAAAACATGCAATTTTTGTCATTTATTCCCTCAGTACCCTCTCTTGCGCCTCTTTCCTCCGGTTAGAGCTGCTCCTCCTCATTCAGTCCCCATTCCACTTCATGTCACATATTTTTTAATCTAGATATCTGATATTTGCCTTTCTGCATCTGGCTTACTTCACTTAATTGTGATCTTTAGTTCCATCCATTTTCGTACATATGACATAATTTCTTATTTATAGTTGAATCAAATACCTTTGAGTTGTAAAATATATCTTATATAATAACGTGTGTAACATATATATCATGTTTTCTTTATGCATTCATCTGTTCATCGGCATCTAGGCTGGTTCCAAACCCTGGCTATGGTGAATAAAGCAGCAAAAAGCAAGGGTGTGCCAATATCTCTGCAGTGTGCTGACTTAGCTTCCTTTGGGTATAAACCCAGAAGTGGTATATGTATCTAGATCATAAGGTAATGCTATTTTCAGGGTTTTTTTTTAAAGAAACTCCATACTGATTGTCATAGTGGTTATATCAGTTTACATTCCCACTAACAGTGAATAAGGATTCATCTTTCCCTGCATCCTCATCAGCATTTGGTTTCTTGATGATAGCCATTTTGACCATGATGAGGTGGAACCTCAATGAAATTTCAATTTACATTTTCCTGGTGGCTAAGAATGTTTACTATTTTTTCATATATTTATCTGCTATTTATGCTACTTCTTTTGAGAACTGTCAAATTCATTGACCCATATATTGATTGACAATTTGGGTTTTGTCTACTTTTTTTAGTTCTCTCTACATTCTAGATATTAACCCCCTATCAGATATGTGTTTGGCAAAGATCTCTCCTGTTCTCTAGGCTGCCCTTCACTCAATTAATTGTGTCTTTTGCTGTGCAGAAGCTGTTTTGTTTGGATAAGTTTTTGTGGGGAGTTTTGTTTTTATTTTGTCTTTGTTTATTTGAGACAGGGTCACCCTGAAATTCACTATGTAGCCCAGACCAACCTCAATCTTACAGAGATCTGTCTCCAGAGTGCTGGGATTAAAGATATGGCCACCACACCCAGCCCAGGAAGCTTTTTGATTTCATACAATCCCACTTGTCAATTTTTACAGTTATTTCCTAAGCTATTGAAATCCTTTCCAAAAAGTCCTTGCCACGAGGAAGGAGAGGCTCCCAAGACCCCACCCTGGGGGAGAGAGAGAGAGAGATTTTCTTCAGTGGTATAGCCATTTCTGTAAATAATCTCTCACCCTGGACTTGGTAAGCAACCTTAATGGAGCTCACTGAGTCATAAATAAATAAATAAATAAATAAATAAATAATAAACAAACAACAAGTAAATAAATAAATAAGACATGAACATGAAAGAGAGAATAGTTGGGAAGAAGGCAAACAGCTGGTGCAGGAAAAGAACAGGAAAGGGTAATGGGGGTGAATATAATGAAAATACATTATATATGTATACATAAATGCCATAATGAAACCAAGTAGTATGTATAATCAGCATATGCTAACAGTTATATTGATAATACTAATATCAAAAATATTAACTATTTTATTTTAAAATAAAATTTAAATTTTTGGGGGGTCTTTTTGAGACAGGGTCTCCCTGTAGCCCCAGCTGTCCTGGAACTAACTATGTAGACCAGGCTGGCCTTGAACTCACAGAGATCCGCCTGCCTCTGCCTCCCGAATGCTGGGATTAAAGGCGTGCGCCACAACACCCGGCATAAAATTTAAATTTTAAGATGAATAAAAACAAAAAAGAAAAAAAAGTCCTTGCTTAGGTCTCTGTCTTGAAATGCTTTACCTATATTTTCCAGCTTCAGAGTTTCAGATCTTATATTAAGGTCCATCTTGAATTTGATTTTTGGTTCAAGGTGAAAGACAGATATAGAATTTAATTCTTCTACATGGGGAAATCCAGTTTTCCCAGCACCATTTGTTGAAGAAGCTATTTTTGCTCAACATTTGTTTTTGACGCCTTTGACACCTCAAGAATCAGAAGGCTAGAGCCGCATGGATTTATTTCTGGGGTTTTTTGTTTGTTTGTTTTGGTTTTGGGTTTTTTTTTATCTTTTTGAGACAGGGTCTCCCTGTAGCCCCAGCTGTCCTGGAGCTCACTATGTAGACCAGGCTGGCCTTGAACTCATAAAGATCCACCTGCCTCTGCCTCCCAAGTGCTGGGACTACAGGCATGTGCCACTACGCCCGGCTTATTTCTGGTTTTTCACTGGTACCATGCATTTTGTTGCTATAGTTCTATGATATAAATTAAAATCAGATATTATGATACTCCCAGAATTGCCCTTTCTACTTAGGATTCTGGTAACTATTTAGGGTCTATTGTCTTTCCATGTAGAATTTTTTTAAGATTATTTTTTCTTGTTCTTTAAAGAATGTTTTAGAATTTTTATGAGGATTACACAGAATCTGTAGACCACTTTTAGTAATATAGCCATTTTCACATTATTAATTTTTCCACTCCATAGCATAGGAGACATTTCTGTCTTCTAATGTCTTCTAGAAGTTTTTCATCATTTTGATAGGTTTCTTCCTAAGAATCTTTTTAAGCTACTGGAAATGGAATTTTTTCTTGATTTATTTCTTGGCCAAATTCATTATTGTTATACAGAAAATCTACTGGCATTTTTATGTTGATTTTATATCTTATTACTTTGCTACAATTGTTCATCAGATCTACATGTTTTCTAGTGGAGTTCTTAGGGTCTCTTAAGTATAGGACCATATCATCAGCAAATAAGAATACTTTGACTTCTTCCTTTTTCGTTTATATTCTCTTTATTTCTCTTGTTATATTGGTCTGCTAAGACTTGAACTACTAAAGTGATTGGAGATGGAAAGAGTGAATATCCTTGCTCATTCCTGGTTTTAGAAAAAGAAACACTTTCAGTTTTTCCCCACTTAGTATAATGTTGGCTACAGGTTTTTTCATATGCAGCCTTTACCATATTAGGATATATTCCTTCTGGGGCTGGAGAGATGACTTAGCAGTTAAGAGCACTGGCTGCTCTTGCAGAGGACCTGGGTTCAATTCCCAGCATTCACATGGCAGCTAACACTGTAACTCCAGTTCCAAGGGATCTGATGCCCTCTTCTGGCTTGCATGGGTATTGCATGACATGGGTGCACTTACATGCAAGGAATACACTCATGCACAGAAAATAAGAACAATAAATAAAATATATATTCCTTCTGTTCCTAGTTACTTTGCTGCTTTTATTATGAAGAGATGCTGAACTTTGTCAAAGACATTTTCCTTTTTTTACTTTTTTATCGAGCTTTTAAATTTTCATACAATATTTCCCACTCACATCTAGACACGCTGCCCCCCCCAAACCCTATTCACTCTGCCATACATTCAGGTGTTTGTACCCAAATGTCCTTCAGTGTAAATGTGTCCACTGGACTCTAGTCAGCCCATCCAGTGGTCATATGTAAATCGTACTCTCCCTCACCCAGCAGCAACCTATCTCAAATAGTTCTCAATCTAGCGCTGACCCATCACCTATTTCTTGTATCCCCTTTGGGCTCTTGTTTAATTGAACTGACATGGGTCCCTCATTGTATGCCACTGCTGCCACAAGCTCACATGAGCAAGCCTCCATTGGCCTGGAAGCCTCTACCTCAGACATTCATAAACCAGCTCTGGCTCTTACTGTCTTTCTGCCTCCTCTTCAACAATGGTCCCTGAGCTGTGGGTGGGTGAGGTTCCATATAGGAGTCCCATCCTACACTCTATAGTCTCTTATTCTCCAAAATTTGACCAGTTGAGGCCTTCTGTGTGTAACACAGTCTGATGTACGTGGAAGCCTCATTGGTGAGAGTTGAGGGGTGCATTAACCCTCTCTCTACCCCTTATTCCACTATGTTCCATGAGCCTTGATTGTAAGAATTCTACTGCAGATGTGTTACCTAATACCAGGCATCTCCCAGGTGTATGTCCTCTATGCCTAACCAGATGTGCAACTCTGAAGTAGCCTCCATCTGTTGCAAAAAGAAGTTTCTTTGATGAGTGCTGTGCAGCATGTTTGTCGCTCTAAGGGAGGTCTCTTCTATTTCATACTGTGTTCCCTTCCGAGCAGCTCCTAGGTATACATACACATTAATGATCAGACACTCTACATGCATTTCTCATAGGGTTTCTAGGGCATCACTTTTCCCTCTAGGTTTCCTAACCACCACCACCACCACCCCACCCCCGAGATTCACTCATATCTACTCTTTTTTTCTCCCATCCAGCTTCCCTCCTCCCTCCTCTCTCCCTTCCTAGTCACAGTGCCCCCATTATTCCCACCCTCCCCCCAGTACCTCCCAACTCCCTCCATCTTTCCATTCCTGACTTCCCTCCCTCCCCCACACCATGGTCCCTTGCATGTCCCTCCTTCCTCTCTTCCCCGCCCAATTACAATTTTTCCACCTCCCTCAAGTAGCATCCATTCCCTACTATCTCCCCTTTCAGGTTGTTTCTTTTCCTTTATCTCTATGTATCCTTTGCCTTTACCTGGCTCCTGGTGTTACCTCAGAATTTATATACTCACCTACAAGGGATTGGTGCTACAGTCCACAAATGAGGGAGATCATACATCACTTGCTTTTCTGGGTTTGTGTTACTCCACTTAGTATAACACTCTCTAGCTCCATCGATTTACCTGCAAATTTCATAATTTCATCTTTTCTTACTGTTGAGTAGAACTCCATTGAGTAGATGTACCACATTTCCATTAACCATTTGTCACTTGAGGGACATTTAGGTTGTTTCCATTTCTTAGCTATTGTGAAGAGAGCAACAACAAACATGGATGTACAGGTACCTTTTTGTATTATTTTCTTTGTTTCTATTTCATTAATTTCAGCTCTGAGTTTTGTTATTTCTTTTCATCTACTAGGTTTGGAATTGGTTTGTTCTTGCCTTTCCAGAGTCTTGAGTTGTATTGTCAAGTCGCTTACACGTGTTCTTTCTGATTTTTTAACATAGGCACTAAGAGCTATGAACTTCCCTCTTAGGGCTGCTTTTAGGGTGTTCTGTTGTCTTCTCATTTTCATTTTGTTCCAGGAATACTTTTATTTCTTTCCTAATTTCTTCTTTGACCCATTCATAACTCAGGAGTGTGTTGTTTAATCTCCATGAGTTCGTGTATTTACTAGAGCTTCTTTTGCTGTTGGTTATAAGCTTTATTGCACTGTGGTCTGATAGAAGGCATGGAATTATTTCAATTTTTTTTGTATTTGTTGAGATTTGTTTTGTGTCCCAAAATGTAGTCAATTTTAGAATAACTTGCATGAGCTTCTGAGTAGGAGTGTATACTTTGGTGATTGGATAGAATATTCTGTATATATCTGTTAGGTCCATTTCATATAATATGTCATTTAAACTCTCTGTTTATTCTTTGTCCATTTGACCTATTGAAGAAAGTGGGGTATTAAAGCCACCCAGTGTCACTGAGTTGGTGCCAATCTCTATTTTATAGTCCTGGACTACTGATTTTATGAAATTGGGTGCTCCAGAGTTTGGTGCACAAATGTTCATGATTGTAATATCTTCTTGGTCAATTGCTCCTTTGATTAGAATGAAGTAACCTTCCTTATCTCTTCTGATGAGTTTTAATTTGAAGTCCATTTTGTCAGACATTAAAATTGCTTGCTTCTTAGGGTCATTTGCTAGGAATATTTTTTTCCATCCTTTCACTCTAAGATAGTGTCTATCCTTGAAGGTGAAATGAGTTTCTTGAAGACAACAAAAGATGGGTTTTCTTTCTTGATCCATTGCACCAGCCTGTGTCTTTTGACAGGGGAGCGGAGGCCATTGATATTTAGTGTTAATATTGAAAGGTGCGGATTTTGTACTGTCATTTTAGTTTCTTTGTGTTTATGGCCCTATTTTGTGTTTCCATTGATATACCTTTGTTTCTTTTCTGTAGCATTTTGGACGTACTTATTCTTTTCTTCAGTCCTTTGTATTACATCAAGTATTCTCTGTAGTGCTGATTTGGAAGACATGACTTCTTTCAGTCTATTTTTGTCATGGAAAATTTTCTGTTCCCCTTCAATCTCGATAGACATTTGCTGGATAAAATATTCAGGGTTGGCATTCATGGTTGTTTAGAACTGGGAATACTTTGTTCCAGGCTGTTCTAGCTTTCATAGTTTGCATTGAAAACTCAGCTGTTATTCTGATGGGTTTTCCTTTATATGTAACTTGTTTTTCTCTAGCAGCTTTCAGTACCCTCTCTTTGTTCTGTACATTTAATGTTTTACTATGATATGTCATGGGGACTTTCTGTTCTGATCATGTCTTAATGGTGTTCTCTGAGCTTCTTAAATCTCTATAGGTATATCTCTCCTTAATTTAGGGACATTTTCTTCTATAATCCTATTGAAGATACCATTGGTTTGATTTTCTTCTCCTTCCTGTATGCCTATAATACACAGATTTGGTTGTTTTATGATGTCCCACATTTCCTGAGTATTCCATTCCTGTGTTTTTTTTTAATTTAGCATAGTCTTTGCTTAAGGAGTCCAGATCTTCAACTTTATCCTCCAGTCTTGATATTCTGTTTTCCATTTCATTCATTCTCCTTGTGAGACTTTCTCCTGTTGTTTCTACTTGGTTTATTGAGTCTTTCAGTCCCATGGACATTTCCATTTGGGTTTTCTTCTCTATTTCTATCTCTTTAGTGAATTCACTTTTCAAATTATGAATTTGTTTTTGATATTTCATTAAGCCACATATTTGTATATTCTTGAGCTTCCATCAAAAGTTTATGCCTTTCCTCTTTGAGTTCTTTGAGTTGTTTGTCTGTGTTTTCTTGACGGAAACAAGCATACTTCAACTTTGAGTTGTTTCTGTTTTCTTGTTTATGTTTCATGATCTCAATTCTTTGATCATGTTTATGATTGTTCTTTTAAATTCTGTGTCCTGAGGTTCTATAGGGTGTTCTCAATGTTCTGCCCTTCTGTAGGACTTGTGGGTTTTGTTGGGGACATATTTTCCTGTTTTTTCATATTATTTGTGTTTTTGTGTTGCCGTCTGGACATATGGATGTTCTTTGTTGGTGTTTGTATGTGTTCAACAGGAACTTCTACTCGGCTTTTGTTTAATTTAATTTTGGTTCAGAGTCCTGGCTGAGCAGATCTGTCAGCCTGATCCTGAGGCTGGGAATTTGCCCGTGAGGGGGCCACCTGGGTGAGAACTTAAGGATATATGGTAGAGTGAGTGGTTAGTCTGCCTTGGGAAGGTAGTCCTGAGATTTGGATTTAAGGAATAAGAGCCAGCCTGTGAGAGAGGCTTGCAGGGACAGTGATGAGAGAAATGGGATAGCCTGTCCTCCTGTGAGAATCTGTCAAAGACATTTTCTACATCTACTGAAATGATTATATGGCTTCTGTTCTTGCATCTATTTATGTACTGTTTTATATTTATTGGTCTTCGTATGCTGAACCATCCTTGCATACCAACTTGGTCATGGTGTATGATTGTTTTTAATGTGTTCTGGAATTCAGCAAATATTTTATTGAGAATCATTACCTCTCTGTTCATCAGGGATATTGGCCTATATTTGTCTGTCTGTCTCTGTGCATATGTCGTGCACCACCACACCCAGCCACAAAAATAACAAATGATTTTTAAATAGGATACAAAGTGAGACCAGACTGCCAGAGAGTGCCAGGTTGTGGCCTCCCTCTGGCCTCCAACTACCAGAGGGCCTGAGAACCCAGGAGACAGCCTGACAGCCCCCAGAACCTACCTCCACGTGGTAGGTTGACAACACACAGGAGACCCTGAGAGACCTGAGAGACCCTGGATCCTGCCTCCACATCATGAAGGAAGCCTTAGTGTACCTGACTAGAACCTGAATTGGGCTTCTGTGGGTACCCCTGAATAGCTGATCTGAAGCCATCAGCTCCCTCCAAAATAAACCTGAGAGAACCTGAACCCTGTACCAACCAGCTTTACATAACCAATAAAGAAAAGGATCTAGGCACCTTGATAAT